>NW_024738172.1:0-69849 GCF_018991925.1 Homarus americanus
TATTAGACACTTATATTCCCTCCAACACTACAAACACAATCAAATAATGGTACACCAATATGCGCACCTCTTAACTTGAACTTAAAACACTACTCTGGGGATATAGAAATTATTAGAAACTCAGGCAACAATAAATTTGAAGTATTAAGAAATATTGCTTGCACACATGAAACAGGCCTTAAGGGCTTTCAACAAAATAATATCCAGCACTGAGAAAATGGTATTCAAAAATAAGAAATTAATAACTCTACAATGAATAGGCCTTAAGGGCACTCAACAAAATTATATCACCCCAACAGATGCACACTTCCTAACGTAACTTAACCACTACTCTGGGGAACAAAGGTTATACCTGAGATCGGAATTATGAAGAAAAATTAGATGCATTAAAAGAATCAAATCACATTATCACTCTGGTTCCACTTAGTGACACAAACATTCAAAAAACAATACTATCAAAATTATTTAAGAAATATTAAACTACACACGTTAAGATAATATCAGTAACTGAGAAATGGTATTAACTACACCCAAATATATTGTCACTATTATTGGTTTGTTACTGGGTCAACCAATACCCGTGAACCATGCTTCCTAACCTTACACACACACAGATTCCACCTGCACTCTGTAGTCGTTTAAGGCACAACCAACAGGCACCCGTAGTTGAAGGCCCAAATCACCCTTTCTCCACCTTGGAAAGTGTACCTCTAAACTCCACTGACTCTTGGCCCTAGTGTGCGACCCTGTATCACTCAGCTAGCTTCACTTTACCCCCAGGTACATCCATAAAGCGGAAGGGAGTGAGCCAATCAGACCTTGTACAGTTGAGAGAAGCTTTAGCTTCCCGTTAGCAAGAGGGTTCACTAAGCTGCTCGAGACATGTGGTGTTGTGAGCCGAGGTAGAGGAGAGCTGATGACCCCAACGATCGTCCCGTCGTCAGCTGGGCACCCAGACGGCTAGATTCCCTCAAGAGATCCTTTGATACCCCGCTAAACAGTGACAGGCCTACACTGATCGGTCCAATGGCGACAATCGCCACCCTCAATCATCAACGGCAGTCTCAAACGGCAGTCAATCTCTCGCGGTCATCACTCTCGCAGTCAATTTCTCGCAGTCAATTTCTCGCAGTCAATTTCTCGCAGTCAAGTGGGTTCTGACGGAAACCTTGAAATGAACTCACTGTTAGCTCTTGTTAACTTTACCACTGCCCTATCTAACCCTGTCTGAGATCCAATGAGACTTACTTGTTATACTGCAATAGTGCAACACAGGTGACTAGGCCACGTGACTATTTCTGTGGACGGACGCGCAGGGACGTCTTGTTTGTCTGAATGCTTCCCCGTCACTGAGAGAGAGCCCGCCTAGTGTCCTCTCAAGGCGTTAGCTTAGGCCTACGTGACATATTATCCGCCTAACTAATAACTCCTTGGGACACCCGTAACATTATTCAGACTGATAAACGATCTATAATAATTTCAAATTCAATAATAGTCCCTTCACTTCATGAATCGCATCATTATTAATTCGGCAAATTACATTTAATATCATATAGGCCTAGTTCCACAACCTCCCACTATGTGCGGGGAGCGCTCTCTTCCCTCAGACGACCTTGAAAGCTCAGTATCGCCAATGGCAGGGCATTTGAAATTACGCTGAAATTTCTGAATATTACATATATAAATACATATACAAAATATAATACATATACACATTGCAAAATTTAATATAAATACATATACATAATACATACAACAATATAATTACAGTTCGTATCTTCTTCAAGTGTACTGCGAAATGATTGCTGTATGCCCACCTCAGCTGAAAAAGTTGCTGTTCACGACAGCAGCTGTAGACAACATCGATCATCATACGAGTTCAATGTCTGCTGAAGGGATTGTTCCACAGGACTGGAATCTCTCTCTTCCAGCACCCAACAGCCCCAAACGTTGGGCTGGACCGAAATAATCTGACCCTGGGAGTCAGATTTGGAAGTAGCAGATCAAAAGTTGTTGCACTTCCAACCTCATACACTAATGTGCCACCACTGTTCACCAACAAGATGAAAAAATGAGTTCCAAAGCTGCTGGTCACTGCTCTTACAGACTCGGCGCCGACAGGGTTGGACTTGCCTTCTAATGTAATCACTCACGTGCATCACTTAAATATTTACAAACCTATGTTACAGATGGTTGCAGCATGTGGAGCGTGTTTCCGGCGGTGAAGAGGATTCAAGCAGCTCTGTGTCCTGCTTGTCTACCTACCACGCCGCTCAAGACCAACGTGTCGCAGACGTGAAACCTTGAGTGACTGCCTTTCTTCCTCTGTTCTACGACGAGGCAGCCACTGTATCGATGACTCATCACTCGATGGATGTCATCAAGGTTGGCGTTGATATCATGAATCCTAGACAGGTGCCAGTCATGCGCGCAGATCAACCGCTGTATGCGTGGCAAAGCAGATATAGTGGACAAGATCAAACAGGTAAGGAGAAGATCAGTTAGTCATCACGCTAGGAGAGCTCCTTAAAGGTAGTAGCTGGATTACTCTGCTAGTGCAAGCTGGTGTCACATCATCAGGGACGGCAGACTCCTTCCTGAAAGCTACTCATGTGACTTATGATATGCGCTTTACCAGTGCCTGCAACAAGAGCACGCCGAGTACACGAGTGGCAGTGGTGAGTTGAACTTCAATGAGTGGTGCAGCCAAACCTCAGCAAACATGCCTCACTTTCAGTTCTGGTTCATCGTACTGCAACTCGAGCCCATCATGTAGCCATTCGCAAGCGTCTGCCTGACCTGCACGAGGATGTCTACAATGAGTTCCTGTTGAACTCCAGCTTCGTCGTTTCGAAAAGGTCAAAACTCTTCTCAAAGATTTCCATCGATCAGGCTCATGAGCAGAACAATGCGGTTGTCAAAGGAGATAGCGGAGCAGTTGGCCTGACTGAAGATCCTGCAGCTCTTCGGCGGTGGATGGTGCGCCGGCCTGAGATGGCACGACTCATAGGAGAGTTCGGAACGTCGTCGCAACCAGCCAATGTCGATGGGAGCCATCGGCACTACGAGTAAACTGACAGTGTTCAGTCAGCGTTCTTGAAGACGAAATCACTGAAGGCAGCTCTTGAAGAAGCAGGGAGCCCATACAGTGAAGACGGGCCAGACATACTGGTGCTGGACACCCAGGAGATGGTCGAGTCACTGTCGTTGCCAGCGTACAGAAGATGCAGGAGCTAGATAACAGGCTGTATGCAGATTTTGTAATCAGAATCTTGTCAACTGCAGCTCGCAAGTTGGAGAGACAATCTAAAGGAACACTCTTCCTCTGTTCGTGTGTTCGAGAAAATCCCACTGAAAGTCCACTTGGAAGTTGCACCATTGACGTAAGACTGACCTATTCTCCGGGATGTTCGTTGCATGCACGATGAGGGCGGTGAACTGGGAGAATATTTTGCTCACGAAAACCAAGCATGACTCCTTCACTGTCAGACATTGGCCAGCAGCAAGCTGGAGCAAAGTGGCACGTGACGGCCTGCTTGGAGAAAATTGTGTTGCCCTCAGAAAATACTGCGGTCTCACCAACTGCAGACGTTGTGGTTATCGACGGAGCTGCAATGATCAACATGTTAAAGCAGCTCACGTCAAAAATGTTTGGCGAGTATCGAGAGCAAGAGTTTGTGACATCCATCAAAACATAATTTAGCAGCGCATCACGTGTTGAACTGGTGTGTACAGTATATATATATAGTTGTAACAGGTCGGAATTCTCTCAGTTAATTATTATTTTTTTTTAGTTATAGTGGATGGTAATGCAGTGGAAGCGCCCCTCAGAGAAAATCCCGAACCAGCACAAACACAATTAAATAAAATAATTCTCCGTGACCGTGGAAAGCTATCACCTGTGATTGGGGTTAATTAGATGCACTGAAAAAAATTACACCTCTATTCCTTCCAACACTACAAATACAATCCATATATGGTACACCGACACTAGCGTACTTCTTAGCGTGGCTTAAAACACTACAATGGGGAACAAAAGTTATACATGGTATCAAAAATTATTAAGAAATATTAAATGCATTATGAGAAGACTACTAAGGTAACAGTACTACTTACACCAGAATGAGGAACTCGACTGAAACAGTTCCTTCGTTATCTTACATCACTTAGTGGCACATAAAACATTAAAAAATATTACTTGCACCAATGAACACACCTTAAGGGCATCCGACAAAATAATAGCAATCACTGAGAAATAGAAATCCCGATTTTCGTCATACTACACAAGAACATGGATCACTCATAGCCTGTCTGGGATGACCCACAAAATACTATAATCCTAAATGTCCTAGAACCCGAAAGGTGTAACTACTAACCTGCCAAGGGGCAGGCATTTACAAAAAACCGAGAAAATCACTCATGACCCATCAGGCAGGCGGGTGCTCTGCTGTTTTTTTGTCAGTACTCTGTCTAGATTTCAGGAGTCATGAATGTTTTTTCTCAACCAATACCCGTAACATGCTTCACACATAGGTTCCGAATGCACCCGTACTTTTAAGGCACTACAGTTTGTCAACAACCTTGAAGAAGAACCCCTACGTCCCACGTGTGCAACCAACCATGAGGAGCGTTGATTACACACCTTGGTTAAATTGATCACATACACCCAACACTGGGAGATAAATGTCTCTATGTACCCATTAGACTCTTGGTCTCAGTGTGTGACCTTTACCACCATCACCCGTAACATGCTTCACACAAATGCTCAGAGCACACCCATACCTTAATGTTTTACAGCCGTTCATCAACCTTGAAGAAGAACCCTACGTCTCACGTGTGCAATCAACCATGAGGAGCGTTGATTACACACCTGGACTTGGTTAATTCGCTAACATACACCCAATACTGGGGAGATAAATGTCTCTATGCACCCACTAGACTCCTGGTCTCAGTGTGTGACCTTTCATTCACTCAGGCTGCACTCAGTTTTACTCTCAGTACTCCATGGACAGGAAGAGAGTGACCGTCAGCAGGTGAACCCTGCCCAGTTGAGGGAGGGGTTCTATTTTCTCGTTATTAAGGGTTTTCACTAACTGACTGAAGATATGTGGTGTTGTATGAACCAAGGTGGGGAGATTTGATGACCCAGAACGATCATTAACCAAGGGCGGACGCTGAACCCACGTAGTTAGTTGTCAGGGACACTCGTTCACTTCGGGCGTCCCAGGTAAACGACCGCTAACTTGTCAGACCGCGTGGGTTTTCAGAAACCCTGCAAGAGAACTCTTTGTTAGCTATTGTTAACTTCTTCTCCGCCCTATCTAAACCCTGTCTGAGATAGAATAAAACTTACTTGCTACACTGATGGACGTGCACGCAAAGAGACCAGGCCACGTGATTGTCTTTCTTGGCTGAGACGCCGGACTCCCTCCATCTGGGACAACTGCCTGAGCGTGACTGAGGGCCAAGCCGCCTAGCATCTCCCAAAGGCGTTACCCAGGCCTAGTGACGTCATTTTCCCGCATAACTAATAGTTTGTTTGGGAGACACATAACATACTTAGACTGAGAAACGATCTAGAATAACTTTAAATTTAATAATAGTCCCTTAACTTCATGAATTGTGTCTATATTAATTCAATAAAGTACATTTAATTTTAATAGGCCTAGTTCAAAATGCTTCCACCCGATTGGGGCCGGCGTTGCTTGCGCATATTTGACTCGCCACAAGGTTTGGGTGGCGTTGTTGTGACTTGCCATGAGGCTAATTATCACACCGAAATTTCTGAATATTACAATTATCTATATATATACATATATATATATATATATATATATATATATATATATATATATATATATATATATATATATATATATATATATATATATATATATATATATATATATATATATATATATATATATATATATATATATATATATATAGATAAATATATAGATATATACTATTTAATATACTATACTATAGGACTAGGCGTGTGTCTGTTTGCGTGTGTGTGTGCGTCTGTTCTGGGCAGCCGAAACGGCACAATCGATTTTCACCAAACTTGGTGGAAAAATCGTAAAAAAATCGTAGAGTGGAACAAACCTGGTGCCATATCGATGGTTTCTTTAGGAAGCCATTACATAAACATTTTATTTACGCTGGAAAACGATGCAAGTCTACGAACTTGGCGCACCCTCATTCACTGAACGCTGTCAGCCCATGATTGCAGTTATCGTACTGCTCCCTCCTCCTCCCCCCACTTTTTTCTTACACTACTTTTTTTTAATGTTGTTTGGATTAGTAAAGGAAGGAAGATGAGTAAATAGAAGAATAAAGAAGGGGAAACAGAAAACAGTTTGAGATAACAGGTGGGGGGAGCTGAGTTTCATCATGCGTCTGGATGCCCAGTTTCAACGTTACCTGACGACCTTACAGCTACAGTGTATACTTATTCCTGTGGGTGACTGTACATGGAAAACGAGAAGAGATAAAAAGATAATAACAGGAATGCATGGAGAAGATGACCACAATAGACACAGGGTGAATATAGACAGTGAAACAGACAGGAGCATAACAAAACTAGACGGATTCATACATGCACAAATAGACAATATGGCAGCTAACATGACAGACAGACAGCTGAGTGACTGGTTCACATTAGACAAACAGGCAGACACACGCCAACAACGGATAAGACAGACAGATTTGACGACACAAAGAGTACAGACGGGATTCCATTTAAACACCACGCAGACGAACAGACAGTTGGGATGGTAATCGACAGAACTGAGAGACTTGAGACAGAATAGAAGGCATTTATAAACAAGAATAACACCAAATTGACCATAGCTGCGTCAGTGAGGGTAGGAGGTCTTACATCCACCAGCGTAAATAATAAGACACATTGAAAACTAACACCCTCGCGCGGAAAGAACATCGATGGTCGGTCAGTCATGTGAGATGGGCCTAAAACTGACTGACGTAGATGATGATTATGAAGACTTAACACAGATGAGGCTTAAGCAGATGGTGTCTAATCTAACCAGAATCAAGGTCACTTCTCTTCATAACATAACTTACCTCAAAATGATCATCGGTGAATCATAATAATTATTTTTTTATGATTTTAACCTCTCCTTATGGCGAATATTTTTTTAACAAATTATTCTAACCTTTATTCTATTCCTTCTTATAGTATATTAGATACTGTAAGTATCACGACCACGACCAGAATTATAACAACCACGACCATGATTATAACAACAACGACCAAGATTATAAAAACCACGACCAGGATTATAACAACCACGACCATGATTATAACAACCACGACCATGATTATAACAACCACGACTATGATTATAACAAGCACGACCATGAATATAACAACCACGACCATTGTTATAACAACCACGAATATGATTATAACAACCATGACCATAATTATAACAACCACGGCCATGATTATAACAACCACGACTATGATTGTAACAACCACGGCCATGAATATAACAACCTCGACCAGAATTATAACAACCACGAAAAGGATTATAAGAAAATGCGACCATGATTATAACAACCACGACCATGATTCTAACAACAACGACCAAGATTCTAACAACCACGATCATGATTATAACAACCACAAATATGATTACAACAACCACGACCATGATTATAACAACCAAAACTATGATTATAACAACCAAGACTATGATCATAACCACGACTATGATTATAACAACCACGAACAAAATTATAACAACCACGACCATAAATATAACAACCACGACCATTATTTTAACAACCACGACCATGATTATAACAACCACGACCATAAATATAACAACCACGACCATGATTATAACAACCACAACCATGATTATAACAACCACGACCATTATTATAATAGCCACGACCATGAATATAATAACCACGCCCAAGATTATAACAAACACGAATATGATCATAACAACCACGACCATGATTATAACAACCACGACTATGATTATATCACTCAACTATGATTATAACAACCACAACTATGATTATAACAACCACGACCATGATTATAACAACCACGACCATGATTATATCACCCAACTATGATTATAACAACCACAACTATGATTACATCACCCACGACCATGATTATAACAACCAAGACTATGATGAAAACAAACAAGACCATGATTATTTCAACCACGACCATGATTATAACAACCACGACTATGATTTTTTCACCCAACCATGATTATAACAACCACGACCATGATTATAACATGCACGACCATGATTATAACAACAACGACTATGATTATATCATCCACGACCTTCATTATAACACCCACGACCATGATTATAATAACCATGACCATTAGGGTGTGTCATAGGAGGGAAGATCAGCTAAAACTAATGGCCCATCACTTTTTTGGTAGATTTTAGTGTATATAAACAGAAAATAATTTCAGTTTCAACATTTTGCAACCTTTTACTAGGTAAATTTTAGCGTGAAATTTATCGAAAATCTAACGTACAGCTGCATTAGTGCATTACAATTAAATAGTGAACATTGCTTTCTGACTTCATTCTTTAACAACCCAACTAACAATATTTTTTTCTGTTTCAGATTCTGATGCATTTATAAGTTGATAATATTTGCGATGGCTGCTTGTGTCAGGACGAGGAACCAAAAATCAGCCGTCTCAGTCACTATCTTGGGTCTGGGAGAGAGCTCCTGAAGTCGGAGTTGCCTACATTGAGAGATGCTTTGAGATACGGTGTTTTAATCAGGCAAATCAGTGAAAAGAACCAAAGAACTTACACAAACAAAGACATTGCCAGTGATATGACCAAAGCTGTCTTGGCACAGTACCTCTGGCTAACGCTCAGTTCAAGCCTCCAGTCATAACAAGTCAGAAGGAGATTAGTGAGAGACTGCTAGCCAGTTGGGAAAAGGCAAGAGATATCTCTCTTGGGAGAGGAAAACTTGCAGTTAAGGACAGCTTTGCTGCCCAGGGTGAGGTAAAAAAGGCCGATGATTGGAGTCAAGCTGATTCAGAGTTTAATGACTTCCCCATGGCTGATCCGAGTGCTGACCAGGAGAATGGTGACTTTGTCCGTAACCCAAAAAATAATGATCCCAAACCTTCCAGGCATAAGATTCGAAATGGGAAAGATATCCCGAGCATAGCTCTGGCCAGCATGCGACACCACACTGGTCTCAGAGAAACTGCAGAGATAGCAACAGCTGCCTGGATTGACGGTGGTTTGATAACACCTGATGATGTTCACCTGGTGATAGATCATAACAAAGTAAGGAGAGCTCAGGAGAAACTTGTCAGTAACCTAGAAGAGGAGTTTGATAAGGGGATAAGAGAAAATGGAATCAATTGTTTGTTCTTTGATGGGAGAAGGGATGACAATAAAGTGTTCATGAAAGTTGGAGATTCTGACAAGTTGTTCCCTGCCATGGTGAAGGAGGAACACTACTCCTGCTGCAGTGAACCAGGAGGGAAGTATTTGTGGCATTTCACTCCAGAGAAAGATGACATCAGGAAACCAGCTGAGATAGTGGCAGATAACATTGTGAACTGGCTCAGAGAGAGGAACGTAGACCAGACCCTGCAGGCCATTGGAGGGGACAGCACCAACACGAACACAGGGTGGCAAGGGAGGGTCATACAGTGGATAGAGCGGAAGATTGGGAGGAAGCTGGTCTGGATTGTTTGTGACCTCCACACCAACGAGTTGCCACTCAGACATCTGATCGAGGAGCTGGATGGCAAGACTCTTTCAAACAACAGATGGTCTGGTCCTCTTGGCAAGATGCTGGACTCTGCCACTGAGTTAGAAATAAATCCGAGCTTTGAAAAAATCACAGTTGGCCCTCCACTCGTTGAGCTTGCACATACTGTCATTGACGACCTGAGTACTGACCAGTACTATGGTTACATGATTTGCAGTGCCATCAAAACTGGGGTCATGCCTGATAGACTTGCTTACCTGCAGATAGGTCCAGTCTCACATTCTAGGTGGCTCACAACGGCTCTCAGGTTCTGCAGAATTTGGGTCGCTCATCATAAACTGAAAGGGAACCAGCTTCACAACCTGAGACTTATTGTCCAATTCATTGTGAGTGTCTACTTGCCAAATTGGTTCAACACCAAGGTCAAGTCATCGTTCTCCGAAGGTCCGAGGCATGTTCTCTTCCAGCTTGAGCTCCTGAGGAGTCAGCCAAGGAAGGTTGTTCAGATTGTGGAGCAGACTGTGAGGAGATCTTCCTGGTATGCTCATCCCAAGGCAATTCTGCAGACAATGCTCTGCAGTAAGGATGAGGAGGAGAGAAGAGTGGCAGTCGAAAAGATCTTGGATATGAGACTTATGAGAGGATCTGGGCATGACGAATCAGTTGGTGACGATTCCTTCAGGGTCAGGAAGACTCCTGAAGTCAATCTAGGTGCCAAGACCCTCACTGATCTCATAGATCTGGATAACATCCAGGCTGGCAGTGAGCCCCCTCTTACTTGCAGCCTCACCAATGTTCAAGTCAGAGCTTTCCTGGACAACCCCATGCATGTCCCTGCCTGGCCCTCGCACACCCAGAGTATAGAGCGTTGTGTACAGCAAGTGAGCGAGGACAGCAGTCACGTGTACAGCCAGGAGAGGAGGGAAGGCTACATCCGAGCTCAGGTGGTCAGCAGGGAGGTGATGAGTAGAAACAGAAGCAAGAAAGACATGTTCTCTATGGTGTGCAGCAACACCCGGTCGTAGTAGTAAAACCGGTTTTTGTATTTGATGATTTTGTTTTGTAAAGGAATATTAAATTTAATAAATGTGTCAAGATCATTCGTTTCACTATTCTGGATCATTTTCATCCTAATAAATTAACCTGATAGGTTTACTTTACTTTAAATAAGCTATTTAGTGGTGTTGGTAAAAGGGTGGGAATACTGAATTTTCATAAGATTTCAAGTTAAAATTTACCGAGCAAAAAATGAAAACTTTTCAAATCTGAAGATATCACATGATTCTGCACATAGAACTACATCATTAATACCATGGGCCGATTTTTCAAACTCCCAAAAAAAATTCGCCTCTGTATGACACACCCTAATGACCATGATTATAATAACCACGCCCATGATTATAACAACCACGAATATGATCATAACAACCACGACCTTGATTATAACAACCACGACTATGATTATAACAACCACGACCATGATTATAACAACCACGACTATGATTATATCACCCAACTATGATTATAACAACCACAACTATGATTATAACAACCACGACCATGATTATACCAACCAGTATCATGATTATAACAACCACGACCATGATTATAACAAGCACGACCATGATTATAAAAACAACGACTATGATTATAACAACGACGACTATGATCATAACAACCACGACCATGAATATAACAACCACGACCATGATTATAACAACCACAAGCATGATTATAACAACCATGATCATGATTATAATAACCACGACCATGATTATAATAACCACGCCGCGATCATAACAACTACCTATGATCATAACAACCACGACCATGATTATAACAACCACGATTATGATTATAACAACCGACCATGATTATAACAACCACGACTATGATTATATCACCCAACTAAGATTATAACAACCACAACTATGATTATAACAACCAGTACCATGATTATAACAACACGACTCTGATTATATCACCCAACTATGATTATAGCAACCACAACCATGATTATAACAGCCACGACTATGATTATATCACCCACGACCATGATTATAACAACCACGAATATGATCATAACAACCACGACTATGATCATAACAACCACGACCATGATTATAACAAACACGTCCATGATTATAAGAAACACGACCATGATTATAACAACCACAACCATGATTATAACAACCATGACCATGATTATAATAACCACGACCATGATTATAATAACCACGCCCATGATTATAACAACCGCGAATATGATCATAACAACCACGACTATGATCATAACAACCACGACCATGATTATAACAACCACGACTATGATTATATCACCCAACTAAGATTATAACAACCACAACTATGATTATAACAACCAGTACCATGATTATAACAACAACGACTATGATTATATCACCCAACTATGATTATAGCAACCACAACTATGATTATAACAGCCACGACCATGATTATACCAACCAGGATCATGATTAGAGTAACCAAGACTATGATTATAATAACCACAACCATGATTATAACAACCACGAATATGATCATAACAACAACGACTATGATCATAACAACCACGACCATGATTATATCATCCACGACCATGATTATAACAATCACAACCATGATTATAACAACCACGACCATGATTATGACAACCAAGACCATGATTATAACAACCTCGCTTATGATTATAACAACCACGACTATGATTATACCAACCACGACCATGATTGTAACAACCACGACCATGATTATAACAACTACAACCATGATTATAACAACCACAACCATGATTATAACAACTACGACCATGATTATAACAACCACGCCCATGGTTATAACAATCACGACCATGATTATAACAACCACGACCATGATTATAACAACCACGACCATGATTATAACAACCACAACCATGATTATAACAACCACAACTATGATTATAACAACGACGACCGTGATTATAACAACCACGACCATGATTATAACAACGACGACCGTGATTATAACAACGACGACCGTGATTATAACAACCAGGACCATGATTATAACAACCAGGACCATGATTATAACAACCACGCCCATGATTATAACAACCACGACTATGATCATAACAACCACGATCATGATTATAATAACTTTGAATATGATCATAACAACCGACTATGATCACAGCAACCGGCCATGATTATAGCACGACTCAGTTATAACAACCACGACCATGATTATAACAACCACGACTATGATTATATCACTCAACTATGATTATATCAACCACAAATATGATTATAACAACCACGACCATGATTATAACAACCAGGAACATGATTATAACAAACACGACCATGATTATAAGAAACACGACCATGATTACATCACCCACGACCATGATTATAACAACCACAACTATGATAATAACAACCACGACTATGATCATAACAACCACGACCATGATTATAACAACCACGACTATGATTATAGCAACCACGACCATGATTATAACAACCACGAATATGATTATATCACCCAACTATGATTATAACAACCACAACTATGATTATAACAACCACGGCCATGATTATAACAACCACGACCATGATTATAACAACCACGACTATGATCATAACAACCACGACTATGATCATAACACCCACGACCATGATTATAACAACCACGACCATGATTATAACAACCACGACTATGATTATATCACTCAACTATGATTATATCAACCACAAATATGATTATAACAACCACGACCATGATTATAACAACCAGGAACATGATTATAACAAACACGACCATGATTATAAGAAACACGACCATGATTATAACAACCACGGCTATGATTATATCACCCACGACCATGATTATAACAACCACAACTATGATTATAACAACCACGACTATGATTATAGCAACCACGACCATGATTATAACAACCACGACTATGATTATATCACCCAACTATGATTATAACAACCACAACTATGATTATAACAAAAACGGCCATGATTATAACAACCACGACCATGATTATAACAACCACGACTAAGATCATAACAACCACGACTATGATAATAACAAATCCACGACTCGATCATAAACTACGACTATGATCATAAATAATCTACTACCATGATTATAACAACCAATTTACTCATGATTATAACAACCACGATTATGATTATATCACTCAACTATGATTATAACAACCACAAATATGATTATAACAAACTACCACCATGATTATAATAACAGGAACATGATTATAACAAACACGCACTACGATTTTGAAGAAACACTAATTAAGATTATAACAACCATGACTATGATTATATCACCCACCTACCATGATTATAACAACCACGAATATGGATCATAACAACCACGATCATATCAAATAACCACGACCATGATTATAACAATCACGACTATGATTATAACAACCACGCACTATGATTATAACAACCACGACTATGATTAGTATCACCCAACTATGATTATAACAACCACAACTATGATTATAACCACCACGACCGCGTGGATTATAACGACAATCTAATTCATGATTGAGCAATAACTACCATTACGATTATAACCCCCACGACTCACGATCATAACAAACTAATTTACTATGATCATAACAACCACGACTATGATTATAACAAACACGACTATGATTATAATAAACTACGACCATGATTATAACAAATACTTAATTCGCGAATATAACAAACTAATAATTGGTGGATTATAACAACAACGCACTATGATTATAAGAAAATGCTACAATGATTCTAACAACCACTTACCATGATTCTGACAACTATTTAATTATGATTGTAACAACCACTTACCACATGATTATAAATAACCACAGATATGATTATAACAACCACGACCATGATTATAACAACCACAACCACAAATATAACAAACTAATGACCATGATTATAACAACTTACATCCATGATTATAGGCAACCACGCACTATGATTATAATAACTAATTTAATTATGATTATACAATACCATGATTGCGTCAACCACGAATATGATCATAACAGCCACTTACTATCATCATAACAACCACGACTATGATTATAAATAACCACTTACTCATGATTATAACAACTACTTAATTAAGGATCATAACCACAACTATGATTATAACAACCACTACCATGGATAATAACAACCACGACCATGATTATAACAAATTCACAACCATAAATATAACAAATCACGACCATGATTATAACAACCAACCATGATTATAACACCCACGACCATGATTATAATAACTACCTAATTATGATTATAATAACTTAACGCCCATGATTATAAATGTATCCACGAATATGATCATAACAACCACTTAATTATGATCATAACAACCACGACCATGATTATAACAACCACGCATCATGATTATATCACCTAACTATGATTATAACAATCACAACTATGATTATAACAACCACGGTCATGATTATTTCAACCACCACCATGATTATAAATAACTACTACTACGCATCATAACAACCACCCACTATGATCATAACACCTACTTAATCATCATTATAAATAAATCTCACGACTATGATTATATCACCAACTATGATTGGTAACTACCACAAATATGATTATAACAACTACGACAATGATCTTAACAACCAGGAACATGATTTTTATAACAAAGACTTAATTCATGATTATAAGAAACACTAATCATGATTATAACAACCACGGCTATGATTATATCACCCACGACCATGATTATACTGTAACCATGACTATGATTATAAACAAATCCAGACCATGATTATAACAACCACGACCAGGATTATAATAACCACGGCCATGATTATAACAACTACTTAATTACGATTATAAATAACCACTAATTACGATTATAAGAACTAATTTACCATGATTATAAATAACCACAACTATGATTATAACAACCACGACCGTGATTATAACAACAACGACTCAGGATTATAAATAACAACGGCACTATGATTATAAGAAAATGCATAATGATTCTAACAACAATCTACTATGATTCTAACACCTACTAATTATGATTTTAACAACCACGGCTATGATTATAACAACCACGACCATGATTATAAGAACCACTTAATTACGATTAGTAATAACCACGCCCATGATTATAACAAACTTTACCTAACATGATTATAACAACCACGAATATGACTACAACAACTACGATAATGATTATAATAATTCACGACCATGATTGTAAATAAACCACGACTATGATTATTATAACAACCACGACCATGACTATAACAACCACCACTATGATTATATCACGCAACTATGATTATAAACAACCACAACTATGATTATAAATAAACTAATTTACCATGATTAAATAACCACTTACTATGATTATATCATCACTCCTAACTATGATTATAACAACTCACAAATATGATTATACCAACCACGACTAAGGATTGAGACTAACCAGGAACATGATTATAATAAATCCACGACTATGATTATAAATAAATCCAGGACAATGATTATAACAACCACACGACTATGATCATAATAACCACTTTCATGATTATAATGCTAAACACGACCAGTAGGATTATAAATAACCACGACCATGATTATAACAAACTACCTAAATACGAATATAACAACCACGATCAGGATTTACATAACAACAACGACCAAGGCGATTATAAGAAAATGCGACCAATGATTCTAACAACCACTTACCATGATTCTAACAACTTCAATCTATGGGACTAATAACCACGACCATGATTATAAATAACTACAAATATGATTTATAAATAACCACGACCATGATAATAACATTCACTTAATTTCATGATTATAAATAATAAAAAAACTTTGATTATAACAACCACGACTATGATCATAACTCACAACTATGATTATAACAACCAATTACCATGATTATAACAACCAATGCACTATAATTATAACAACCACAACCATAAATATAACAAACTAATTTAATTCGGCTGATTATAAATAACCACAACCATGATTATAACAACCACGCACCATGATTATAATAACCACGACTATGATTATAATAACCATGCCTATGATTATAATAGTCCACGAATATGATCATAACAACTGATGACTATGATCATAACAACCACGACTATGATTATAAATAAACTAGTTTAATTATGATTATATCAATGACGTCCATGATTATAACAACTACTTACTATGATTATATCACCAAATATGATTATAATAACCACAACTATGATTGTAAATAACCAATGCCATGATTATATCAACCACGACTCATGATTATAATAACTACTTACTCATTTATCATAACAACTACTTACTATGATCATAACACCCACGACCATGATTATAACAGCCACTTAATTATGATTATATCACTAATTTCCACCATGATTATAACAACACGATTATAATCATAAGAACCACGACTATGATCATAAATAAACTACACACCATGATTATACGTTACGCCCATGATTATAAGAAACACGCATCATGATTATAACAACCACGGCTAAGTGATTATATCACCCACGAGACCATGATTATAAATAACCACGACTAATGCGACAATGATTCTAGCAACCACGACCATGATTCTAACAACCACGACCATGATTATAACATCCACAAATATGATTATAACAACCACGACCATGATAATAACATTCACGACCATGATTATAATAAAACTATGATTAAAACAACCAATGACGATCATAACCACAACTATGATTATAACAACCACTACCATGATTATAACAACGACGAACCATGATTATAACAACCACAACCATAAATATAACAACCACGACCATGATTTAACAACCACAACCATGATTTTAATAAACACGACCGTGATTATAATAACCACGACCATGATTATAATAACCACCCATGATTATAACAACCACGCCTATGAATATAACAACCAGGACCATAATTATAAATACCACGACTATGATCATAACAACCACGACCATGATTATAACAAACACGACCATGATTATAAGAACCACGACCATGATTATAACAACCACGACCATGAATATAACAACCACGCCAACAACCACGAGACTATGATTATATCACCCACGATCACATTTCACTATTATAACAACCACGACTATGATTATAACAACCAGACCATGATTATAACAACCACGACTATGATTATAACAACCACGCTTTATCATTATAAATAAACCACGACAATGATTATAAAACAACGACTATGATTATAAACAACCACGACGATGATTATTACAAACCACAAACTATAAATATAACAAATCCACGACTATAAGGTTTATAACAACTACGACCATGATTATAACAAACTAATGACCATGATTATAACAACCACAACCATAAATAATATAACAACCAATGCACCATGATTATAACAACCACAATTATTATAACAACCACGACTATGATTATAATAACGACCATGATTATAATAACCACGCCCATGATTATAACAATCCACGAATATGATCATAACAACCACGACTATGATCAAACAACCACGACCATGATTATAACAAATAATGACAATGATTATAACAACCACGACCATGATTATAACAACCACGACTATGATTATATCATCCAACCATGATTATAACAACCACAATTATGATTATAACAACCACGGCCATGATTAAAATAACCACGACCGTGATTATAACAACCACGATCATGAATATAAGAACCAGAAACATGATTATAACCAATTACGACCATGATTATAAGAAGTAACGACCATGATTAGTAATAACCACGACTATGATTATATCACCCATTTAATTGCCAGATTATAAACAACCAAGACTATGATTGTAACAACAAAGACCATGATTATTACAAATCAATGACCATGATTATAATAATCCACGGCCGTGATTATAATAACTACTTAATTCATGATTAGCAACAACCACGACTATGATTTTTTCACCCAACCATGATTATAAGAACCACGACCATGATTATAACATGCCTGACCACTCTATTATAACAACAATTACCAGATTATATCACCCACGACCCTTGATTATAACAACCATGACCATGATTATAATAACCACGACCATGATTATAATAACCATTTGGCGAATTATAACAACCACGAATATGATCATAACAACCACGACTATGATCATAACAACAACGACCATGATTATAACAACCACGACTATGATTATAACAACCAGGACCATGATTATAACAACCACAACTATGATCATAACAACCACGACTATAATCAAAACAACCACGACCATGATTATAAAACAACTGACGAATGAATAACAACCACGACCATGATTATAACAACCACGACTATGATTATTTCACCCAACTATGATTATAACAACCACAACTATGATTATAACAACCACGCCATGATTAAAAACAACCAAGACCGTGATTATAACAACCACGATCATGAACATAACAACCAGGAACATGATTATAACAACCAAGACCATGATTATAAGACAACCATGATTATACAAACACGACTATGATTATATCACATCACGACCATGATTATAACAACCAAGACTATGATTATAACAACCAAGACCATGATTATTACAACCACGACCATGATTATAAGAACACGACCGTGATTATAATAACCACGACCATGATTATAACAACCACGACTATGATTTTTCACCCAACCATGATTATAACAACCACGCCATGATTATAACATGCTCGACTACGATTATAACAACAATGTCTATGATTATATCACCCACGACCTTGATTATAACAACCACGACCATGATTATAATAACCACGACCATGATTATAATAACCACGCCCATGATTATAACAACCACGAATATGATCATAACAACCACGATTATGATCATAACAACCACGACCATGATTATAACAACCACGACTATGATTATAGCAACGACGACCATGATTATAACAACCACTACTATTATTATATCACACACAACCATGATTATAACAACCACAACTATGATTATAACAACCAGGACCATGATTATAACAACCACAACTTTGATCCTAACAACCACAACTATGATCATAACAACCACGACTATGATCATAACAACCACGACCATGATTATAACAACCACGACTATGATTAACACCAAGACCATGATTATAACAACCAGGAACATGATTATAACAAACACGACTATGAAATAGAAACTCGACCATGATTATAACAACCACGACTATGATTATATCACCCACGACCATGATTATAACAACCATGACTATGATTATAACAACCAGGACCATGATTATAATAAACACGACTATGATTATAACAACCACGGCCATGATTATAACAACGACGACCATGATTATAAGAACAACGACCATGACTATAACAACCACGACCATGAATAGCAACCACAACCATGATTATAACAACCACGACCGTGATTATAACAACAACGACCGTGATTATAATATCCACGCCGCATGATTATAACACCCACGACTAAGATCATAACAAACCACGACTATACTATAATAACCACCAACCATGTTTATAACAACCAGACCATGAATATAAACAACCAGACCATGATTATAACAACTACGACCATGAATATAAAAACCACCGACCAGGATTATAACAACAACGACCATGATTATAAGAAAATGCGACAATGATTCTAGCAAACGACACAGATTCTAACAACTACGACCATGATTCTAACAACCACGACCATGATTATAACAACCACAAATATGATTATAACAACCACGACCATGATAATAACATCATTAACCATGATTATAACAAAAACTATGATTATAACAACCACGACTATGATCATAACCACAACTATGATTATAACAACCAATACCGATTATAACAACCACGACCATGATTATAACAACCACAACCATAAACATAACAACCACGACCATGATTATAACAACCTCAACCATGATTATAACAACCACGAACGTGATTATAATAACCACGACCATGATTATAATAACCACGCCCATGATTATAACAACCACGAATATGATCATAACAACCACGACTATGATCATAACAACCACGACCATGATTATAACAACCACGACTTTGATTTTAAACAACGACCACCGATTATAACAACCAAGACTATGATTATATCACCCGACTATGATTATAACAACCACAACTATAATTATAACAACCACGCCATAATTAAACAACCACGACCGATGATTATAACAACCACGATCATGAATATAACAACCAGGAACATGATTATAACAACCACGCCCATGATTATAAACAACCACGACTATGATTTTTCATTCAAACCATGATTATAAACAACCACGGCCATGATTATAAGATGCTCCAATACCCATTATCACAACAATGTCAATGATTATATCCACCACGACCTGATTAAAACAACCACGACCATGATTATAATAACCACGACCATGATTATAATAACCACGCCGATGATTATAACAACCACGAATATGATCATAACAACCACGACTATGATCATAACAACCACGCACCATGATTATAACAAACCACGACTATGATTATAGCAACAACGACCATGATTCTAACAACCACGAGTATGATTATATCACCCACGACCGCGATTATAACAACCACGACTATGATTATAAAAAACCAGGACCATGATTATATCAACCACAACTATGATCATAACAACCACAACTATGATCATAACAACCACGACTATGATCATAACAACGCGACCATGATTATAACAACCACAACTATGATTATAACAACCACGACCATGATTATAACAAACAGGAACATGATTATAACAAAACACACCATGATTATTAGAAACACGACCATGATTATAACAACCACGACTATGATTATATCACCACGACCATGATTATAACAACCACGACTAGGATTATAACAACCAGGACCATGATTATAACAACCACGACTATGATTATGACAACAACGGCCATGATTATAACAACCACGACCATGATTATAAGAACCACGATCATGACTATAAACAACCACAACCATGATTATAACAACCACGACCGTGATTATAACAACAACGACCATGATTATAATATCACGCACATGATTATAACACCCTCGACTTCGATCATAACAACCACGACTATGATCATAACAACCACTACCATGTTTATAACAACCACGACCATGATTATAACAACCAAGACCATGATTATAAAAAACGACACCATGAATATAACAACCACGACCAGGATTATAACAACAACGACCATGATTATAAGAAAATGCGACAATGACTCTAGCAACCACCGACCATGATTCTAAAAACTACTTACGATTCTAACAACCACGACCATGATTATAACAACCACAAATATGATTATAACAACCACGACAATGATAATAACATTCACGACCATAATTATAACAAAAACTATGATTATAACTACCCGACTATGATCATAACCACAACTATGATAATAACAACCACTACCATGATTATAACAACTAACCATGATTATAACAACCACAACCATAAATCTAACAACCACACCATGATAACAACCTCAACCATGATTATAACACACGACCTGATTATAATAACCACGACCATGATTATAATAACCACGCCCACGATTATAACAACCACGAATATGATCATAACAACCACGACTATGATCATAACAACCACGACCATGATTATAACAACCACGACTATGATTTTAACAACCAAGACTATGATTATAACAACCACGACTATGATTATATCACCCGACTATGATTATAACAAACACAACTATGATTATAACAACCATGGCCATAATTAAAACAACCACGACGATGATTATAACAACCACGATCATGAATATAATATCCAGAACATGATTATAAACAAACCACACCATGATTATAACAGCCACAAATATGATTATAACAACCCGCGGCCGTGATTACAACCACGACCATGATTATAACAACCACGAATATGATCATAACAACCCGCATTATGATCATAACAGCACGACCATGATTATAACAACCACGATTATGATTATAACAACACGACCATGATTATAAAACCACATTAATGATTATACCAACCGTCATGATTATAAAAACCCGCGACCATGATTATAACTTGCAGTCCATGATTATAACAACCACGACCATGATTATAACAAGCCGTCCGTGATTGTAAATACTAACGATTATGATTGTAACAACCACGGCTATGATTATATCACCCACGACCATGATTATAACAACCACGACTATGATTATAACAACCAGGACCATGTTTATAACAACCACGACTATGATTATAACAACCACGGCCATGAATATAACAACCACGACCATGATTATAACAACCACAACCATGATTATAAAAACCACGACCGTGATTATAACAACAACGACCTTGATTATAATAACCATGCACATGATTATAACACCCACGACTACGATCATAACATCCACAACTACGATCATAACACCCACGACCATGATTATAACAACCACGACCATGATTATAACAACCAAGACCATGATTATAACAACCACGACCATGAATATAACAACCACGACCAGGATTATAACAACAACGACCATGATTATAAGAAAATGCGACAATGATTCTAACAACCACGATCATGATTCTAACAACTACGACCATGATTCTAACAACCACGACCATGATTATAACAACCACAAATATTATTATAACAACCACGACCATGATAATAACATTTACGACCATGATTATATCAAAAAAACTATGATTATAACAACCACGACTATGATCATAACCACAACTATGATTATAACAACCACTACCATGATTAAAACAACCACGACCATGATTATAACAACCACAACCAAAAGTATAACAACCACGAACCATGATTATAACAACCACAACCATGATTATAACAACCACGACCGTGATTATAATAACCACGACCATGATTATAATAACCACGCCCATGATTATAACAACCACGAATGTGATCATAACAACCACGACTATGATCATAACAACCACGACCATGATTATAACAATCACGACTATGATTATAACAACCACGACCATGATTATAACAACCACGACTATGATTATATCACCCAACTATGATTATAACAACCACAATTATGATTAGAACAACCACGGCCATGACTATAACAACCACGAGAATATGATCATAACAATCACGACTATGTCATAACAACCACGACCATGATTATAACAACCACGACTATGATTATAACAACAACGACCGCCGATTATAATAACCACGCCCGCCCGATTAAAACAACCATGACGTGATTGCAACAACCACGATCGCCAGAATATAACAGCGGGATCTCGGTTGTAACGGCCACGACCGCGTTATAACCAAAGCACGACCGCCAGTTATAGCCACGACTATGATTATATCACCCGACCGCCAGTTATATGGCAAGACTATGATTATAACAACCAAGACCGCGGTGTACAACCGACAATGATTATAACAACCACGACCGTGATTATAATAACCACGACCATGATTATAACAACCACGAATATGATTTTTTCACCCAACCATGATTATAACAACCACGACCATGATTATAACATGCACGACCATGATTGTAACAACAACGACTATGATTATATCACCCACGACCTTGATTATAACACCCACGACCATGATTATAATAACCATGACCATGATTATAATAACCACGCCCATGATTATAACAACCACGAATATGATCATAACAACCACGACCATGATTATATCAACCACGACTATGATTATAACAACCACGACCAGGATTATAACAACCACCACTATGATTATATCACCCAACTATGATTATAACAACCACAACTATGATTATAACAACCACGACCATGATTATACAACCAGTATCATGATTATAACAACCACGACCATGATTATAACAAGCACGTCTATGATTATAATAACCACGACCATGATTATAATAACCACGTCCATGATTATAACAACCACGAATATGATCATAATAACCACGACTCTGATCATAACAACCACGACCATGATTATAACAACCACGACTATGATTATATCACCCACGACCATGATTATAACAACCACGACTATGATTATAACAACCACGACCATGATTATAACAACCACAACTATGATCCTAACAACCACAACTATGATCATAACAACCACGACTATGATCATAACAACCACGACCATGATTATAACAACCACGACTAAGATTATAACAACCACGACTATGATTATAACAAACAGGAACATGATTATAACAAACACGACCATGATTATTAGGAACACGACCATGATTATAACAACCACGACTATGATTATATCACCCACGACCATGATTATAACAACCACGAATATGATTATAACAACTAGGACCATGATTATAACAACCACGACTATGATTATAACAACCACGGCCATGATTATAACAACCACGACCATGATTATAAGAACCACGACCATGACTATAACAACCACGACCATGATTATAACAACCACGACCATGATTATAAGCCACGACCATTATTATAACAACCACAACCATAAATATAACAACCACGACCATGATTATAACAACCACAATTATGATTATAACAACCACGACCATGAAAATAATACCACGACCATGATTATAATAACACGCCCATGATTATAACAACCACGAATGTGATCATAACAACCACGACTATGGTCATAACAACCACGACCATGATTATAACAACCACGACTATGATTATAACAACGACGACCATGATTATAACAACCACGAATATGATTATATAACCCAACTATGATTATAACAACCACAACTATGATTATAACAACCACGGCCATGATTATAACAACCACAACCATGATTATAACAACCACGACTAGGATCATAACAACCACGACTATGATCATAACACCCACGACCATGATTATAACAACCACGACCATGTTTATAACAACCACGACTATGATTATATCATTCAACTATGATTATAACAACCACAAATATGATTATAACAACCATGACCATGATTATAACAACCAGGAACATTATTAAAACAAACACGACCATGATTATAAGAAACACGACCATGATTATAACAACCACGGCTATGATTATATCACCCACGACCATGATTATAACAACCACGACTATGATTAAAACAACCACAACTATGATTATAACAACCACGGCCATGATTAAAACAACCACGACCGTGATTATAACAACCACGAACATGAATATAAGAACCAGAAACATGATTATAACAACCACGACCATGATTATAAGAAGCACGACCATGATTATAACAACCACGACTATGATTATATCACCCACGACCATGATTATAACAACCAAGACTATGATTGTAACAACCAAGACCATGATTATTACAACCACGACCATGATTATAACAACCCGCGACTATGATTATAACAACCACGACAAGGATTATAACAACAACGACCATGATTATAAGAAAATGCGACAATGATTATAACAACCACGACCTTGATTCTAACAACTACGACCATAATTCTAACAACCACGACCATGAATTTAACAACCACAAATATGATTTTAACAACCACGACCGTGATTATAATAACCACGACCATGATTATAACAACCACGAATATGATCATATCAACCACGACTATGATCATAACAACCACGACCATGATTATAACAACCACGACTATGATTATAACAACCACGACCATGATTATAAAAACCACGACAATGATTATACCAACCAGTATCATGATTATAACAACCACGACCATGAATATAACAAGCACGTCCATGATTATAACAACCACGACCATGATTATAACAAGCACGTCCATGATTATAAATACAACGACTATGATTATAACAACCACGACTATGATTATATCACCCACGACCATGATTATAACAACCACGACTATGATTATAACAACCAGGCCCATGATTATAACAACCAAGACCATGATTATTACAACCACGACTATGATTATAACAACCACGGCCATGATTATAACAACCACGACCGCTGATTATAACAGCCACAGCCATGATTACAACAGCCACGACCGTGATTGCCAACAGCAACGACCAGTTATAATATCCACGCGCATGATTATAACACCCGCGACTGCGATCGCCAACAGCCCGTGCCGTCATAACACCACGACCATGATTATAACAACCACGACCATGATTATAACAACCAAGACCATGATTATAACAACCACGACCATGAATAACAACCACGACCAGGATTATAACAACAACGACCATGATTATAAGAAAATCGACAATGATTCTAACAACCCGACCATGATTCTAACAACTACGACCATGATTCTAACAACCACGACCATGATTATAACAACCACAAATATGATTATAACAACCACGACCATAATAATAACATTCACGACCATAATTATAAAAAAATACTATGATTATAACAACCACGACTATGATCATAACCACAACTATGATTATAACAACCACTACCATGATTATAACAACCACGACCATGATTATAACAACCACAACCAAAAATAAAACAACCACGACCATGATTATAACAACCACAACCATGATTATAACAACCATGACCGTGATTATAATAACCACGACCATGATTATAATAACCACGCCCATGATTATAACAACCACGAATATGATCATAACAACCACGACTATGATCATAACAACCACGACCATGATTATAACAACCACGACTATGATTATAACAACCACGACCATGATTATAACAACCACGACTATGATTATATCACCCAACTATGATCATAACAACCACGACCATGATTATAATAACCACGCCCATGACTATAACAACCACGAATATGATCATAACAATCACGACTATGATCATAACAACGACGACCATGATTATAACAACCACGACTATGATTATAACAACAACGACCATGATTATAATAACCACGCCCATGATTAAAACAACCATGACCGTGATTACAACAACCACGATCATGAATATAACAACCAGGATCATGATTATAACAACCACGACCATGATTATAATAAGCACGACCATGATTATAACAACCACGACTATGATTATATCACCCACGACCATGATTATAACAACCAAGACTATGATTATAACAACCAAGACCATGATTATTACAACCACGACAATGATTATAACAACCACGACCGTGATTATAATAACCACGACCATGATTATAACAACCACGAATATGATTTTTTCACCCAACCATGATTATAACAACCACGACCATGATTATAACATGCACGACCATGATTGTAACAACAACGACTATGATTATATCACCCACGACCTTGATTATAACACCCACGACCATGATTATAATAACCATGACCATGATTATAATAACCACGCCCATGATTATAACAACCACGAATATGATCATAACAACCACGACCATGATTATATCAACCACGACTATGATTATAACAACCACGACCAGGATTATAACAACCACCACTATGATTATATCACCCAACTATGATTATAACAACCACAACTATGATTATAACAACCACGACCATGATTATACAACCAGTATCATGATTATAACAACCACGACCATGATTATAACAAGCACGTCTATGATTATAATAACCACGACCATGATTATAATAACCACGTCCATGATTATAACAACCACGAATATGATCATAATAACCACGACTCTGATCATAACAACCACGACCATGATTATAACAACCACGACTATGATTATATCACCCACGACCATGATTATAACAACCACGACTATGATTATAACAACCACGACCATGATTATAACAACCACAACTATGATCCTAACAACCACAACTATGATCATAACAACCACGACTATGATCATAACAACCACGACCATGATTATAACAACCACGACTAAGATTATAACAACCACGACTATGATTATAACAAACAGGAACATGATTATAACAAACACGACCATGATTATTAGGAACACGACCATGATTATAACAACCACGACTATGATTATATCACCCACGACCATGATTATAACAACCACCTAATATGATTATAAATAAATAGGACTATGATTATAACAACCACGACTATGATTATAAATAAATCACGGCCATGACGGCAATGTCAACCACGACCATGATTATATCAAACTACCTAATATGATTATATAACCCAACTATGATTATAACAACTTCACAACTATGATTATAAATAAACCACGGCCATAATTATAAGCCACGACCATGATTATAACAACCACAACCATAAATATAACAACCATGACCATGATTATAACAACCACAACCATGATTATAACAACCACGACCATGATAATAATAACCACGACCATGATTATAATAACCACGCCATGATTATAACAACCACGAATGTGATCATAACAACCACGACTATGGTCATAACAACCACGACCATGATTATAACAACCACGACTATGATTATAACAACGACGACCATGATTATAACAACCACGAATATGATTATATAACCCAACTATGATTATAACAACCACAACTATGATTATAACAACCACGGCCATGATTATAACAACCACAACCATGATTATAACAACCACGACTAGGATCATAACAACCACGACTATGATCATAACACCCACGACCATGATTATAACAACCACGACCATGTTTATAACAACCACGACTATGATTATATCATTCAACTATGATTATAAAAACCACAAATATGATTATAACAACCACGACCATGATTATAACAACCAGGAACATTATTAAAACAAACACGACCATGATTATAAGAAAGACGACCATGATTATAACAACCACGGCCATGATTATATCACCCACGACCATGATTATAACAACCACGACTATGATTTCAACAACCACGACTATGATTATAACAACCACGGCCATGATTATAACAACCACGACCATGATTATAACAACCACAGCCATGATTATAACAACCACGACCGTGATTATAACAACAACGACCATGATTATAATAACCACGCACATGATTATAACACCCACGACTACGATCATAACAACCACGACTATGATCATAACAACCACGACCATTATTATAAGAACCACGACCATGATTATAACAACCAAGACCATGATTATAACAACCACGACCATGAATATAGCAACCACGACCAGGATTATAACAACAACGACCATGATTATAAGAAAATGCGACAATGATTCTAACATCCATGACCATGATTCTAACAACTACGACCATGATTCTAACAACCACGACCATGATTATAACAACCACAAATATGATTATAACAACCACGACCGTGATTATAATAACCACGACCATGATTATAACAACCACGAATATGATCATAACAACCACGACTATGATCATAACAACTACGACCATGATTATAACAACCACGATTATGATTATAACAACCACGACCATGATTATAAAAACCACGACAATGATTATACCAACCAGTATCATGATTATAAAAACCACGACCATGATTATAACTTGCACGTCCATGATTATAACAACCACGACCATGATTATAACAAGCACGTCCATGATTGTAAATACAACGATTATGATTATAACAACCACGACTATGATTATATCACCCACGACCATGATTATAACAACCACGACTATGATTATAACAACCAGGCCCATGATTATAACAACCACGACTATGATTACAACAACCACGGCCATGATTATAACAACCACGACCATGATTATAACAACACAACCATGATTATAACAACCACGATCGTGATTATAACAACAACGACCGCCAGATATAATATCCACGACATGATTATAACACCCGACTACGATCATAACAACCACGACTAGATCCTATCCACGACACCATTATAACAATTCATGATTATAACAAATCAAGACCATGATTATAACAACCACGACCATGAATAGAATATAACCGACCAGGATTATAACAACAACACCATGATTATAAGAAAATGCGACAATGATTCTAACAACCCTATGATTATGATTCTAACAACATACGACCATGATTATAACAACCACAAATATGATTATAACAACCACGACCATAATAATAACATTCACGACCATAATTATAAAAAAATACTATGATTATAACAACCACGACTATGATCATAACCACAACTATGATTATAACAACCACTACCATGATTATAACAACCACGACCATGATTATAACAACCACAACCAAAAATAAAACAACCACGACCATGATTATAACAACCACAACCATGATTATAACAACCATGACCGTGATTATAATAACCACGACCATGATTATAATAACCACGCCCATGATTATAACAACCACGAATATGATCATAACAACCACGACTATGATCATAACAACCACGACCATGATTATAACAACCACGACTATGATTATAACAACCACGACCATGATTATAACAACCACGACTATGATTATATCACCCAACTATGATCATAACAACCACGACCATGATTATAATAACCACGCCCATGACTATAACAACCACGAATATGATCATAACAATCACGACTATGATCATAACAACGACGACCATGATTATAACAACCACGACTATGATTATAACAACAACGACCATGATTATAATAACCACGCCCATGATTAAAACAACCATGACCGTGATTACAACAACCACGATCATGAATATAACAACCAGGATCATGATTATAACAACCACGACCATGATTATAATAAGCACGACCATGATTATAACAACCACGACTATGATTATATCACCCACGACCATGATTATAACAACCAAGACTATGATTATAACAACCAAGACCATGATTATTACAACCACGACAATGATTATAACAACCACGACCGTGATTATAATAACCACGACCATGATTATAACAACCACGAATATGATTTTTTCACCCAACCATGATTATAACAACCACGACCATGATTATAACATGCACGACCATGATTGTAACAACAACGACTATGATTATATCACCCACGACCTTGATTATAACACCCACGACCATGATTATAATAACCGTGACCATGATTATAATAACCACGCCCATGATTATAACAACCACGAATATGATCATAACAACCACGACCATGATTATAACAACCACGACTATGATTATAACAACCACGACCAGGATTATAACAACCACCACTATGATTATATCACCCAACTATGATTATAACAACCACAACTATGATTATAACAACCACGACCATGATTATACAACCAGTATCATGATTATAACAACCACGACCATGATTATAACAAGCACGTCTATGATTATAATAACCACGACCATGATTATAATAACCACGTCCATGATTATAACAACCACGAATATGATCATAATAACCACGACTCTGATCATAACAACCACGACCATGATTATAACAACCACGACTATGATTATATCACCCACGACCATGATTATAACAACCACGACTATGATTATAACAACCACGACCATGATTATAACAACCACAACTATGATCCTAACAACCACAACTATGATCATAACAACCACGACTATGATCATAACAACCACGACCATGATTATAACAACCACGACTAAGATTATAACAACCACGACTATGATTATAACAAACAGGAACATGATTATAACAAACACGACCATGATTATTAGGAACACGACCATGATTATAACAACCACGACTATGATTATATCACCCACGACCATGATTATAACAACCACGAATATGATTATAACAACTAGGACCATGATTATAACAACCACGACTATGATTATAACAACCACGGCCATGATTATAACAACCACGACCATGATTATAAGAACCACGACCATGACTATAACAACCACGACCATGATTATAACAACCACGACCATGATTATAAGCCACGACCATTATTATAACAACCACAACCATAAATATAACAACCACGACCATGATTATAACAACCACAATTATGATTATAACAACCACGACCATGATTATAATAACCACGACCATGATTATAATAACCACGCCCATGATTATAACAACCACGAATATGATCATAACAACCACGACTATGATCAAAACAACCACGACCATGATTATAACAACCACGACAATGATTATAACAACCACGACCATGATTATAACAACCACGACTATGATTATATCATCCAACTATATTGATTATAACAACCACAATTATGATTATAACAACCACGGCCATGATTAAAACAACCACGACCGTGATTATAACAACCACGAACATGAATATAAGAACCAGAAACGATTCATAACCACGACGCCCAGTTATAAGCACGACCATGATTATAACAAGCACGACTATGATTATATCACCCGCGACCATGATTATAACAACCACGACTTTGACTATTGCAACCACGACCATGATTATAATAACCACGAACATGATTATAACAACCACGACCATGATTATAACAACCACGACCATGATTATAACAACCACGACATGATTATAACAACCACGACCATGATTATAACATCCACGACCATGATTTTAACAACCACGACCATGATTATAATAACCACGACTTGATTATAACAACCACGAATATGATTATAACAACACGACCATGATTATAACCACGCCCATGATTATAACAACCACGAATATGATCATAACAACCACGACTATGATCATAACAACAACGACCATGATTATAACAACCACGACTATGATTATAACAACCAGGACCATGATTATAACAACCACAACTATGATCATAACAACCACGACTATGATCAAAACAACCACGACCATGATTATAACAACCACGACTATGAATATAACAACCACGACCATGATTATAACAACCACGACTATGATTATATCACCCAACTATGATTATAACAACCACAACTATGATTATAACAACCACGGCCATGATTAAAACAACCACGACCGTGATTATAACAACCACGATCATGAACATAACAACCAAGAACATGATTATAACAACCAAGACCATGATTATAAGAAGCACGACCATGATTATAACAACCACGACTATGATTATATCACCCACGACCATGATTATAACAACATAGACTATGATTATAACAACCAAGACCATGATTATTACAACCACGACCATGATTATAAGAACCACGACCGTGATTATAATAACCACGACCATGATTATAACAATCAAGACTATGATTATTTCACCCAACCATGATTATAACAACCACGGCCATGATTATAACATGCTCGACCACGATTATAACAACAATGTCTTTGATTATATCACCCACGACCTTGATTATAACAACCACGACCATGATTATAATAACCACGCTCATGATTATAACAACCACGAATATGATCATAACAACCACGACTATGATCATAACAACCACGACCATGATTATAACAACCACGACTATGATTATAGCAACGACGACCATGATTATAACAACCACGATTATGATTATATCACCCAACTATGATTATAACAACCACAACTATGATTATAGCAACCACGACCATGATCATATCAACCACGACCATGATTATAACAACCACGACTATGATTATATCACTCATTTATGATTATAACAAACACAAATATGATTATAACAACCACGACCATGATTATATCAACCAAGAACATGATTATGACAAACACGACCAAAATTATAAGAAGCACGACCATGATTATAACAACCACGACTATGATTATATCACCCACGACCATGATTATAACAACCACGACTATGATTATAACAACCAGGACCATGATTATAACAACCACGACTATGATTATAAAAACCACGGCCATGATCATAACAACCACGACCATGATTATAACTACCACGACTATGATTATAACAACCACGACCATGATTATAACAACCACGACTATGATTATATCACCCATCTATGATTATAACAACCACAACTATGATTATAACAACCAGTACCATGATTATAACAACAACGACTATGATTATATCACCCAACTATGATTATAACAACTACAACTATGATTATAAAAACCACGACCATGATTATACCAACCAGGATCATGATTATAGTAACCAAGACCATGATTATAATAACCACAACCATGATTATAACAACCACGAATATGATCATAACCACGACTATGATCATAACAACCACGACCATGATTATAACATCCACGATCATGATTATAACAAAAACAACCATGATTATAACAACCACGACCATGATTATGACAACCAAGACCATGATTATAACAACCACGATTATGATTATAACAACCACGACTATGATTATAACAACCACGACCATGATTATAACAACCACGACCGTGATTATAGCGCCGTCCATGATTATAACAACCCGACCATGATTACTTTAACCATGAATATAGCAACCACGACCGCAGTTATAGCAACAGCCACCAAGATTATAAAAACCACGACCATGATTATAACAACCACGACCATGATCATAACAACCACGACCATGATTATAACAACCACGACTATGATTATATCACTCATCTATGATTTTAACAACCACAAATATGATTATAACAACCACGACCATGATTATATCAACCAGGAACATGATTAAAACAAACACGACCAAAATTATAAGAAGCACGACCATGATTATAACAACCACGACTATGATTATATCACCCACGATCATGATTATAACAACCACGACTATGATTATAACAACCAGGACCATGATTATAACAACCACGACTATGATTATAACAACCACGGCCATCATTATAACAACCACGACAATGATTATAAAAACAACGACCATGATTATAACAACCACGACGATGATTATTACAACCACAACCATAAATATAACAACCACGACCATGTTTATAACAACCACGACCATGATTATAACAACCACGACCATGATTATAACAACCACAACCATAAATATAACAACCACGACCATGATTATAACAACCACAATTATGATTATAACAACCACGACCATGATTATAATAACCACGACCATGATTATAATAACCACGCCCATGATTATAACAACCACGAATATGATCATAACAACCACGACTATGATCAAAACAACCACGACCATGATTATAACAACCACGACAATGATTATAACAACCACGACCATGATTATAACAACCACGACTATGATTATATCATCCAAATATTATTATAACAACCACAATTTTGATTATAACAACCACGGCCATGATTAAAACAACCACGACCGTGATTATAACAACCACGATCATGAATATAAGAACCAGAAACATGATTATAACCACCACGACCATGATTATAAGAAGCACGACCATGATTATAACAACCACGACTATGATTATATCACCCACGACCATGATTATAACAACCAAGACTATGATTGTAACAACAAAGACCATGATTATTACAACCACGACCATGATTATAACAACCACGGCCGTGATTATAATAACCACGACCATGATTATAACAACCACGACTATGATTTTTTCACCCAACCATGATTATAAGAACCACGACCATGATTATAACATGCTCGACCACGATTATAACAACAATTACTATGATTATATCACCCACGACCTTGATTATAACAACCACGACCATGATTATAATAACCACGACCATGATTATAATAACCACGCCCATGATTATAACAACCACGAATATGATCATAACAACCACGACTATGATCATAACAACAACGACCATGATTATAACAACCACGACTATGATTATAACAACCAGGACCATGATTATAACAACCACAACTATGATCATAACAACCACGACTATAATCAAAACAACCACGACCATGATTATAACAACCACGACTATGAATATAACAACCACGACCATGATTATAACAACCACGACTATGATTATTTCACCCAACTATGATTATAACAACCACAACTATGATTATAACAACCACGGCCATGATTAAAACAACCAAGACCGTGATTATAACAACCACGATCATGAACATAACAACCAGGAACATGATTATAACAACCAAGACCATGATTATAAGAAGCACGACCATGATTATAACAAACACGACTATGATTATATCACACACGACCATGATTATAACAACCAAGACTATGATTATAACAACCAAGACCATGATTATTACAACCACGACGATGATTATAAGAACCACGACCGTGATTATAATAACCACGACCATGATTATAACAACCACGACTATGATTTTTTCACCCAACCATGATTATAACAACCACGGCCATGATTATAACATGCTCGACCACGATTATAACAACAATGTCTATGATTATATCACCCACGACCTTGATTATAACAACCACGACCATGATTATAATAACCACGACCATGATTATAATAACCACGCCCATGATTATAACAACCACGAATATGATCATAACAACCACGACTATGATCATAACAACCACGACCATGATTATAACAACCACGACTATGATTATAGCAACGACGACCATGATTATAACAACCACTACTATTATTATATCACACACAACCATGATTATAACAACCACAACTATGATTATAACAACCAGGACCATGATTATAACAACCACAACTTTGATCCTAACAACCACAACTATGATCATAACAACCACGACTATGATCATAACAACCACGACCATGATTATAACAACCACGACTATGATTATAACAACTACGACCATGATTATAACAACCAGGAACATGATTATAACAAACACGACCATGATTAATAGAAACTCGACCATGATTATAACAACCACGACTATGATTATATCACCCACGACCATGATTATAACAACCACGACTATGATTATAACAACCAGGACCATGAGTATAACAACCACGACTATGATTATAACAACCACGGCCATGATTATAACAACCACGACCATGATTATAAGAACCACGACCATGACTATAACAACCACGACCATGATTATAGCAACCACAACCATGATTATAACAACCACGACCGTGATTATAACAACAACGACCATGATTATAATATCCACGCGCATGATTATAACACCCACGACTAAGATCATAACAACCACGACTATGATCATAACAACCACGACCATGTTTATAACAACCAGGACCATGAATATAACAACCAAGACCATGATTATAACAACTACGACCATGAATATAACAACCACGACCAGGATTATAACAACAACGACCATGATTATAAGAAAATGCGACAATGATTTTAGCAACCACGACCATGATTCTAACAACTACGACCATGATTCTAACAACCACGACCATGATTATAACAACCACAAATATGATTATAACAACCACGACCATGATAATAACATTCACGACCATGATTATAACAAAAAAACTATGATTATAACAACCACGACTATGATCATAACCACAACTATGATTATAACAACCACTACCGTGATTATAACAACCACGACCATGATTATAACAACCACAACCATAAACATAACAACCACGACCATGATTATAACAACCTCAACCATGATTATAACAACCACGAACGTGATTATAATAGCCACGACCATGATTATAATAACCACGCCCATGATTATAACAACCACGAATATGATCATAACAACCACGACTATGATCATAACAACCACGACCATGATAATAACAACCACGACTTTGATTTTAACAACCACGACCATGATTATAACAACCAAGACTATGATTATATCACCCGACTATGATTATAACAACCACAACTATAATTATAACAACCACGGCCATAATTAAAACAACCACGACCGATGATTATAACAACCACGATCATGAATATAACAACCAGGAACATGATTATAACAACCACGCCCATGATTATAACAACCACGACTATGATTTTTTCACCCAACCATGATTATAACAACCACGGCCATGATTATAACATGCTCGACCACGATTATCACAACAATGTCAATGATTATATCACCCACGACCTTGATTAAAACAACCACGACCATGATTATAATAACCACGACCATGATTATAATAACCACGCCGATGATTATAACAACCACGAATATGATCATAACAACCGCGACTATGATCATAACAACCACGACCATGATTATAACAACCACGACTATGATTATAGCAACAACGACCATGATTCTAACAACCACGACTATGATTATATCACCCACGACCATGATTATAACAACCACGACTATGATTATAACAACTAGGACCATGATTATATCAACCACAACTATGATCATAACAACCACAACTATGATCATAACAACCACGACTATGATCATAACAACCATGACCATGATTATAACAACCACGACTATGATTATAACAACCACGACCATGATTATAACAAACAGGAACATGATTATAACAAACACGACCATGATTATTAGAAACACGACCATGATTATAACAACCACGACTATGATTATATCACCCACGACCATGATTATAACAACCACGACTAGGATTATAACAACCAGGACCATGATTATAACAACCACGACTATGATTATAACAACAACGGCCATGATTATAACAACCACGACCATGATTATAAGAACCACGATCATGACTATAACAACCACGACCATGATTATAACAACCACAACCATGATTATAACAAACACGACCGTGATTATAACAACAACGACCATGATTATAACACCCTCGACTTCAATCATAACAACCACGACTGTGATCATAACAACCACTACCATGTTTATAACAACCACGACCATGATTATAACAACCAAGACCATGATTATAACAACCACGACCATGAATATAACAACCACGACCAGGATTATAACAACAACGACCATGATTATAAGAAAATGCGACAATGACTCTAGCAACCACGACCATGATTCTAAAAACTACGACCATGATTCTAACAACCACGACCATGATTATAACAACCACAAATATGATTATAACAACCAGGACAATGATAATAACATTCACGACCATAATTATAACAAAAAAACTATGATTATAACTACCACGACTATGATCATAACCACAACTATGATAATAACAACCACTACCATGATTATAACAACTACGACCATGATTATAACAACCACAACCATAAATCTAACAACCACGACCATGATTATAACAACCTCAACCATGATTATAACAAGCACGACCGTGATTATAATAGCCACGACCATGATTATAATAACCACGCCCATGATTATAACAACCACGAATATGATCATAACAACCACGACTATGATCATAACAACCACGACCATGATTATAACAACCACGACTATGATTTTAACAACCAAGACTATGATTATAACAACCACGACTATGATTATATCACCCGACTATGAATATAACAACCACAACTATGATTATAACAACCATGGCCATAATTAAAACAACCACGACCGATGATTATAACAACCACGATCATGAATATAATATCCAGGAACATGATTATAACAACCACGACCATGATTATAACAACCACAACTATGATTATATCAACCACGACTATGATTATAACAACCACGGCCATGTTTATAACAACCACGACCGTGATTATAACAACCACGACCATGATCATAACAACCACGACCATGATTATAACAACCACGACAAAGATTATTTCACTCAACTATGATTATAACAACCACAAATATGATTATAACAACCACGACCATGATTATATCAACCAGGAACATGATTATAACAAACACGACCAAAATTATAAGAAGCACGACCATGATTATAACAACCACGACTATGATTATGTCACCCACGACCATGATTATAGCAAACACGACTATGATTATAACAACCAGGACAATGATTATAACAACCACGACTATGATTATAACAACCACGTCCATGATTATAACAACCCCGACCATGATTATAACAACCACGACCATGATTATAACAACCACGACCATGATTATAACAACCACAACCATTATTATAACAACCACGACCGTGATTATAACAACAACGACCATGATTATAATAACCACGCACATGATTATAACACCCATGACTACGATCATAACAACCACGACTATAATCATAACAACCACGACCATGATTATAACAACCACTACCATGATTATAACAACCAAGGCCATGATTATAACAACCACGACCATGAATATAACAACCACGACCAGGATTATAACAACAACGACCATGATTTTGAGAAAATGCAACAATGATTCTAACAACCACGACCATGATTCTAACAACTACGACCATGATTCTAACAACCACGAACATGATTATAACATCCACAAATATGATTATAACAACCACGACCATGATAATAACATTCACGACCATGATTATAACAAAAATACTATGATTATAACAACCACGACTATGATCATAACGACAACTATGATTATAACAACCACTACCATGATTATAACAACCACGATCATGATTATAACAACCACAACCATAAATATAACAACCACGACCATGATTATAACAACCACAACCAAGATTATAACAAACACGACCACGATTATAATAACCACGACCATGATTATAATAACCACGCCCATGATTATAACAACCACGAATATGATCATAACAACCACGACTATGATCATAACAACCACGACCATGAATATAACAACCACGACTATGATTATAACAACCACGACCATGATTATAACAACCACAACTATGATTATAACAACCACGACAATGATTATATCACCCACGACCATGATTATAACAACCAAAACTATGATTATAACAACCAAGACCATGATTATTACAACTACGACCATGATTATAACAACCACGACCGTGATTATAATAACCACGACCATGATTATAACAACCACGACGATGATTTTTTCACACAACCATGATTATAACAGCTACGACCATGATTATAACATGCACGACCATGATTATAACAACAACGACTATGGTTATATCACCCACGATCTTGATTATAGCACCCACGACCATGATTATAATAACCATGACCATGATAATAATAACCACGGCCATGATTATAACAACCACGAATATGATCATAACAACCACGACCATGATTATAACAACCACGACTATGATTATAACAACCACGACCATGATTATAACAACCACGACTTTGATTATATCACCCAACTATGATTATAACAACCACAATTATGATTAAAACAACCACGACCATGATCATATCAACCACGACCATGATTATAACAACCACGACTACGATTATATCACTCAACTATGATTATAACAAACACAAATATGATTATAACAACCACGACCATGATTATAACAACCACGGAAATGATTATAACAAACACGACCAAAATTATAAGAAGCACGACCATGATTATAACAACCACGACTATGATTATATCACCCACAACCATGATTATAACAACCACGACAATGATTATAACAACCAGGACCATGATTATAACAACCACGACTATGATTATAACAACCACGGCCGCAGTCATAACAACCACGAATATGATCATAACAACCACGACTATGATCATAACAACGACGACCATGATTATAATATCCACGACCAGGATTATAACAAAAACAACCATGATTATAACAACCACGACCATGATTATGACAACCAAGACCATGATTATAACAACCACGATTATGATTATAACAACCACGACTATGATTATAACAACCACGGCCATGATTATAACAACCACGACCGTGATTATAACAACCACGTCCATGATTATAACAACCACGACCATGATTATAACAACCACAACCATGAATATAACAACCACGACCATGATTATAACAACAACCACCAAGATTATAAAAACCACGACCATGATTACAACAACACGACCATGATCATAACAACCACAACCATGATTATAACAACCTCGACTATGATTATATCACTCAACTATGATTATAACTGCCACAAATATGATTATAACAACCACGACCATGATTATATCAACCAGGAACATGATTATAACAAACACGACCAAAATTATAAGAAGCACGAACCATGATTATAACAACCACGACTATGATTATATCACCCACGACCATGATTATAACAACCACGACTATGATTATAACAACTAGGACCATGATTATAACAACCACGACTATGATCATAACAACCACGACTATGATTATAACAAACACGACGATGATTATAACAACCACGACCATGATTATAACAACCACGACCATGAATATAAGAACCACGACCAGGATTATAACAACAACGACCATGATTATAAGAAAATGCGACAATGATTCTAACAACCACGACCATGATTCTAACAACTACGACCATGATTCTATCAACCACGATCATGATTATAACGACCACAAATATGATTATAACAACCACGACCATCATAAAAACATTCACGACTATGATTATAACAATAAAAACTATGATTATAACAACCACGACTATGATCATAACCACAACTATGATTATAACAACCACTACCATGATTATAACAACCACGACCATAATTATAACAACCTACGAATATGATCATAACAACCGATATGATCATAACAACCACGACCATGATTATAACAACCACGACTATGAATATAACAACCACGACCGCCAGTTATAACAACCACGACTATGATTATATCATCCCTTTATGATTATAGCCAAATTGTGATTATAACAACCACGGCCGCCAGTTAAAACAACCGACCGTGATTATAACAACCACGATCGCGAATATAAGAACCAGAAACATGATTATAATAACCGACCATGATTATAATAACAACCCGACTATGATTTTTTCGCAACCATGATTATAAGAGCGGCGATCATGATTATATCACCCACGACCTTGATTATAACAACCACGACCATGATTATAATAACCACGACCATGATTATAATAACCACGCCCATGATTATAACAACCACGAATATGATCATAACAACCACGACTATGATCATAACAACAACGACCATGATTATAACAACCACGACTATGATTATAACAACCAGGACCATGATTATAACAACCACAACTATGATCATAACAACCACGACTATGATCAAAACAACCACGACCATGATTATAACAACCACGACTATGAATATAACAACCACGACCATGATTATAACAACCACGACTATGATTATATCACCCAACTATGATTATAACAACCACAACTATGATTATAACAACCACGGCCATGATTAAAACAACCACGACCGTGATTATAACAACCACGATCATGAACATAACAACCAAGAACATGATTATAACAACCAAGACCATGATTATAAGAAGCACGACCATGATTATAACAACCACGACTATGATTATATCACCCACGACCATGATTATAACAACATAGACTATGATTATAACAACCAAGACCATGATTATTACAACCACGACCATGATTATAAGAACCACGACCGTGATTATAATAACCACGACCATGATTATAACAATCAAGACTATGATTATTTCACCCAACCATGATTATAACAACCACGGCCATGATTATAACATGCTCGACCACGATTATAACAACAATGTCTTTGATTATATCACCCACGACCTTGATTATAACAACCACGACCATGATTATAATAACCACGCTCATGATTATAACAACCACGAATATGATCATAACAACCACGACTATGATCATAACAACCACGACCATGATTATAACAACCACGACTATGATTATAGCAACGATGACCATGATTATAGCAACCACGACTATGATTATATCACCCACGACCATGATTATAACAACCACGACTATGATTATAACAACCAGGATCATGATTATAACAACCACAACTATGATCCCAACAACCACAACTATGATCATAACAACCACGACTATGATCATAACAACCACGACCATGATTATAACAACCACGACTATGATTATAACAACCACAACCATGATTATAACAACCAGGAACATGATTATAACAAACACGACCATGATTATTAGAAACACGACCATGATTATAACAACCACGACTATGATTATAACAACCACAACCATGATTATAACAACCACGACCGTGATTATAAGAACCACGACCATGACTATAACAACCACGACCATGATTATAACAACCACAACCATGATTATAACAACCACGACCGTGATTATAATAACAACGACCATGATTATAATACCCACGTAAATGATTATAACACCCACGACTACGATCATAACAACCACGACTATGATCATAACAACCACGACCATGTTTATAACAACCAGGACCATGAATATATCAACCAAGACCATGATTATAACAACCACGACCATGAATATAACAACCACGACCAAGATTATAACAACAACGACCATGATTATAAGAAAATGCGACAATGATTCTAGCAACCACGACCATGATTCTAATAACTACGACCATGATTCTAACAACCACGACCATGATTATAACAACCACAAATATGATTATAACAACCACGACCATGATAATAACATTCACGACCATGATTATAACAAAAAACTATGATTATAACAACCACGACTATGATCATAACCACATCTATGATTATAACAACCACTACCATGATTATAACAACCACGACCATAATTATAACAACCACAACCATAAAAATAACAACCACGACCATGATTATAACAACCTCAACCATGAATATAACAACCACGACCGTGATTATAATAACCACGACCATGAAAAATAACCACGCCCATGATTATAACAACCACGAATATGATCATAACAACCACGACTATGATCATAACAACCACGACCATGATTATAACAACCACGACGATGATTTTCACAACCACGACCATGATTATAACAACCACGACTATGATTATATCACCCGACTATGATTATAACAACCACAACTATAATTATAACAACCACGGCCATAATTAAAACAACCACGACCGATGATTATAACAACCACGATCATGAATATAACAACCAGGAACATGATTATAACAACCACGACCATGATTATAAGAAGCACGACCATGATTATAACAACCACGACTATGATTATATCACCCACGACCATGATTATAACAACCAAGACTATGATTATAACAACCAAGACCATGATTATTACAACCATGACTATGATTATAACAACCACGATTATGATCATAATAACCACGACCATGATTATAATAACCACGACATGATTTTCACAACCACGACCATGATTATAACAACCACGACTATGATTATATCACCCGACTATGATTATAACAACCACATCTATAATTATAACAACCACGGCCATAATTAAAACAACCACGACAGATGATTATAACAACCACGATCATGAATATAACAACCAGGAACATGATTATAACAACCACGACCATGATTATAAGAAGCACGACCATGATTATAACAACCACGACTATGATTATATCACCCACGACCATGATTATAACAACCAAGACTATGATTATAACAACCAAGACCATGATTATTACAACCATGACTATGATTATAACAACCACGACCGTGATTATAATAACCACGACCATGATTATAACAACCACGACTATGATTTTTTCACCCAACCATGATTATAACAACCACGACCATGATTATAACATGCACGACCATGATTATAACAACAACGACTATGATTATATCACCCACGACCTTGATTATAACTCCCACGACCATGTTTATAATAACCATGACCATGATAATAATAGCCACGCCCATGATTATAACAACCACGAATATGATCATAACAATCACGACCATGATTATAACAACCACGACCATGATTATACCAACCAGTATCATGATTATAACAACCACGACCATGATTATATCAAGCACGACCATGATTATAAGAACGACTATAATTATAACAACCACGACTATGATCATAACAACCACGATCATGATTATAACAACCACGACCATGATTATAACAACCACAACTATGATGTTATCAACCATGACCATGATTATTATAACCACGACCACGATTATAATAACCACGCCCATGATTATAACAACCGCGAATATGATCATAACAACCACGACTATGATCATAACAACAACGACCATGATTATAACAACCACGACTATGATTATAACAACCACGACCATGATTATAACAACCACGACTATGATTATATCACCCAACTATGATTATAACAACCAGTACCATGATTATAACAACAACGACTATGATTATATCACCCAACTATGATTATAACAACCACAACTATGATTATAACAACCACGACGATGATTATACCAACCAGGATCATGATTATAACAACCACGACCATGATTATAACAAGCACGGCCATGATTATAAGAACAACGACTATGATTATAACAACCACGACCATGATTATAACCACAACCATGATTATAACAACCACGACCATGATTATAATAACCACGACCATGATTATAATAACCACGCCCATGATTATAACAATCACGAATATATGATCATAACAACCACGACCATGATCATAAACAACCTACGACCATGATTATAACAACCACGACTATGATTATAACAACCACGACCATGATTATAGCAACCACGACTATGATTATATCACCCAACAAGATTATAACAATCACGACCATGATTCTAATAACCACGATTATGATTATAACAACCACGACCATGAATATAACAACCACGACCAGGATTATAACAACCACGATCATGATTATAACAACCACAACCATGATTATACCAACCAGGATCATGATTATAGTAACCACGACCATGATTATAATAACCACAACCCATGATTATAACAACCACGAATATGATCATAACAACCACGACTATGATCATAACAACCACGACCATGATTATAACAACCACGACAATGATTATAACAACCACAACCATGATTATAACAACCACGACCATGATTATAATAACCACGTAATATGATTATAATAACCGCCCGCGGTTATAACAACCACGAATATGATCATAACAACCACGACTATGATCATAACAACCACGACCATGATTATCATACTATGATTATAACAACCACGACCATGATTATAACAACCACGACTCATGATTATATCACCCAACTATGATTATAACATCCACAACTATGATTATAACAACCACGACCATGATTATAACAACAAGTAACATGATTATAACAACCACGACCAAGATTTTAACAACCAGGACCATGATTATTACAACCACGAACATGATTATGACAACCAGGACCAAGATTATAACAACCACGGCCATGATTATAACAACTACGACCGTGATTATAACAACCACGATCATGATAATAACAACCACGACCATGATTATACCAAACACAACCATGATTATAACAGCGACGACTGTGACTATAACAACCACGACCATGATTATAACAACCACGACTTTGATTTTTTCACCCAAACATGATTATAACAACCACGACCATGATTATAACAACCAAAACCATAAACATAACAAACACGACCATGATTATAACAACCACAACCATGATTATAACACCCACATCTATGATTATATTACCCACGACCATGATTATAACAACCACGACTATGATTATAACAACCACGACCATGATTATAACAACCACAACTATGATTATATCACCCAATTATGATTATAAAAACCACAACTATGATTATAACAACCACGACCATGATTATAGCAACAAGGAACTTGATTATAACAACCATGACCATGATTATAAGAAGCACGACCATGATTTTAACAACCACGACTATGATTATATCACCCACGACCATGATTATAACAACCACGACTATGATTATAACAACCAGGACAATGATTATTACAACCACGTCCATGATTATAACAACAACGACTATGATTATATCACCCATGACCTTGATTATAAGAACCACGACTATGATTATAACAACCACGACCATGATTATAACAACCACGACCATGATTATAAAAACCACGACTATGATTTTTTCACCCAAACATAATTATAACAAGCACGACCATGATTATATGATCAACGACTATTATTATATCACCCACGACCATGATTATAACAACCACGACTGTGATTATGACAACCACGACCATGATTATAACAACCACGACTATGATTATAACAACCACGACCATGAATATAACAACCACGACTGTGATTATATCACCCAACTATGATTATAACAACCACAACTATGATTATAACAACCACGACCATATTATTGCAATCACGACTATGATTATATCACCCAACTATGATTATAACAACCACAACTATGATTATAACAACCACGACCATGATTATACCAACCAGGATCATGATTATAGTAACCACGACCATGATTATAATAACCACAACCCATGATTATAACAACCACGAATATGATCATAAGAACCACGACTATGATCATAACAACAACGACCATGATTATAACAACCACGACAATGATTATAACAACCACAACCATGATTATAACAACCACGACCATGTTAATAATAACCACGACCATGATTATAATAACCACGCCCATGATTATAACAACCGCGAATATGATCATAACAACCACGAGTATGATCATAACAACCACGACCATGATTATTACAACCACGACTATGATTATAACAACCACGACCATGATTATAACAACCACGACTATGATTATGTCACCCAAATATGATTATAACATCCACAACTATGATTATAACAACCATGACCATTATTATAACAATAAGTAACATGATTATAACAACCACGACCATGATTATAAGAAGCACGACCATGATTATAACATCCACGACTATGATTATATCACCCACGACCATGATTATAACAACCACGACTATGATTATAACAACCAGGACATTGATTATTACAACCACGACCATGATTATAACCAACAACGACTATGATTATATCACCCACGACCATGATTATAACAACCACGACTAAGATTATGACAACCACGACCATGATTATAACAACGACTATGATTATAAAACCACGACCATGATTATAATAACCACGACTATGATTATATCACCCAACTATGATTATAACAACCACAACTATGATTATAACAACCACGACCATATTATTACAATCACGACTATGATTATATCACCCAACTATGATTATAACAACCACAACTATGATTATAACAACCACGACCATGATTATACTAACCAGGATCATGATTATAGTAACCACGACCATGATTATAATAACCACAACCCATGATTATAACAACCACGAATATGATCATAAGAACCACGACTATGATCATAACAACAACGACCACGATTATAACTACCACGACAATGATTATAACAACCACAACCATGATTATAACAACCACGGCCATGATTATAATAACCACGAATATGATCATAATAACCACGAGTATGATCATAACAACCACGACCATGATTATAACAACCACGACTATGATTATAACAACCACGACCATGAATATAACAACCACGACTATGATTATGTCACCCAAATATGATTATAACATCCACAACTATGATTATAACAACCATGACTATGATTATAACAACAAGTAACATGATTATAACAACCACGACCATGATTATAAGAAGCACGACCATGATTATAACATCCACGACTATGATTATATCACCCACGACCATGATTATAACAACCACGACTATGATTATAACAACCAGGACCATGATTATTACAACCACGACCATGATTATGACAACCAAGACAATGATTATAACAACCACGAATATGATTATAAAATCCACGACTATGATTATAACAACCACGGCCATGATTATAACACCTACGACCGTGATTATAACAACCACGACCATGATTATAACAACCACGACCATGATTATAACAACCACAACCATGATTATAACAACGACGACCGTGATTATAACAACCACGACCATGATAATAACAACCAAAACCATAAATATAACAACCACGACCATGATTATAACAACGAAAACCATGATTATAACAACCACGAATATGATTATAACAACCAGGACCATGATTATAACAACCATGACCATGATTATGACAGCCATGGCCATGATTATAACAACCAAGACTATGATTATGACAACCACGAATATTTTTATAACAACCACGACTATGATTATAACAACCACGACCATGATTATAACAACCACGAACATGATTATAACAACCAGGACCATGATTATAACAACCACGACCATGATTATTACAACCATGGTTATGTTTATAACAACCAATACTATGATTATAACAACCACGGCTATGATCATAACAACCACGGCCATGATTATAACAACCACGACCATGATTATAAAAACCACGACCATGATTATAACAACCACGACTATGATTATAACAACCACGACCATGATTATGACAACCACGAATATATTTATAACAACCACGACCATGATTATAACAACCACGACCATGATTATAACAACCACGACTATGATTATAAAAACCACGGCCATGATTATAACAACCACGACTATGATTATGTCACCCAAATATGATTATAACATCCACAACTATGATTATAACAACCATGACCATGATTATAACAACAAGTAACATGATTATAACAACCACGACCATGATTATAAGAAGCACGACCATGATTATAACATCCACGACTATGATTATATCACCCAGGACCATGATTATAACAACCACGACTATGATTATAACAACCAGGACCATGATTATTACAACCACGACCATGATTATGACAACCAAGACCATGATTATAACAACCACGAATATGATTACAAAAACCACGACTATGATTATATCAACCACGGCCATGATTATAACACCTACGACCGTGATTATAACAACCACGACCATGATTATAACAACCACGACCATGATTATAACAACCACAACCATGATTATAACAACGACGACCGTGATTATAACAACCACGACCATGATAATAACAACCAAAACCATAAATATAACAACCACGACCATGATTATAACAACGAAAACCATGATTATTACAACCCCGACTATGATTATAACAACCAGGACCATGATTATAACAACTACGACCATGATTATGACAGCCATGGCCATGATTATAACAACCAAGACTATGATTATGACAACCACGAATATTTTTATAACAACCACGACCATGATTATAACAACCACGACCATGATTATAACAACCACGAACATGATTATAACAACCAGGACCATGATTATAACAACCTCGACCATGATTATGACAACCATGGCCATGATTATAACAACCAAGACTATGATTATAACAACCACGGCTATGATTATAACAACCACGGCCATGATTATAACAACCACGACCATGATTATAAAAACCACGACCATGATTATAACAACCACGACTATGATTATAACAACCACGACCATGGTAATAACACTCACGTCCATGATTATAACAACCAAAACTATGATTAAAATAACCACGACTATGATCATAACCACGACTATCATTTTAACAACCCACGACCATGATTATAACAACCATGACCATAAATATAACAACCACGACCACGATTATAACAACCACAACCATGATTATAACAACCACAACCATAATTATATCAACCACGACCATGAATATAACAACCACAACCATGAATATAACAACCACGACCATGATTATGACAACCACGAATATTTTTATAACAACCACGACCATGATTATAGCAACCACGAACATGATTTTAACAATCACGACTATGAATATAACAACCAGGACCATGATTATAGCAACCACGACCATGATTTTGACAACCAAGGCAATGATTATAACAATCACGACTATGATTTTAACAACCACGGCCATGATTAAAACAACCACGACCATGATCATAACAACGACGACCATGATTATAACAATCACGACAATGATTATAACAACCACGACTATGATTATAACAACCACGACCATGAATATAATAACCACGACCATGATTATAACAGCCACGATCATGATTCTAACAACGACGACCATGATTCTAACAACCACGATCATGATTATAACAACCACAAATATGATTATAACAACCACGACCATGATAATAACACTCACGTCCTTGATTATAACAACCAAAAGTATGATTATAACAACCAAAAGTATGAATATAACAACCACGACTATGATCATAACCACGACTATGATTATAACAACCACGACCATGATTATAACAACCATGACCATATATATAAGAACCATGACCATGATTATAACAACCACAACCATGATTATAACAACCACAACCATGATTATAACAACCACGACCATGAATATAACAACCACGACCATGATTATGACAACCACGAATATTTTTATAACAACCACGACCATGATTATAACAACCACGACCATGATTATAACAACCACGACCATGATTATAACTACCACGAACATGATTATAATAACCAATACCATGATCATAACAACCACAACCATGAATATAACAACCACGACCGTGATTATAACAACCACGACCATGATTATAATAACCACGCACATGATTATAACAACCACGAACACGATCATAACATCCACGACCATGATTATAATATCTGCGACCATGATTATAACAACCACGACCATGATTATAAGAACCACGACCATGAATATAATAACCAAGACCTGGATTATAACAACTACGACCATGATTATAAGAAAATGCGACCATGATTATAACAACCACGACGATGATTCTAACAACCACGACCATGATTTTAACAACCACAAATATGATTATAACAACCACGACCATCATTATTACACTCACGACCATGATTATAACAACCAAAACTATGATTATAACAACCACGACCATGATTATAATTACACGACCATGATTATAATAAACACGCCCATGATTATAACAACCACGAATATGAGCATAACAACCACGACTATGATCATAACAACCACGACCATGATTATAACATCCACGACTATGATTATAACAACCACGACTATGATTATAACAACCACGGCCATGATTATAACAACCACGACTATTATTATAACATCCACGACTATGATTATATCACCTAACTATGATTATAACTACCTCAACTATGATTATAACAACCACGACCATGATTATAACAACCAGGAACATGATTATAACAACCAAGACCATGATTATAAGAAGCGCGACCATGATTATAACAACCACGACTATGATTATATCAACCACGACCATGATTATAATAACCACAACTATGATTATAACAACCAGGACCATTATAATATCAACCACGACCATGATTATGACAACCAAGGCCATGATTAAAACAACCACGACTATGATTATAACAACCACGACGATGATTATAACAACTACGGCCATGCTTATAAGAACCACGACCATGATTATAACAACCACGACCATGATTATAACAACCACGACAATGATCATTTCAACCACGACCATGATTATAACAATCACGACCATGATTTTAATAACCACGACTATGATTATAACAACCACGACCTTGAATATAACAACCACGACCAGGATTATAACAAAAACGATCATGATTCTAACAACGACGACCATGATTCTAACAACCACGATCATGTTTATAACAACCACATATATGGTTATAACAACCACGACCATGATAATAACACTCACGTCATGATTATAACAACCAAAAGTATGATTATAACAACCACGACTATTATCATAACCACGACTATGATTATAACAACCACGACCATGATTATAACAACCACGGCTATGATCATAGCCACGACTATCATTATAACAACCACGACCATGATTATAACAACCACGGCTATGATCATAGCCACGACTATCATTATAACAACCACGACCATGATTATAACAACCACGACCACAAATATATCAAACACGACCATTATTATAACAACCACAACCATGATTATAACAACCACGACCATGAATATAACAACCACGACCATGATTATGACAACAACGAATCTTTTTATAACAACCACAAACATGATTATAGCAGCCACGACCATGATTATAACAACCACGACTATGATTATATCACCCACGACCATGATTATAACAACCACGACTATGATTATAACAACCAGGACCATGATTATAACAACCACGACCATGATTATGACAACCAAGGCCATGATGATAACAACCATGACTATGATTATAACAACCACGACTATGATTAAAACAACCACGGCCATGATTATAACAACCACGACCATGATTATAACAACCACGACCATGATTATATTAACCACGACTATGATCATAACAACGACGACCATGATTATAACAATCACGACCATGATTATAAAAACCACGATCATGATTATAACAACCACAAATATGAGTATAACAACCACGACCATGATAATAACACTCACGTCCATGATTATAACAACCAAAACTATGATTATAACAACCCCGACCATGATTATAACAACCACGACCATAAATACAAGAACCACGACCATGATTATAACAACCACAATCATGATTATAACATACACAACCATGATTATAACAACCACGATCATGAATATAACAACCACGACCATGATTATGACAACCACGAATATTTTTATAACAACCACGACCATGATTATAGCAACCAGGACCATGATTATAACACCACGAATATGATTTTAATTACACGACCATGATTATAACAACCACAAATATAATTATAACAACCAACCAAGACCATGATATAACAACCACGACCATGATTATAAACCACGATGATTATAACAACCGTGATTGATTATAATAACCACGCACGATTATAACAACCACGACTACGATCATAACAACCACGACCATGATTATAACAACACGACAATGATTATAACAACCACGACCATGATTATAAGAACCACGACCATGAATATAACATCCACGACCAGGGTTATAACAACCACGACCATGATTATAAGAAAATGCGACCATGAATATAACAACCACGACCATGATTCAAACAACCACGACCATGATTCTAACAACCACGACCATGATTATAACAACCACAAATATGATTATAACAACCACGACCATCATTATAACATTCACGACCATGATTATAACAACCAAAACTATGATTATAACAACCACGACCATGATTATAATAACCACGACCGTGATTCTAACAACCACGACCATGATTCTAACATCCACGACCATGATTCTAACAACCACGACCATGATTATAACAACCACAACTATGATTATAACAACCACGACCATGATTATAACATCCAGGAACATGATTATAACTATCACGCCCATGATTATAAGAAGCACGACCATGATTATAACAACCACGACTATTATTATATCACCCACGACCATGATTATAACATCCACGACTATGATTATAACAACCAGGGCAATGATTATTACAACCACGACCATGATTATGACAACCAAGACCATGATTATAACAACCACGAATATGATTATAACAACCAGGACTTTGATTATACCAACCACGGCCATGATCATAACAACCACGACCGTGATTATAACAACCACGACCATGATTATAACAACCACGACCATGATTATAACAACCACAACCATGATTATAACAACTACGATAGTGATTATAACAACCACGAATATGATTATAACAACCACGACCATGAATATAACAAACACGCCCAGGATTATAACAGCCACGACCATCATTATAAGAAAGTGTGACCATGATTATAACAACCACGACCATGATTCTAACAACGACGACCATGATTCTAACAACCACGAACATGATTATAACAGCCAGGACCAAGATTATAACAGCCACGACCATGATTATAATTACCACGAAGATGATTATAACAACCACAAATATGATTATAACAACCACGACCATGATTATAACAACCACGACCATGATTGTAAAAACCGCGACCATGATTATAACAACCACGGAAATGATTATAAGAACCACGACCAGGATTATAACAACAAATATGATTATATCAACATCGACCATGATTATAACAACCACGAACATGATTATAACAACCAAGACCATGATTACAGCAACCACGATAATGATATAACAACCACGACCATGAATATAACTACCACGACCATGATTATGACAACCACGAATATTTTTATAACAACCACGACCATGATTATATCAACCAAGACCATGATTATAACAACCACGAACATTATTATAACAACCACGAACATGATTATAACAACCAGGACCATGATTATTGTATAGATGTGTGAATACCAAGATATGTGAACACGCCTGACGCCAAGACTCTTTTACCATTCATTGTACCATTTATTTTCATGTCTGTATTACTACATATTATCATAGCATGTCTGATATCTATGCTTATGTCTAATGCCTATGTTCACTTACTATGTCCCGATGTACTATGTCTGTACCGCGCTAGTCAAGTAACTAGAAGACCTCATTTATTGTCCTAGTAATGTCTAGCAACTCTCCTTGCCTATCTAGCTAACTTCCCTCAGATCGGCTTCGGCCTCCTTACGACGAGGAGTTCCTTGTGCTGGCTCCTGTTTCTGTACCGGTTGGTTATCCTGCCAAGTCTTGTACTACTTATTGAATATATCTACTGCTCGTGCTCTGGAGTTTGAAGAACCTTGTCTAGGATTTCATCCCACCACATGGTGCAGTTTGAGTAGCTCCAACACGACTGTTGACAAGTCTCAAGAGCCGGCCTCGCCTGTTTCCCGCCCAGAAGATATACTCCACAGTGCCCCTGGATTTAAAGTGCTTTGTGACCTTGTGAAGTGCCCTAAGTGAAGTGCAGTGCCTTTCATGTCTGTTTTGCTATGTTTCTGGGGCCCTACAGGTAGCAGAAACCCTTTTAGCCCAGTTTTCAAGAGAGCACCTTAGGCATACATCCTCCGTCTGCGCCGGCCCGCAAGCCACTGCCCCCCTTCGACCGAGTCATCACCGAAATCTGGCCCGGGCGCGCTGAGGAATACAGAGACTGCCAGTATCACCGCCGCCAGCCGCCTCCTCTCACTTCACAAATATTACAGTCAATACTCTTTTACTTGCCCGCCAGTTCCTGCACTTAGGCAAGTACATTGACGAAAACATAGCACTTCACCTTATTCTCCTTGTCTTTCCCATCGCAACCATACCAAACCTGATCACGACGATTTGCTGGGAAATTTATATGAGGATTATGAGGAAGACGAAGCCTCACAGACCCTCCCACCCCCCCTCACGCCTCACACGCCGGGCGCGCCAAATTCAAAGGATGGGAGCCAGGATATACGTCAGTTAATTCACTTCCTACAAGTTTCCCAAGAGAAGGAAGCCCAAAGACGTCAATTAGAGGAGGAAAAACGACATCAAGAGGAATTGTCAAGACAGTCAGAGGAATCAGCTTACCGTCTTCAACTTCAACAACAACACCAAGCTGATAACCGCAAATTCCTGGAACTATTGGAATTGCTGGCAACGAGGACGACTTCACCAGCTGCCACAACCAATTCGCCAGCTTCAGCCTCTTCATCTATCCTTCAGACAACGCGTCACCTATCCCCCTTGGGTATACCTCAGTGCCTTCTCAACCACCTGCACCAGTCTCAACTCTCGTCGACCTCTCCGTGCCTCCTCCACCGCCTGCCGTCTCGAGTACACCCCTGCACAGCAAGTCTTCAGTTCCCAGCCCCCCACCTCTTCAATCTGATGCAACATATCAAGTATACCGTCAATGGCAACGTCGTTTCGAAGACTTTGCTGTTATGTCTGACCTCAACCGAATGCCCCCTCATAAACAACTCATCCAATTAAGATCGTGCATTTCCCTCGATGTTCAACGCCTCCTAGAGCACACGCTAGCCATTCCCCCTGACTCCCCCATGTCAGTGACAGAGGTTTTAAACGCCTTGCAGAGTCATTTCCGTGGCCTCCCCAATGAAGCTTTGCGTCGTAGGGAACTGCTATCCTGCAAACAAGCTTCTGGGGAATCATTCTCAGACTTCTACGCACGACTTAAGGACCTAGCAGCCGAGGTGGACCTATGTACAGGCGATCCCGTAACCTGTGCTGAGATCCAGCTCAAGATGATCTTGCTGATGGGTGTACGTGACGAGGACCTGCTTCAGAAACTCCTCACCCTCGACGCCGCCTCTTCCCTCACCGACTTCGTCACCTGTTGCAGGTCGTATGAGGGCACAAGAGAGGCTGCCTCAGCTATACACTCATCGCCATCTCAAGTTCACGCCGTCTCCACCTACAAGAGGAATCAACGCCAGATGCAGACGGCGTCCTCTCCACAGCCCCCGTCACAGTCACCAGTTTCTTCTCCCGAATCCTGCAGAAACTCTCAGCGCCAGCACGGTCCAGGAAAGTGCCCTGCGGCTGATAGTAAATGTCGAAACTGCGGGTTTCAAGGCCATTGGCCCCGCACAACTCGATGTCCTGCCAACAAGGTCTCATGCAACGCTTGCAACAAGCAAGGACACTTCGCTAAGTGTTGCAGGTCCACCAAGAAGCCTCCATCTCCAGGTCAAAACGTCTCTTCACAGCCCGACAGAACGTCCACACCACCGTCTCCCAAGAACAACAAAGGATGACGACGCGTGGATGATGCCTCGAGTGACAGGTCCCCCAAGCCCGTCAATGTTCGTCTGTCCTACGGTACCAACTCTTCCAACCTCCTGATGATACCTGACACGGGTGCGGACATCACGGTGATTGGACCAACACACCTAGATGCCCTCAACATTCCCAGGAGTAGCCTGTCACCCACAGCCATGAACGACGTGCTCACAGCGGACGGATCCCCAATGTCTCCACCTTTGGGTTGCTTCAAGGCAACACTACAGCTCGGTCCCAAGTCTTGCCTTGCCACAGTCCACGTCCATGAGGGCATCCAAACCCCTCTCTTGTCATGTGGCCATTGTCAGGACTTGGCCATCGTCTCATCCGAGTTCCCAAAGCCCATCCTCGCCGTGACACACCTCAACAGGCGTGCAGAGATACCTGTTTCAGCCATGACCACACCTGCTGCCGCCCGGGAGTTCTTTCTTCGTCAGTTCAGCGACGTCCTTGTCTCCAAGTCCGACCTCCAGAAGACGCCGCTCAAGAAGATGACAGGCCCCCCGATGAGAATCCACCTCAAGCCTGGCGCGACGCCTTTCGCCATCCACACACCCAGGCCTATCCCCTTTGCCATACGGGACAAGGTGAAGGCGGAGCTCGATTCTCTGGTGCAGCAGGGGATCATCAGACACGCCGGTGAGGAGCCCTCCGAGTGGTGCCACCCTATGGTCTTGGCACCCAAGCCTGTCGGTGTTCGCATCACAGTGGACCTCACCCATCTCAACTCGCAGGTCTCCCGTCCCGCCCATCCATCGCCTACGCCCATCCAAGCAGTCCGCAGCGTCACCCCGTCTGCAAAGTTCTTTACCACGGCGGATGCACTACATGGGTACTGGCAAGTCGACCTGGCGGAAGAAGATCGCCACCTCACTACATTCATCACGCCCCACGGCCGCTTCCAACACTGCCGCGGACCCATGGGCTTCGCAGCAACGGGGGATGCGTACTGCCTCCGTGGGGATATGGCTCTGCAGGGTGTCACCAACTGCGTGAAGGTCGTAGATGACATCCTGCTCTTCGACGATGATCTCCCGGCCCACTTGAACCGAGTTCATCTGATGCTCACAAGATGTCGTGCCCATGGTATCACCCTGAACAAAGATAAATTTGTGGTCGCCGCCTCCCAAGTTAACTACTGCGGCTACAACATCTCGCCAGAGGGGATCTCAGCTGATGAGGAGAAGGTCAAGGCCATCAGGGACTTCCCTACTCCAGCGAACCTGACCGACCTCCGCTCGTTTATGGGCCTGGTAAATCAGCTGGCCGACTTCTCCCCTAAAATCGCCACATCAGCCCAACCTCTACGCCCCCTCATGAGCCCCAAGCGCTCTTTCCTCTGGACTCCTGACCACGACCTAGCGTTCAGGAACGTTAAGAAGGCGTTGTTGTCACCACCAGTCTTGGCACCCTTCGACCCGTCCTTACCAGTGGTCCTCCAGACCGACGCCTCCCGTCTATACGGCCTCGGATATGCCCTCCTTCAAGATCACGGGCAGGGTAAACTGCGCTTAGTTCAGTGTGGCTCCAGGTTTTTGACCGACACGGAGACCAGATAAGCCACCATCGAACTAGAGATGCTGGCAGTCGCCTGGGCTATGGCCAAGTGCCGCCTTTACCTGTTCGGCCTTGGGCATTTCACCCTCATGACGGACCATCGCCCGCTCATACCCATCCTCAATCACTACACGTTGGACGCCATCGAAAATCCTCGCCTCCAACGTCTCAAAGAGAAGACCGCCCCCTACGTCTTTACAGCTGTGTGGCGCGCCGGGAAGCTTCTGTGCATACCAGACGCCCTCTCCCGAGCCCCTGTTAGTCGCCCCACACCTGAAGATGAAGTCGACTGTACCACGGCCGCGGCTCACGTTCGGTCTTTAGTGACACACACAGCCACTTCTCTTGCTGACAAGACGACGACGACGCCCTCCATCGAAGACGATAGGACTCTCCAGGAGCTTCGCATCGCCGCCGCTCAAGACCCGGCATACGTCCAACTCCTCGACTACGTCTCCGCTGGATTCCCCACCAACCGCTACGACATTCACGCCTCCGCCCTCCCCTTCTGGAAGCTAAGGGATAGCCTCTATGCGGACGGAGAGCTGGTGTTGTACGGCCCCAGGATCGTCGTTCCCGCTGCCCTCCGCCGGCGCACCTTATCCCGCCTCCATGACAGCCACCGCGGCGTTGAAGCCACCAGGCGCAGAGCCCCGTCAGACCGTCTTCTGGCCTGGTATTGACGCCGATATTAAGAGCACGGTTGAGGCCTGTGAGCCTTGCCAGCAACTCCGGCCCAGCCAGCAACAAGAGCCGTACCTGTGCAATGACCTCCCGAAGCGGCCCTTTGAGTCCGTGTCCGCCGACTTCTTTAATGTGGCCGGAAAGTCTTTCCTGGTGGTCGCCGACAGGCTCTCTGGATGGCCCGTGGTGGTTCCCTGTGATCGGGACACCACCTCTTCTAGGGTCATCCGGATGTTCTGTCGCTTCTTCCGGGAAGTCGGAGTGCCTCTCCGCCTCCGAACCGACGGTGGGCCCCCGTTCAATAGCCACGAGTTCAAGAGCTTCGCCGAACGCTGGGGCGTCCACCACATCGTCACCTCCCCTCATTACCCGCAGGCGAATGGCCACGCCGAGGCAGCGGTAAAGTCCGTAAAATACCTCATCCTCAAGACAGCACCGACGGGGAACCTGGACTGCGAGGAGTTCGACAGGGGCCTACTGGAACTCCGTAACACCCCTACCCCTGCCGGACGCTCTCCTGCCCAGGTGTTGTATGGCCGCCCCCTTCGTACTTGTGTGCCTGCCCACCCCCAGTCCTTCTTAGATGAATGGCAGATCAAGGCGGACGAGTGTGACCGCCGTGAGGCTGCCCGGATGGCCCAAGTGACAAGCCACTATGACGCCCACGCCCGCCCCCTTCCCAGGTTGACCGTCGGCCAGCAAGTACGAATCCAGGACCCGACGTCACACCGCTGGGACAAAGTCGGGGTCGTCATGGGCCGTGGCGAGTCCCGTTCGTACCAAGTCCGCCTCCCCAGTGGTCGTGTGTGGTGGCGAAACAGACGCCATCTCCGCCCAGTGCCACCCGCTAGTGACGAACCTTCCTCCCCGTCCCCTGTGCCCCCTTGCCCAGACCAGGAACGAAGGTCGTCAGTTGATCCTCCCATTGTCCCTCGCCGCTCCCCCAGACTCATGGAAAAAGAGTCCGTAGCCGCTCGAGATTGCACTACGAGCGTAAAGGGGGAGGGAGGTGTATAGATGTGTGAATACCAAGATATGTGAACACGCCTGACGCCAAGACTCTGTTTCTATTCATTGTACCATTTATTCACATGTCTGTATTACTACATATTATTATAGCATGTCTGATATCTATGCTTATGTCTAATGCCTATGTTCACTTACTATGTCCCGATGTACTATGTCTGTACCGCGCTAGTCAAGTAACTAGAAGACCTTATTTATTGTCCTAGTAATGTCTAGCAACTCTCCTTGCCTAGCTAGCTAACTTCCCTCAGATCGGCTTCGGCCTGCTTACGACGAGGAGTTCCTTGTGCTGGCTCCTGTTTCTGTACCGGTTGGTTATCCTGCCAAGTATTGTACTACTTATTGAATATATCTACTGCTCGTGCTCTGGAGTTTGAAGAACCTTGTCTAGGATTTCATCCCACCACAATTATAACAACCACGACCATGATTATAATAACCACCAACATGATTACAACAACCACAAATATCATTATAGCAACAACGACCATGATTATAACAACCACGACCATGATTATAACAATCACGACCATGATTATAATAACCACGACTATGATTATAACAACCACGACCATGAATATAACAACCACGACCAGGATTAGAACAACCACGATCATGATTTTTAATAATGATGGCCATGATTCTAACAACCACGATCATGATTATAACAACCACATATATGATTATAACAACCACGACCATGATAATAACACTCACGTCCATGAATATAACAACCACGACCATGAATATAACAACCACGACCATGATTTTAACAACCACGACTATGCTTATAACAACCACGACTATGATTATATCACCCACGACCATGATTATAACAACCACGACTATGATTATAACAACCAGGACCATGATTATAATAACCACGACCATGATTATGACAACCAAGGCCATGATTATAACAACCACGACTATGATTATAACAACCACAACTATGATTATAACAACCACGGCATGATTGTAACAACCCGACCGCCAGTTATAACAACCACGACCGCCAGTTGCATAACAACCCGCGACTATGATTATAACAACCACGACCATAGATAACACAACCCGCGACCACGCCGGATTCTATAGCCACGATCATGATTCTAACAACGGCGACCGCCAGTTCACAACAAGCACGACCATGAATATAACAACCACGACCATGATTATAACAACCACGACTATGATTATAACACCCACGACTATGATTATAACAACCACGACTGTGATTATAACAAGCACGACCATGAGTATAACAACAACGACCATGATTATAACAACGACGACTATGATTATAACAACTACGAAAATGATTATAACAACCACGACCGCCAGTTATGACAGCCAAGGCCATGATTGCCAACAACCTACTGATTTATAACAACCCGGCGCTGATTATAACAACCGCGACCGCGTTCTAACAACCCGCGACGCCCAGTTATAACAACCCGCGACCCGCGATTATAACAACCACAACCATGATTGCATAACAACCTGACGTAGTTACTTAACAGCCACGAACATGATTATAACAACCAGGACATGATTATAACAACCAGGACCATAATTATAATAACCACGACCATGATTATAACAACCACGACTATGATTATGACATCCACGACCATGATTATAACAACCACGTCCATGATTATAACAACCACGAACATGATTATAACAACTAAGACCATGATTATAACAACCACGACCATGATTAAAATAACCACGACCATGATAATAACAACCACAACCCTGATTATAACAACCACGACCGTGATTATAACAACCACGACCATGATTATAATAACCACGCACATGATTATAACAAAAACGACTACGATCATAACAACCACGACCATGATTATAAGAACCACGACCATGAATATAACATCCACGACCAGGGTTATAACAACCACGACCATGATTATAAGAAAATGCGACCATGATTATAACAACCACGACCATGATTCTAAGAACCACGACCATGATTCTAACAACCACGACCATGATTCTAATAACCACGACCATGATTATAACAACCACAAATATGATTATAACAACCACGACTATCATTATAACACTCACGACCATCATTATAACAACCAAAACTATGATTATAACAACCACGACCATGATTATAATAACCGCGACCATGATTATAATAACCACGCCCATGATTATAACAACCACGAGTATGATTATAACAACCCCGACTATGATTATAACAACCACGACCACGATTATAACAACAACCATGATTATATCAACCTCGAACCATGATTATAACTACCACGAACATGATTATAACAACTAAGACCACGATTATAACAACCACGACCATGATTAAAATAACCACGACCATGATAATAACAACCACAACCATGATTATAACAACCACGACCTTCATTATAACAACCAAGACCAAGATTATAATAACCACGCACATGATTATAACAAAAACAACTACGATCATAACAACCACGACCATGATTATAAAAACCACAACCATGAATATAACAACCACGACCATGATTCTAACAACAACGACTATCATTATAACACTCACTACCATCATTATAACAACCAAAACTATGATTATAACAACCACGACCATGATTATAATAACCGCGACCATGATTATAATAACCACGCCCATGATTATAACAACAACGAGTATGATTATAACAACCACGACTGTGATTTTAACAACCACGACTATGATTATAACAACCACGGCCATGATTATAAGAACCACGACCATGATTATAACAACCACGACCATGATTATTACAACTACGACCATAAATATAACAACCACGACCATGATTATAACAACTACAACCATGATTATAAAAACCACAACCATGATTATAACAACCACGACCGCATATAACACCCGACCATGGTTATAACAACCACAAATATGATTATTACAACCACGACCATGATTATAACAACCACGAACATGATTATAACAACCACGACCATGTTTATAACAACCACGACCATGATTATAACAACCACGGAAATGATTATAACAACCAAGACCACGATTATAACAACAATCATGATTATATCAACCTCGACCATGATTATAACAACCACGAACATGATTATAACAACCAAGACCATGATTATAACAACCACGACTATGATTATAATAACCACGACCACGATTATAACAACGACGAGTATGATTATAACAACCACGACCATGATTATAACAACAACGACCACGATTATAACAACCCCAACCATGATTATAACAACCACGATAATGATATAACAACTACGACCATGAATATAACAACCTCGACCATGATTTTGACAACCACGAATATTTTTATAACAACCACAACCAAGATTATATCAACCAAGACCATGATTATGACAATCACGAACATGATGATAACAACCACGAACATGCTTATAACAACCAGGACCATGATTATAACAACCACGACCATGATTATAATAACCACCAACATGATTACAACAACCACAAATATCATTATAGCAACCACGACCATGATTATAACAACCACGACCATGATTATAACAACCAAGACCATGAATATAGCAACCATGAACATGATCATAATAACCACGACCATTTTTATAACAACGACGACTATGATTATAACAACCACGACCATGATTATAACAACATCGACAACGATTATAACAACCCCAACCATGATTATAACAACCACGATAATAATATAACAACCACGACCACGATTATAACCACAACCATGATTATAACAACCAAGACCATGATTATAACAACCACGACCATCATAATAATATCCACGACCATGATTATGACAACCACGACTACAATTATAACAACCACGACCACGATTGTAACAACCACAACCATGATTATAACAACCACGACCATGATTATAACAATCACAACCATGATTATAACAACCACAACCATGATTATAACAACCACGACCATGAATATAACAACCACGACCATGATTATAACAACCACAGCTATGATTATATCACCCAACTAATATTATAACAACTACAACTATGATTATAACAACCACGCCCATGATTATAACAACCAGGAACATGATTATAACAACCACGACCATGATTATAAGAAGCACGACCATGATTATAACAACCACGACTATGATTATATCACCCACGACCATGATTATAACAACCACGACTATGATTATAACAACCAGAACCATGATTAAAACAACCACGACCATGATTATGACAACGAAGACCATGATTATAACAACCACGAATATGATTATAACAACCATGACTGTGATTATAACAACCACGGCCATGATTATAACAACCACAACCTGATTACTTAACAACCTGACCGCCAGTTATAACAACCACAACCATGATTACCTTAACCACGACGCGATTATAACAACCACGACTATGATTATATCAGCCACGACCATGAATATAACAACCTCGACCTTGATTATGACAACAACGAATATTTTATAACAACCACGACCATGATTATAACAACCCGACCATAGATAACAACCACGAACATGATTATAACAACCAGGACCATGATTGCATAACAACACGATAGCAGTTATTACCACGACCATGATTATAACACCCACGACCATGACTATAACAACCACGAACAGGATTATAAAAACCACGACCATGATTATAACAACCAGGACCATGATCATAAGAACCACGACCATGATTATAACAACCACGACAATGATTATAGCAACCACGACCATGATTATAACAACCACGACCATGATTTAAAAACAACGACCACGATTATAACAACCACGACTATGATTATAAAAACCACGACCATGATTTTAACAACCACGACCGTGATTATAACAACCACGACCGTGATTATAACAACCATGACTATGATCATAACAACCACGACCATGATTATAACAACCACGACCATGATTATAGCAACCACGACTATGATTATAACAACACGACCGTGATTATAACAACCACGACTATGATTATAACAACCAGAACCGCCAGTTAAAACAACCACGACCATGATTATGACAGCAAGACGCCAGATTATAACAACCACGAATATTGATTATAACAACCGCTGACTGTGATTATAACAACCACGGCCATGATTATAACAACCACGACCCTGATTATAACAACCACGACCATGATTATAACAACCACAACCATGATTACAACAACCACGACAGCGATTATAACAACCACGACTATGATTATATCAACCACGACCATGAATATAACAACCTCGACCATGATTATGACAACAACGAATATTTTTATAACAACCACGACCATGATTATAACAACCACGACCATGAATATAACAACCACGAACATGATTATAACAACCAGGACCATGATTATAACAACACGACCATGATTATAATTACCACGACCATGATTATAACAACCACAAATATGATTATAACAACCACGACCACGATTATAAAAACCACGACCATGATTATAACAACCACGGCCATGATTATAACAACATCGACCACAATTATAACAACAACCATGATTATAACAACCATGATTATAACAACCACGACCATGATTATAACAACCGCGACAATGATTATAACAACCACGACCATGATTATAAGAACCACGACCATGAATATAACAACCACGACCAGGATTATAACAACCACGACCAAGATTATAAGAAAATGCGACCACGATTATAACAACCACGACCATGATTCTAAGAACCACGACCATGATTATAACAACCAAAACTATGATTATAACAACCACAACCATGATTATAATAACCACGACCGTGATTATAATAAACACGCCCATGATTATAACAACCACGAATATGATCATAACAACCACGACTCTGATCATAACAACCACGACCATGATTATAACAACCACGACTATGATTATAATAACCACAACCATGATTATAACAAACACAGATATGATTATATCACCCAACTAATATTATAACAACTACAACTATGATTATAACAACCAGGACCATGATTATAACAACCAGGAACATGATTATAACAACCACGACCATGATTATAAGAAGCACGACCATGATTATAACAACCACGACTATGATTATATCACCCACGACCATGATTATAACAACCACGACTATGATTATAACAACCACGACTATGATTATAACAACCACGACCATGATTATAACAACCACGACCATGATTATAACAACCACGACCATGATTATAACAACCACGACCATGATTATAAGAAGCACGACCATGATTATAACAACCACGACTATGATTATAACAACCACGACCATGATTATAACAACCACGACAGCGATTATAGCAACCACGACTATGATTATAACAACCTCGACCATGAATATATCAACCTCGACCATGATTATGACAACCACGAATATTTTTATAACAACCACGACCATGATTATAACAACCACGTCCATGAATATAACAACCACGAACATGATTATATCAACCAGGACCATGATTATAACAACACGACCATGATTATAATTACCACGACCATGATTATAACAACCACAAATATGATTATAACAACCACGACCATGATTATAAAAACCACGACCATGATTATAACAACCACGGCCATGATTATAACAACATCGGCCACGATTATAACAACAACCATGATTTTAACAACCACGACCATGATTATAACAACCACGATCATGATTATAACAACCAAGACCATGATTATATCAACCAAGATCGTGATTATAACAACCACGACTATGATTATAATAACCACGCACATGATTATAACAACCACGACTACTATCATAATAACCACGACCATGATTATAACAACCGCGACAATGATTATAACAACCATGACCATGATTATAAGAACCATGACCATGATTATAAGAAAATGCGACCATGATTATAACAACCACGACCATGATTCTAACAACCACGACCATGA
>NW_024738173.1:0-11597 GCF_018991925.1 Homarus americanus
GTCAAGCTGATCTCGAGCGCCAGCATGGAGTAAACGAATCTACGATTCATACTATTAAGAAGGATGCAGCCAAGATCAAAGAACACATGAGAATCACAAAGTCTGCAGATGCTTCAATGATCAAGTATTGCCAGAACAAGGTGTTGCTAAAGGTTGAAAATTTGCTGGTGAGTTACTTGATTCGTCAGGCGCGACGCACCATGGCGGTGGACACACGATCCGTTCAAGAGTACGCCCGTGAACTGTACGCAGCAGTGTCACGTAAGATGGGAATTGCAGAGCCCAAACCCTTCAATGCTTCCTCTGGTTGGCTGCATAGGTTTAAGAAGAGGAACAAGATCACCAACAACAACATTGGTGGTGAAGAAGCGAGTGCTGACCGTGCGGCGGCTAGAGATTTTCCTCCGTTTTTACGTGAGGTTATGGAGGAAGGACAGTACACCGACGACCAGGTGCTCAACATGGACGAATCTGGTCTATTTGGAAAAAAGCTGCCTACCAAGACCTTCGTTGTCCAGTCTGCCAGCAAGATTCGGGGCCGGAAGTTGCAGAAGGAGCGCATCACCGTCCTCTTTACCACCAATGCCTCCGGTACCTGTAAGCTCTGTATATATACAGAGGAGGGTGAGACCAGGTCCACAATGGTCAGGTATTATGTAATGACCCTACTAATACCTGACCATTGTGGACCTGGTCTCACCCTCCTCTGTATATATACACCTTGTTTTGTACTTCTCCTTAGTCTGTACTCACCCCTGAAGATGTGAATTACAGCAGAACTTCGTCATTTTCTTCTTTCTCCTTGTAGTTATCACCATATATACCTGAATCGCAGCGCACCTACAGTGATTTACTTGCATATATATATATATATATATATATATATATATATATATATATATATATATATATATATATATATATATATATATATATATATATATATATATATATATATATATATATATATACTATATGCAAGTAAATCACTAGTACAAATATGCTGATGCTTTCTAAAAGAAATCCTGTTACATTGGGGCCTGAGGGGCAAAAATTTAATACTCCTGTAATAATAATAATAATTCAGATAAGTAAAAAAAACAAAACAAAAAAAACTGCCTATCTACCTATTGGACAAACTAGAATCGTTCCGGACCACGGGAGTTTCCGGACCACAGAATGCCGGACTAGAGAGGTACAACCTGTATATATATATATATATATATATATATATATATATATATATATATATATATATATATATATATATATATATATATATATATATATATATATATATATACAGTAATTGCCCACTTACTTGTGATCCAATTGAACAGAGGGTCCCGCGTTAAGTGAAAACCGTGTTAAGTGAATAACAGAACATATGGGATTAATTCCAATAGAACCCAGCCCGACCCCCAAACTCCACTTTTTGACGACAAATAACTATGTTGTAGTAAAAATAACATCTTAATTTTATGATGGTACATGCACACAATTAATACTTAAGAGAAATACAGTCGCCAAGTTAATGTCCATTCAAATAATGGACTCAACTCCCTTCCCCTCTCACACTACAGTACACAGCCAGCTAACAGATGGTCGGTCGGTCCCTCCCTCCCCCCCCCACCCCCCACCAACCGTCCCAAGGAGATGTGTGGGATAACCTCAAACTAAAGTTAGGAAAATATAATTGACATTGCTGGATTCCTTGTAAGACCAGGAATATTTTGAATATAAATGTCATATATTTTTCACAAAAGATAACATACTTACTCAGATTAAACATTTTATCTAAAAATTGTATGTTTAATGCAAAAAATATGTTGTTTATATTCAAAATGATCACAAAATTATAAGAATTCCAGCAATGTAAATTATATTCTGGCCGGATAATTTGTATGAATTTTATGAGCTAAAACAAATATCTACAGTTAATAAAAAAAAAAATATATTCTTCAACACTATCTGTCAATCAAAGTACCCCACCTTGCCTCCCCCCCTCTTCCAACCACGCGGTCAGTCCCAACCCTCCCCCACCCCCCACCAATCCTCCATTCAGTATTAAATAATACCTCAGATTAAAGTTAGGATAATATAATTGACATTGCTGGATTCCTTGTAAGACCAGGAATATTTTGAATATAAATGTCATATATTTTTCACAAAAGATAACATAATTACCTAGAGAACAATTTTTATCTAAAAATTGTATGTTTAATGCAAAATATATGTTGTTTATATTCAAAATGATCACCAAATTATAAGAATTCCAGCAATGTAAATTATATTCTGACCGGGTAATTTGTATGAATTTTATGAGCTAAAACAAATATCTTCAGTTAAAAAAAAAAATAATTCTTCACCGGGTAACAGATGGTCGGTCGGTCGGTCCCTCCCTCCCCCCACCCCCCACCCCCCACCAACCGTCCCAAGGAGATGTGTGGGATAACCACTAAATTTTAATAAATAATACCTCAAACTAAAGTTAGGATAATATAATTGACATTGCTGGATTCCTTGTAAGACCAGGAATATTTTGAATATAAATGTCATATATTTTGGACAAAAGATAACATACTTACTCAGATTAAACATTTTATCTAAAAATTGTATGTTTAATGCAAAAAATATGTTGTTTATATTTAAAATGATCACCAAATTATAAGAATTCCAGCAATGTAAACTATATTCTGGCTGGGTAATTTGTATGAATTTTATGAGCTAAAACAGGCAGTCAGGCAGGGTGGCGGGTGGGGGGTGGTGCGAATCTAAAAATAGCTCTCGAGCGGGACACTCACCGCGTTGCTGTGGAAAAATCCGCGTTAAGTGAAAGTTCAGCTTTGGCAAGGCACCGCGTATATGCGAAAACGCGTTAAGTGAAAGCGCGTTAAGCGAAAGCGCGTTAAGCGGGGTAATACTGTATATATATATATATATATATATATATATATATATATATATATATATATATATATATATATATATATATATATATATATATATATATATATATATATATACACACACACACACCTAGACCCCGACTTACGACGGGGTTAGGGACCCAAATCCAGGTCGTAAGTCGACATAGAAAAATTATTATTATTTTTTTTTTTAATAAAAAATCTACAATGAAATACAGTACAGTAAAAGTAATGAATAATGATGAATGGATACAGTACAGTGAAAGTAATAAATAATAAGGAATGGATACAGTGTGACTGAGCACTTAACCTATAATGTAGTCAGCTGAATGCACATTTGGCCCCGATAATTTTCTAATTATACATGGAGACTACATTAACTGGAAACGTTTCGGTATAGAAAATGCGTGTGTCATTTAAAAAAATTTTTTTTTTATCTATATCTGAGGTGGTCGTAAGTCCCGACGGTCGTAAGTCCACGTAGTCGTAAGTCGGGGTCTAGGTGTGTGTGTGTGTGTGTGTGTGTATATATATATATATATATATATATATATATATATATATATATATATATATATATATATATATATATATATATATATATATATATATATATATATATATATATATATATATATATATATATATATATATATATATATATATATATACTTGTCTATAACCCCCCTTCGTATATAGGTCGACCCCGATTTTTTGACCAAGAAATTGTTAATTTATGATATTCCTCGTTTATAGGTCGACCCAAGTTTTTGAGGGTAAAGGAACAACAAAACCTTCAGAGAAACACTACATCCTATAAACTTGTTTACCATTTATTATTACGACACTTTACACTGAAACGCGGGTAGTTTCAACAAAAATATTGTATATTTCCATTCAAGTATTTATTCAAGTCAATTAGGAGGGAATATTATTGTAATACAACAGTTTTTAACTAAACCATTCGAAAAGCGATTACTGTAACATCTTTTGAACGAAAGAAAGCGAAAGTCATTGTTTTCGTCACGATTTTATCCCACTTTCCACTGTAATACGTACGTAATTTCAGCAAAAATATTACATTTCCGTGAATGTATTATATCAAGCACAGTATGAATAGAATATCATTGTAATATAACAGGATTTTAACCGAAAACTATTAAAAAAAACGAATAACATCTCAAGAACATCGGAAGCTTAGGTAAAGTCTTTTGTTTTCGTCATGTATTTTATCCTATTTTACATTGAAATACATCACGTTTCAGCAAAACTACTATTTATTTCCGAGAATATATTTATTCAGGCGCAGTTTAGGTAAAATATACGTGTGATGTAACAGTTTTTTAACTGAAAACGATTCGAACACGTGTACCCTCTAGCCCTGTTCAAGGAGAGGACTGGGAGAAGCTGTTTGGTGCTGCAGACGATGACAAAGAAAATGATTTTGGTGGATTTTAATGAAAATATTCAGAAATATGGTATCGTAATATTTATTCAAGTCAATTAGGATATTATTGTATTACAATACAAGTTTTAACTAAACCGTTGGCGAAAAGTGATTCACGGTAACATCTTTGGAAAAAGGCGAAACCAGCGAAATCCTTCTTTTTCATCACAATTTTATCCCCACTTTCCTGCTGTCATTAATGTTTCAGCAAAAATATTACATTTCAATGAAGTGTTATAACCAGCTTTCCAGTATGAATGAATATCACTAATATAACAGTATTTTATCCGAAGCCTAATAAAATCTGAGTAACATATCCTGAACATCGGAGGATTGAGTGAAATCTTTTGTTTTCTGCATGTAGTTTATCCTAATTTACATTGAAATACATCACGTTTCAGCAAAACTACTATTTATTTCTGAGAATATGGAAATGTAATATTTTTGCTGAAATGACGTACGTATTATAGTGGAAAGTGGGATAAAATCGTGACAAAAACAATGACTCGCTTTCTTTCGTTCAAAAGATGTTACCCTAATCGCCTTTTGAATGGTTTTCAGTTAAAAACTGTTATATTACAATAATATTCTATCCTAATTCACTTGTGATGTAAAAGTTTTTTAACTGAAAACGATTCGAAAAACACGTGTACCGTCTAGCTGATACGGCAGAGCCCTGATCGTGGAGGCTTTGTGTTTGCATCGGCCCTTCTTAAGCAGCTTTTAATTTTAGCGTACGTTGAAATTGTGTTTACCGGTGTATTCTTATTTTCTTGCTTCTTATTTTCCAGAAATATGACAAGTTTTTATATAATACAATGTTACGGTACTTTTAATTTAGAAGTATTCATTTTTAAAAATACAGAAGACACCAAACAAATACTAGTACGGATATTTGCGTGACTCTCCCGCCAAAAAAGACCAAACAACTGGTACTCTCTCCCTCAGCCCTACCAAAAATAGCCCAACATCTTTCTTGTTTATTCTCTTCCAATTTCTCACTTTAACTGGTATTTTTTACTTCATATTGCCTACATCAGATAAACTACAGTAATTGAGGTTAGATACTGTTATAAATTTGATTACCAGGTCCTGGCAGGTGCCGTTAGAACCACCTGACCCTACCAACAGTGTTGCAAGTCAGACAGCATTTTTTTTTTTTACATTTTTGGTGTCTCCATTTGTTAATTTTTTTTCTGTGGGGTTTGCACAATAGTATACTGTTTTACCTCCAGTATTGTAAAACGATTTGGGAAAAGAAATACTCGGTAACTTAAAATTTTAAAAGGAAAATTTTGAAACTGGCAACTGTGTGTAGATGACCTGACTCACATCATATTGATGTTTCAAATTTAATTAACAAAAATTGATGTATCTATAAATAAACTTTTAAAAATGAATACTTTATGTTCTACATACTCCTGTGCATACCATACCATGCATTTGGCTACTTTGGGCTTGCTATGATGACGCAAGAGATCTGCCCTGGCAACTGTACCGACACTCACAGCAGGCGGTGCGTTGGTGCGTCGTTTCCATTGTTTACTGGTAGTTACTGGTAAATTTTTTTCAACCTAACGAAACTATTACCCGTATAGAGGTCGACCCCCAACTTTTTGCCCAAAAATTTGGTCTTAAGAACTAAATCACTATACAGTGTCACAGTGTAATATATATATATATATATATATATATATATATATATATATATATATATATATATATATATATATATATATATATATATATATATATATATATATATATATATATATATATATATATATATATATATATATATATATATATATAGGTTACACATGACCAAGAAATCGTTAATTTATGATATTCCTCGTTTATAGGTCGACCCAAGTTTTTGAGGGTAATGGAACAACAAAACCTTCAGAAAAACTCTACGTCCTATAAACTTGTTTACCATTTATTATTACGACACTTTACACTGAAACGCAGGTAGTTTCAACAAAAATATTGTATATTTCCACTCAAGTATTTATTCAAGTCAATTAGGAGGGAATATTATTGTAATACAACAGTTTTTTAACTAAACCATTCGAAAAGCGATTACGGTAACATCTTTTGAACGAAAGAAAGCGAGTCATTGTTTTCGTCACGATTTTATCCCACTTTCCACTGTAATACGTACGTAATTTCAGGAAAAAATGTTACATTTCCGTGAATGTAGTATATCAAGCACAGTATGAATAGAATATCATTGTAATATAACAGAATTTTAACCGAAAACTATTAAAAAAACGAATAACATCTCAAGAACATCGGAAGCTTAGGTGAAGTCTTTTGTTTTCGTCATGTATTTTATCCTATTTTACATTGAAATACATCACGTTTCAGCAAAACTACTATTTATTTCCGAGAATATATTCATTCAGGCGCAGTTTAGGTAAAATTTACGTGTGATGTAATAATTTTTTAACTGAAAACGATTCGAAAAACACGTACCCTCTAGCCCTGTTCAAGGAGAGGACTGGGAGAAGCTGTTTGGTGCTGCAGACGATGACAAGGAAAATGATTTTGATGGATTTTAATGAAAATATTCAGAAATATGGTATCGTAATATTTATTCAAGTCAATTAGGATATTATTGTAATACAATACAACAGTTTTTAACTAAACCATTCGAAAAGTGATTACGGTAACATCTTTTGAACGAAACAAAGCGAAAGTCATTGTTTTCATCACAATTTTATCCCACTTTCCACTGTAATACGGACGTAATTTCAGCAAAAATTATTACATTTCCGTGAAGGTATTATATCAACCACAGTATGAATAGAATATCACTAATATAACAGTATTTTAACCGAAAACTATTAAAAATACGAGTAACATATCTTGAACATCGGAAGGTTAGGTAAAGTCTTTTGTTTTCTGCATGTAGTTTATCCTAATTTACATTGAAATACATCACGTTTCAGCAAAACTACTATATATTTCTGAGAATATGGAAATGTAATGTTTTTGCTGAAATGACGTACGTATTATAGTGGAAAGTGGGATAAAATCGTGACAAAAACAATGACTCGCTTTCTTTCGTTCACAAGATGTTACCGTAATCGCCTTTTGAATGGTTTTCAGTTAAAAACTGTTATATTACAATAATATTCTATCCTAATTCACTTGTGATGTAAAAGTTTTTTAACTGAAAACGATTCGAAAAACACGTGTACCGTCAGCTGATACGGCAGAGCCCTGGTCGTGGAGGCTTTGTGTTTGCATCGGCCCTTCTTAAGCAGCTTTTAATTTTAGCGTACGTTGAAATTGTGTTTACCGGTGTATTCTTATTTTCTTGCTTCTTATTTTCCAGAAATATGACAAGTTTTTATATAATACAATGTTACGGTACTTTTAATTTAGAAGTATTCATTTTTAAAAATACAGAAGACACCAAACAAATACTAGTACGGATATTTGCGTGACTCTCCCGCCAAAAAAGACCAAACAGCTGGTACTCTCTCCCTCAGCCCTACCAAAAATAGCCCAACATCTTTCTTGATTATTCTCTTCCAATTTCTCACTTTAACTGGTATTTTTTACTTCATATTGCCTACAGCAGATAAACTACAGTAATTGAAGTTAGATATTGTTATAAATTTGATTACCGGGTCCTGGCAGGTACCGTTAGAACCACCTGACCCTACCAACAGTGTTGCAAGTCAGACAGCATTTTTTTTTTTTACATTTTTGGTGTCTCCATTTGTTAATTTTTTTTCTGTGGGGTTTGCACAATAGTATACTGTTTTACCTACAGTATTGTAAAACGATTTGGGAAAAGAAATACTCGGTAACTTAAAATTTTAAAAGGAAAATTTTGAAACTGGCAACTGTGTGTAGATGACCTGACTCACATCATATTGATGTTTCAAATTTAATTAACAAAAATTTATGTATCTATAAATAAACTTTTAAAAATGAATACTTTATGTTTTACATACTCCTGTGCATACCATACCATGCATTTGGCTACTTTGGGCTTGCTATGATGACGCAAGAGATCTGCCCTGGCAACTGTACCGACACTCACAGCGGGCGGTGCGTTGGTGCGTCGTTTCCATCGTTTACTGGTAGTTAATGGTAAATATTTTTCAACCTAACGAAACTATTACCCGTATAGAGGTCGACCCCCAACTTTTTGCCCAAAAATTTGGTCTTAAGAACTCGTGCTATACACGGGTGTATATATATATATATATATATATATATATATATATATATATATATATATATATATATATATATATATATATATATATATATATATATATACACAGTATTACCCCGCTATTTTTAGATTTGCCCCACGAGCCACCCGCCCGCCTGCCTGCCTGCCTCTCCCTCCTCCTCCCTCCACTTGGGCAAGCGGCGCGGTAAGGTTGCGCAGTGTGTGTCTTTGTTGCGTTATCACTGACGTCATATGACATATCGGACTGTGATTGGCCATGCATCCCTACCCCCCTCTGCTGCTAGCTGTAATTGGCTTAAAGTATTATGACGTGACCACCCCGGGGAGGGAAGGAGGGAGGGAGGAGAGACGATGCTTGACCTAGCCGCGGCAGTTTCATCCCTCAAGGCCACACCGTGTAAAAGCGCATCCATTGTTCCGTAAAATGGCTTCCGCCGGACCACCACCACCACCAGAGAGAGACCTTTCCTTACCTGGACCCAGCAGCACTAAGCCAAAGAAGACACGACGTTCCTTAAGCTACGAGGTGAAGTACCAAATTGTTCAAGATTTGGAGAAAGGAACACGGCAAGTTGATCTCGCGCGCCAGCATGGCGTCAACGAATCTACGATTCGCACGATCAAGAAGGATGCAGCCAAGATCAAAGAGCACATGAAAATCACAAAGTCTGCAGGTGCTTCATCTATCAGGTATAGCCAGAACAGGGTGCTGGCAAAAGTGGAAAATTTGCTGGTGAGTTATTTGGTTCGTCAGGCGCGACGCAACATGGCGGTGGACACGCGCTCAGTGCAGGAGTACGCACGTGAGCTATACGCAGCAGTGTCACGTAAGCTGGGAATTGCAGAGCCCAAACCCTTCAATGCTTCCTCTGATTGGCTGCATAGGTTTAAGAAGAGGAACAAGATCACCAACATCAACATTGGTGGTGAGGAAGCGAGTGCTGACCGTGTGGCGGCTAGAGATTTTCCTCCGTTCTTACGTGAGATTATGGAGGAAGGACAGTACACTGACGACCAGGTGTTTAACATGGACGAATCTGGTCTTTTCTGGAAAAAGCTACCTTCCAAGACCTTCGTTGTCCAGTCTGCCAGCAAGGTAAGGGGTCGGAAGTTGCAGAAGGAACGCATCACCGTCCTCTTTACCACCAATGCCTCCGGTACCTGTAAACCAAAGTTATCGGTGATTCACACAGCCCGCAAGCCGCACGCCTACAAGAATATGGACATGAACAAGCTTAATGTCCACTGGCTAACCGCACGTAAGGCGTGGATGTCCTCTTCTCTGTCCCTCTTCTGGTTTGACGACTGTTTTGTTCCCGACGTGAAGAAATTCTGCGAGCAACAGAATGTTTCATTCAATATTTTGTTGCTCCTTGACAACGCACCTGGACACTCGCCCCTACTTATGGATCGTCACCCCAACGTAAAAGTGGTCTTCCTTCCTCCCAACACTACGTCATTAATCCAGCCCATGGACTAGGAGTTGATCTGCAATGTTAAAGCTGCGTACTCTGCAAAGAAGTTCAAGCTGCTGAACGACTCTACCAACACCAAGGATGAGTTGCGTAAGCTGGGTGACACCGACAGTGAGAGCAAAAGCGACGAGGACAAGGAACAAGAGGCGGTGACTCAAGAACTTCTCGTCAAACAATTTTGGAAGAAGTTTAACGTTAAACAAGCTGTAGACTTCTTGGTGGAGGCATGGGATCTGCTGACTATTGCTACGATTCGTCACGCATGGAGACATGTGTTGCATGGCATACCAGGTGAGAGGAGGAGTGAACCTGTGACTGGTGAGGTTCAGACTGTTGCAGTAGCAGTGGACCTTGCCAGAGAAGCTGCGCTCAATATTACAGCTGAAGGCTTCTCCGAGACCACCAATGAAGACATCCTGGAGGTGATCAGAGATCCTGAAGTGACTGCCGACGAGATGTTGGAAGAAGAACACGTCAGTGAAGAGGAGGAAGAAGGTGCGTCATTCTACGAAGAACACAGTTTAAGTCATAGTGATATTAAGGGTGCCATGGAGTGTGCAGAGAAAATGAAGTCCTTCCTTTCCCGCGACAATGACGATGACCGCTATGAAGTCTTCCATACCCGGCTGGTGCAGGCTATGGAGCCGTACATCACGGTGTACCAAGACAACATAAACACCAGCCGTCAAAAAAGCATAACCGAGTTCTTCGCCCGCAACCCACCACAGCCAGCCCAAGCCAGTGATAGTGACAGTGAAGTTGACTTTGAGGGATTTGTCAAGGAAGCCCTGACAACTGTAAGTGACAGTGATGGTGATTCACCGTATGCCGACCCATCTCTTCTACTACCGTAAGTGTTCCACCTAACTTTTAGTTTCTCTAACGTAACCTTTATTTTTCATATGTTAACCTTTATTTTTCCTAACCTAACCTCTTCTATATTACTTGTTTTTTCATACCATCATAAAGTTAAGATAAAATTTTTACTACAACATAGTTATGTGTCGTCAAAAAGTGGAGTTTGGGGGTCGGGCTGGTTTCTATTGGAATTAATCCCATATGTTCTGTTGTTCACTTAACGCGGATTTCACTTAACACGGGACCCTCTGGGTTCTATTGACCGCGTTAAGTGGGGTACAACTGTACTTAAAATAGACCTTCGGCACCAACTGTCAAACATGTCACTGTCCCCTCCCCTCCCATCCGGGGTTTGGTGGTTTTTAGGCTTACAGTATTTATCTTATATAATATCACAGACTTAAGTCAGGCGAATATAATTTGCATTGCTGGAATCTTTGCAAGACCGCAAATAATTGGAATATAAATGTTATATATTTTGCACAAGAGATAAAAATTAATCACCTGTATCACATTACATTAGTGATTTAAGAGTTCTAGTATATATATATATATATATATATATATATATATATATATATATATATATATATATATATATATATATATATATATATATATATATATATATATATATATATATATACATACATATACAGTATTACCCC
>NW_024738174.1:0-9643 GCF_018991925.1 Homarus americanus
TCAGCACGTTCGGTTGCGTGTTACTCAGTTCAGTCTGAGTCGGAAGGCTGACTCTTTCGTGACTGTACCTGCTTGTTGAGAAGTGACATCATCTTTCCTCTGCCATCTTTCTCCGTCAACTATTTTATTTATTTTTACATAAAAAATGACGGCAAGAAACAGCACCAACCATCACCTTTGTCATTTCTTATATAAGGTGTATGCCTCGCTATTGATAGTGTCGAAGCGTCTGTGCAAGCTTGACACACTCTCTACTTAATTCTGGGGTGAAATATAAAAAAGCTTCCAGTCAGTGGTGACGATAAAATATTAGCGTCAAACACAACGCACCACATAATCCCATGCCTCCTCCCCACCCAGAAGATATTGCAGCCATTACTGAATAAATACATTTAAATAAGCTTAAATATTGAGGTGGTGGTGGGTGCAGGTGGGTGGTGAATGAATGATGTAAGGGAACAAACAAGTATATTTTTCTGATTCAGTTTAATGTTTGTGCATGTATTCTTCCATGTCAGGGCCTTTTCTTAGTGTATATATAAGTTGTCTTGATTTATGTCCCTTGTCATATCGCCATCGTTTAACAAACCCTACTCTTCATTTGTTAGAAACTTTCCTTAAAACATGGCACGTCTTGTCTTTAGTAAATAAGTAATACATGTTCATGACATAGTAGTATAAAACATTGGGCTTAACCTTTGTGCTTGGCTTCCTTTTAGTATTTAAAACAATCCTTCAAGCTTATTTTGTGTGTAGCTCTCACAAACCTTCATAGTTAATCTTACAGTGTTTAAGCTTTAGTTTCCTCCATTCTTATTTGCTTGTATATAAATCTGTCCACACACTGTGTGGCTTTGTTATAGGGCAATGACAGGGTAGAATATGGTTTTCTTGCCTGTATGGTTTAACATAAATGTTGTGTGTGTGTTTATTTCGGCATGATTCATTTGTTGTGTGCAAATGTGTTAGATCAGTAAGCCTGGCTTCGCCATCCAGAATCTCAGTTGCATGTTGAAGTCATTGGCTACAACATTGTGTTATGCTGAAATGTGTTCTGCACCCCCTGGTTACCTGTGTTCAAGCTTGGCTTATATTGACCTGTAAACCTGTTCTACAATCGTCGTCGTACACAACCATACCCATTCATTCTGTGTTCTCTGAAATAAGCAATACAACTATTTTATCAGGCCATTTTTTGTTAAAAGGGTATTTTATGCCTCGAATAACATACATTTTTTTTGTATAATGGTGTCTGTGTAAAATGTGGCTTACTGTACAGGCAGACAGCCGTTTGACCTTTGTTGTCGCTGCCTCTGCAGTAACTTTTTGTTTTGCAGTTTTCCTTGAGCCGCCCGTGTCAGCAACATTTTGCTTTTTAAAATAATAACAATATTCTCCATCAAATATATTGTGTCTAAAACCAATTGCTTGATATTAGATATATTCTCTTACCCTTCACTACAGAGTGCTTCTTTTATTTATTTATTTAACATGGTATTTTATTCCTTTGAAAACACTTACACATTTGTTGTGGATTATCTCTATATACAATTTGTTTAATACATCATTTATATGTAGAATAAATTATGGAAAATAGTCTTGGTAACATTTTATATCCCAATAATTTAAGCTTGTATATACAAAGTTAGTATTTCATCTGTAAGTACTATGTGAAATATGCTGTCTCCCCTAAGTTGTGAAAATGCATGCTTTATTACTGACGCCAGAATGCCTTGTCATATTGTTGTCTTTTCAGATGTGTTTGTGTCAGGTCATCTGTATTGCTTGTGTTGGTACAATGTGTTGTGTGCTGTTAAACTTTGTTTTACTGTCTATGTTGTGAATGTCCTTACGCTCTCCCTTGTGCCTCTCCCCCTTGCCTCTCCCACACTTGTGCCTCTCCCCACCCATCTCTCCCCACACCCCGTGCCTCTCCCATCCCCATACCTCCCAACCTTGTGCCTCTCCCACACCCCCTGCCTCTCCCCACCCCTTGCCTCCCCCACCCCCATGCCTCCCCACCCCATGCCTCTCCCACCCCAGGCCTCCCCCACCCCCGGCCTCTCCCACCCCTCGTGCCTCTCCCACCCCCTGCCTCTCCCACACCCCCATTACCTCTCCACCCCCGTACCTCCCCACCCCCCCATGCCTCTCCCACCCCATGCCTCCTCCCACACCCCAGCTCTCCCACCCCCGTGCTCTCCCACACCCCTCCCACACCCCGTGCCTCTCCACCCCAGGCCTCTCCCACACCCCGTGCCTCTCCCACCCCATGCCTCCCACACCCCGTGCCTCTCCCCCATGCCTCTCCCACCCCCCAGCTTCCCCCCCCGTGCCTCTCAACCCCCGTGCTCCTCCCCGTGCCTCCTCCACACCCCGTGCCTCTCCCCACCCCCGTGCCTCTCCTACACCCCGTGCCTCTCCTACACCCCCTGTGCCTCCCACCCCGTGCCTCCTCCTACACCCCATGCCTCCCACACCCCGTGCCTCCTACACCCCCTCCTACACCCCCGTGCCTCCCCCACACCCCCATTCTCCTACACCCCCATTGCCTCCACACCCCGTGCCTCCCCCACACCCCGTGCCTCCCCACACCCCCGTGCCTCCTCCCACCCCCGTGCCTCTCCTCCCACACCCCCATTGCCTCTCCTCACCCCAGTGCCTCCTCCACCCCCGTGCCTCTCCTACCCCCGTGCCTCTCCCACACCCCCATTATCCCCACCCCCCCATTGCCTCCCCACCCCCGTGCCTCCTCCTGCCCCGTGCCTCTCCCACGCCCCCGTGCCTCTCCCATCATGCCTCTCCCTGCACCCCATTGCCTCTCCCACCCCCGTGCCTCTCCCAGCCCATTGCCTCCTACACCCCGTGCCTCCCACACCCCCGTACCTCCCCACCTCCCCACACCCCGTGCCTCCTCCACACCCCCCGTGCCTCCTCCCCTACCCCCGTGCCTCCTCCTCTCCCACACCCCATTACCTCTCCCACCCCCATGCCTCCCCACCCCGTGCCCTCCTCACACCCCATTGCCTCCTGCCCCCATTGCCTCCTCCCGTGCCTCCTACACCCATTGCTCCACCCCGTGCCTCCACCCCCCGTTGCCTCCCCACCCCCATTGCCTCCTCCACACCCCGTGCTCCCCCGTGCCCCGCCCCCCCGTGCCTCCACGCCCCCGTGCCTCCCCCCCCCGTGCCTCTCTTCCCCCATTGCCTCTCCTCACCCCCCATTGCCTCCCCCCACCCCCGTGCCTCTCCACACCTCCGTTCTACTCTGCCCCCGTGCCTCCACCCCCATTGCCTCCCCACACCCCGTTCATCTCCCACCCCGTGCCTCCTCCTACACCCCCTCCCCACCCCCGTGCCTCTCCCACACCCCCGTGCCTCCCTACACCCCCATTGCCTCCTACACCCCCGTGCCTCCCCACACCCCCGTGCTTCTCCTCCCCATTGCCTCTACACCCCCGTGCCTCCCACCCCCCGTGCCTCTCCTCACCCCGTGCCTCCCCACCCCGTGCCTCTCCCCACACCCCGTGCCTCTCCACACCCCCATTGCCTCCTCCACACCCCCGTGTCCCCACCCCCGCTTGTTCCCCCACCCCTCTCCCACATCTCCCGTGTTTCACACCCCCTTGCTCCTGCCCCCGTCTCTGCCTTCCCCATTGCCTCCCCACCCCCGTGCTTGCTCCTCATCTTCCGTGCCTCCCCACACCCCCGTGCCTCTCCACCCCCGTGCCTCTCCTACACCCCCGTGCCCTCTCCCACCCCCATGCCTCTTACACCCCCATGCCTCTCCCACCCCCCATGCCTCCTCCCACCCCATTGCCTCCCACCCCTCTCCCACCCTTACCTCCTACACCCCGTGCCTCCACCCCCCTGCCTTCCATTGCCTCTCCTCCCCCCGTGCCTCCCCCACACGTGCCCTCTCCACACCCCGTGCCTCTCCCACACCCCATGCCTCTCCCCCCCCGTGCCTCTCCCACACACCTCCACCCCGTGCCTCTCCCACCCCACCCCCGTGCCTCCTCACCCCTGCCTCCCACACCCCGTGCCTCTCCCACACCCCCGTGCCTCCTCCCACACCCCGCTTTCTCCTACACCCCCGTGCCTCTCCCACCCCCAGTGCCTCCCACCCCCTCCCCCATTGCCTCCCCACACCCCGTGCCTCTCCCACCCCCGTGCCTCCCCCATTGCCTCCTCCCCACACACCCGTGCCTCTCCACCCCGTTCCACCCCCGTGCCTCCTCCACCCCCGTGCCTCTCCACACCCCCATTGCCTCCTCCACACCCCCGTACCTCTCCACCCCCGTGCCTCTCCCCACCCCCATGCCTCCCCCCCATGCTCCCCCGTCCCACACCCCACCTCTCCCCCCTTGCCTCTCCCCACCCCCATGCCTCTCCCACACCCCCATGCCTCCCCCACCCCCGTGCCTCTCCCACACCCCTCCCATTGCCTCTCCTACCCCCGTGCCTCTCCCACCCCCACCTCTCCTACCCCATTGCCTCTCCCCTCCATTGCCTCCTCCCTGCACCCCATGCCTCCTCCTACACCCCCGTACCTCCTCCCCACCCCATGCCTCTCCCACACCCCATTGCTCCCCACCCCCGTACCTCTCGTGCCTCCTACACCCCATGCCTCCCACTATCTCCCACCTCCACCCCCTTGCCTCTCCTACACCCCCCGTGTCTCCACGCCTCCGTTCCTCTCCTGCACCCCGTTGCCTCCTCACCCCCCATGCCTCCACACCCCCGTGCCTTCCTCACCCCATGCCTTTCACCCCCGTGCCTCTCCCACCTCCGTGCCTCCTACACCCCGTGCCTCCTCTCCCAGCTCCGTGCCTCTCCCACACCCCGGCCTCTCCACGCCCCTTCCTCCTCCACCTCCGTGCCTCTCCACACCCCGTGCCTCCCACCGCCCGTGTCTCTCCCACCTCCCTTGCCTCCTCACCTCCCATACCTCCCCCACCCCCGTGTCTCTCCCCAGCCCCGTGCCTCTCCCACCCCCGTGCCTCTCCACGCCTTCCTCCTACACCCCGTGCCTCCTACACTCCCCCGTGTCTCCTCCTACTCCCCATTGCCTCTCTCTCCCCCATGCCTCTCCTACTCCCCGTGCCTCCCAACCCCATTCTCTCCCCATTTCTCCCCCACACCCCATTCTCCCCACACCCGTGCCTCCCACACCCCTTGCCTCTCCACACCCCCGTGCCTCTCCCCACACCCCCCTGCCTCCCCACCCCCCAGTGCCTTTCCCCACCCCCGTGCCTCTCCACACCCCGTGCCTCTCCCACAACTGTTGTGGTCTCCCCTCTCACATAGGCCTCATAAAACATGACCAGAGGTTGACGCCTCGTCCAACTTGCAGTCTGCTTCATTGCCTTTATTGATTTACAATTGGGTCTGTCCTTAAAACTTCTGTCAAAAAATTGGTGTTTGGCAAACTAGTACTGCATTATCATCCATATTTACCATGATGAGATGTATCAAGCTTATGTACTGTATGTAAACATGAGTCACTAGATACAAGATGTTGTAACCGCTTAATTAAGGTTAGGATATAGTACCTTATAGCGTATTCTCAAGCAGATGTAAGCAAAACTAAATGTAAGTGTGTGGCCAGACATATGGCCACACACTCCATTTCGTCCTTGACTGTTGAACCTTTGAGACGAGTCAACACACTGTGTGTGATATGACACAACCACTTCATCTCTATGGCAAAATAGCCGACATATTAGTATCACACACTTGTATCTGTGGATCCAAATACACAATATTCATCTCTTCTCACACAAACTTATCAATAACAAAGTGTGAGCAGACATACTGCCTCACACGCCTGTACTCACACAGTTGTGAATAAGTTACTCTTTATGTATAAATATGTAGTAATACTGTGTACCATTCAATGCATAATATCCTGACACAGTGGTATTATGACATTATAAATTCTACTCTGTATCCTTTGCGCTTTCATAGGTGGGAGGTACAGTAAAGTGTGGCTGTGCTTGGCAAAATCAAATCTATCTCCCACCCCGCAGCTCTCAGGCAGAGAACTAACTCCCAGATGGTGTCTTACTTTTCACCACCTTAAGGGCCGCTCCCCGTCACCACCACCACCACCACTCTTGTCATCCTCACCCAGCTCATCACAGGCCTTTGATTGTATTATATTTCATCTAACTCACTCTCTTAGTAAGATACATATTTTCATTAGATTGCATGGTGTCTTATTTTACATAAGCGATGCTAAATTGGCAACAAATGCTTAAAATAGTTCGGTTAATATTCAGATTAACTTTGTCCTTCCCCCTTAACAAATAAATGTGTGGCATTAACACAACGTGTAGTATTTTCCTTAATTTTCTCTTCACATTCTCTCTAGGCACTTACTTACTGCTGCAGGGCAATGTGTCTTAGTGATAACAGGCAATGACTTCCCTCCTTTGGATAATAAGCAAATATTTGCCCGTATGCAATTTTGCTCAACCTCCAATTATAGTGTCTTTAAACTTCACACTAAACGACATCAGTACTTCATGCACCAGGTAACATCTGACTTGTCTTTTGCGAAATTGGTCTTACAAATCACACTCACTCAGACATAATCAAAAATCTTCCAGAGTAGACATAATAATAAATCAACTGTGAATCATCATTGCTTGAAACACACATCTACACTGTGTTTTGTATTCGCACATTGTCTTTACGTGAGATTTAGCGGTCCCTCCTGGCCATCTAAGTATATTAGCAAAATAATTTTTGCTGTTCTTTTTCCTCTTGGATTCTCATCTAAGCGTCATTTCTCTCTGCTCTACTTGCCTCCAGTCCTTACTTCCTGCCTCTCATATCTAGTAAATGCATGGGCAGTAGTTAGATCATACTCAGTATCTTGGTTGCAACCAGCCTTAACCTCTATTTCTGTTAAATACAATTTCTTTTCCCTTGGTAGTAGGCAGCTATCAAACACCCTGCTGCCATATGGCATCACAAAATGTGACCAAGTCCCAGGTTGCTGATCTGACTTTCTGCCTCATTTACACACAATGCTGGGTCTCAGTATTTTTTCTTACTTTGTTAACACAACATACATATATCGTTTCTAACTACTGATCTTTTTTCTCATTTATGGTCTTTTATATATATTATATTATATATATTATATTATATTATAATATATTATTATATTATATTATATTTTATAATATTTTATATATTATATTATGATATTTTATTTACTAAATTTATTCTTATTCTTATTCTTTATTTATTATTATTATTATTATTATTATTATTATTTATTATTATATTTTTATGTTTGTATTATTATTTTTATGTGTGTGTGTGTGTGTGTATTTATTACATTTTCGCCCTCCAGGCCTTTCGTGTGAGTCAGTGACCTGTGCCTGGTGGGCTAAGCCCAAAATACCACCTGACAACTTACAGGCTGTTGTAAGTAGTAATCATTGTATGTTTGGTCGATATGTAGTCAAAAAGTAGCGTGAGACACCTCATACTCTTAAAGTCGAAACACGTGATGAAATAAAAGTAATTATAGTTTATCTTACGAATGTTGAGGAGTGTTGGGTGAAGTAGCGACAGAAATGTGTGTCTTGATGTCCTGGGTCTGGAGCATGGCGACCTAGGTAAAATTGATGCCTTCAACTGAGTTGCTTCCAGGCCTCAACTGGGTTCTCCTTTAGTGTCTGTACATGTCGAGACTGTAGGATGAACCCAAGTTTTGTGATAATGCCCACGAACAGTTACCATGGCAGGTAAATATTGAAACAGTGGCGCTGTTACTGTAAGTCATTGCACGAACCCTTATGACTTGGTAAACTTTGGCGGTATGTGCACCAAACGCTTACCAAGTGACCTGGTCACCTGTTGATTAAACCTAGCAAGTTTGGTGCAGATCCGCATAACTGTTCTTGGGTTATTTTGGGGACAGATGTACAGACAGACATAATAGGATAGTGTTACGAACCACGCCACCAATTGTCATGATCTACCTACCCAGCACTACGAACCACGCCATCTATTGTCCTGATCTACCTACCCAGCACCACGAGCAACGCCATCTAGGGACGAAACACGAGTATGACTCGTCTTAGTTACCACTCCGGGGTTTCCCTTCTCCATATCCTGGTTGTTGCGTCACCTCCTCCATATCTTCTTTGTCAGCTCGAGTTTGAAGAGTTCAGTACACTCTGGGAAGTGACCACAGGATCACCTATCGCAAACCTACGGCACAGTGACTACCTACCGTCTTCTACAATACTCAGCCTTGCTCGTCAGCCATCTCAGCTCCGCAAGTATTTGTAATCTTATATTGCCTCCCCACCTCCACCTTGCTTCAAAATTATTGTATGTTGTATAAATATGCATATACTGTTAATGTTTAGGTTAAGTATGGTTAAGGGTAAATTATAGAAAGCTGAATATTTTGTTAAGGAATTTATGGTACTTTATTATACACAACAAAAACTCGCATCCTTTGTCTACCCTTTTATAGTCCGATTGTCTTTGTTTTTTTTTTGTTGCTTGTTGGGATCTGGGTAGACTTTTAACTATATTCTAAATCCCCAACTCGTAACAATAGAAAACAGCGCCACAGCTGAGGAATACTGTACCTCCACTTACATTATGTTCTTTATTTTACACTTGATAAACTTTTGGGGCAGGTTTGAAAATTCTCTAAAATTGTTACTTTACTTTACTACCCGATGCTTGTCATTGTCTCTACTAAAACCAACATATAAAGGAGCAGCATTATATGGTACTAGCAGCGTATATGGTACTAGCAGCAGTATATGGTACTATCAGCATTCTACGGTACTAGCAGCATTATACGTTACTAGCAACATTATATGGTACAATCTGCATTATATGGTACTAGGGTATACGGTAGTAGCAGCATTATATGGTACTAGCGGCATTATGTGGTACAAACAGCATTATATGGTATAGCAGCATTATGTGGTACAAGCGGCATTATACGGTCCTGCTGGCATTATGTGGTACAAGCAGCTTCATATGGTACTAGCAGCATTATAAGTGCACTAGCAGCATTATACGGTACAAACGGCTTTCTATGGTAGTAGCAGCATTATACGGTACTGCAACATTATACGGTACTAGCGGCTTATATGGTACTAGCAACATTATATGGTACTAGCAGCATTATAAGGTACTAGAAGCTATATATGGTTATAGCAGCATTATAGGTACTAGGCTATATATGGTACTAGCAGCGTTCTACGGTACTAGCGGCATTATGCGGTACTAGCGGCATTATGCGGTACTGGCGGCAATTACGGTACTGGCAGCAGTATTTGGTACCAGCCACTATACGGTACTAGCAGCATTTTATGGTACCAACAGCACTATATGGTCTCGCGGCACTATACCGTACTAGCAGCACTATACGGTACTAGCAGCACTATACGGTACTAGCAGCACTTGTACTAGCAGCACTATATGGTCTAGCAGCACTATACCGTACTAACTGCACTATACGGTACTAGCAGCACTATATGGTCTAGGAGCACTATACCGTACTAGCAGCACTATATGTTACTAGCAGCACTATATGGTACTAGCAGCACTATTCGGTACTAGCAGCACTATTCGGTACTAGCACAGTCCCCACT
>NW_024738175.1:0-10000 GCF_018991925.1 Homarus americanus
TAGAAGTTACGTATTGCTGGTGATGAGTGCCACCAGCCCGAGCCCAAGATGAGCCTAGTACCTGAGCTGGTGATGAGTGCCTCCTGTACCAAAAAGGAAAGTGCCTCCTGCACCCAAACAGGATGAGTGCCTCTGTACCCGGAAGCTGGTGATGAGCCTTGTACCCGTGCTGGTGATGAGCGCCTTGCACCCGAGCTGGATGAGGCCTCCCCACCAGGGCAGATGAGCGCCTCCACCCGGCTGGTGATGAGTGCCTCCTGCACCAGGGGCTGGCATGAGTGCCTCCTGTACCCGGGCTGGTGAGATGAGGCTCTCAGGCCCGAACAGGATGAGTGCCCTGTACCCGGCTGGTGATGAGTGCCTCCTGTACCCGAGCTGGTGATGAGTGCTCCTGTACCCGAGCTGTGATGAGGCCCCTGTAACGTGGGCTGGTGACGAGAAAGTGCCTCCCTGTACCCGAGCTGGTGATGAGTGCCTCCTGTACCCGAGCTGGTGATGAGTGCCTCCCTGTACCTGTGCTGGTGATGAGTGCCTCCTGTACCCGGGCTGGTGATGAGTGCCTCCCACCAGAGCTGGTGATGAGTGCCTCCTGTACCAGAGCTGGTGATGAGTGCCCCTGTACCCGAGAGCTGGTGATGAGTGCCTCCACCTCAAGCAGATGAGTGCCTCCTGTACCCAAGCTGGTGATGAGTGCCTCCTGTACCCAGAGCTGGTGATGAGTGCCCCCACCCGAGCTGGTGATGAGTGCCTCCTGTACCCAGAGCTGGTGATGAGTGCCTCCTGTACCTGAGCTGGTGATGAGTGCCTCCCACCCGAAGGCTGGTGATGAGTGCCTCCTGTACCCGAGCTGGGATGAGTGCCTCCTGCACCTGTGCTGGTGATGAGTGCCTCCGTACCCGAGCTGCAGATGAGTGCCTCCTGTACCAGAGCTGGTGATGAGTGCCTGTACCCGAGCTGGTGATAGGCCCTTGCACCGAGCTGGTGATGAGTGCCTCCTGTACCCGAGCTGGTGATGAGTGCCTCCTGTACCTGAGCTGGTGATGAGTGCCTCCTGTACCCGAGCTGCTGATGAGCCCAGCACTAGCTTGATGAGTGCCTCCTGCACCTGAGCTGGTGATGAGTGCCTCATTGCCAAGGATGAGTGCCCCTGTACCAGAGCTGGTGATGAGTGCCTCCTGTACCAGGAGCTGGTGATGAGTGCCTCCTGTACCCGAGCTGGTGATGAGTGCCTCTGTACCCGGGAGCTGTGATGAGTGCCTGTACCCGAGCTGGTGATGAGTGCCTCTGCACCGAGCTGCGATGAGTGCCTTGTACCCGAGCTGGTGATGAGTGCCTCCTGTACCTGTGCTGGTGATGAGTGCCTCTGTACCGAGCTGCTGATGAGTGCCTCCTGCACCCGAGCTGGTGATGAGTGCCTCCTGCACCAGCTGGTGATGAGTGCCTCCTGTACCCGGAGCTGGTGATGAGTGCCTCCTGTACCCGAGAGCTGGTGATGAGTGCCTTGCACCCGAGCTGGTGATGAGTGCCTCCTGTACCCGAGCTGGGATGAGGCCTCCTGTACCCGAGCTGGTGATGAGTGCCTCTGTACCCGAAGCTGGTGATGAGGCCTGCACCCGAGCTGGTGGAGAGTGCCTCCTGTACCCGGAGCTGGTGATGAGGCCTCACCCGAGCTGCTGATGAGTGCCTCCTGTACCCGAGCTGGTGATGAGTGCCTCCTGTACCCGAGCTGGTGATGAGTGCCTCCTGCACCTGAGCTGGTGATGAGTGCCCTGCCCGAGCTGGTGATGAGTGCCTCCTGTACCCAAGGTGATGAGTGCCTCCTGTACCTAGAGCTGGTGATGAGTGCCTCCTGTACCGAGCTGGTGATGAGTGCCTCCTGTACCCGAGCTGGTGATGAGTGCCCTGTACCCGAGCTGGTGATGAGTGCCTCCTGTACCCGAGCTGGTGATGAGTGCCCTGTACCCGAGCTGGTGATGAGTGCCCTGTACCTGAGCTGGTGATGAGTGCCCCACCCAAGGTGATGAGGCCCGTACCTGGTGATGAGGCTCTGACCCTTGGCCAGACAGAGTGCCCTGTAACCCAAGCTGGTGATGAGCCTGTACCTGAGCTGGTGATGAGTGCCTGTACCCGAGCAGGATGAGTGCCTCCTGTACCCGGAGCTGGTGATGAGTGCCTGTACCGAGCTGGTGATGAGTGCCTCCTGTACCAAGGTGATGAGTGCCTGTACCCGTGCTGGTGATGAGTGCCTCCTGTACCCGAGCTGGAGATGAGTGCTCTGTACCTGAGAGCTGGTGATGAGTGCCTCCTGTACCCGAGCTGGTGATGAGTGCCTCCTGTACCGAGCTGGTGATGAGTGCCTGTACCGTGCTGGGTGATGAGTGCCTCCCACCTGAGAGCTGTGATGAGTGCCCTGTACCTGAGCTGGTGATGAGTGCCTCCTGTACCCGAGCTGGTGATGAGTGCCTCCTGCACCTGAGCTGGTGATGAGTGCCTCCCTGTACCCGAGCTGGTGATGAGTGCCTCCTGTACCTGAGCTGGTGATGAGTGCCTCCTGTACCCGAGCTGGTGATGAGTGCCTCCTGTACCCGAGCTGGTGATGAGTGCCTCCTGTACCCGAGCTGGTGATGAGTGCCTCCTGTACCCGAGCTGGTGATGAGTGCTCTGTACCCGAGCTGGTGATGAGTGCCTCCTGTACCTGAAGCTAGATGAGTCCTCCCACCGGAGCTGTGATGAGGCCTGTACCCGAGCTGGTGATGAGTGCCCCTGTACCAGCTGGTGATGAGTGCCTGTACCTGAGCTGGTGATGAGTGCCCCCTGTACCCAAGCTGGTGATGAGTGCCTCCTGTACCTGAGCTGGTGATGAGTGCCTCCTGTACCCGAGCTGGTGATGAGTGCCTCCCACCGAGCTGGTGATGAGTGCCTCCTGTACCCGAGCTGGTGATGAGTGCCTCCTGTACCTGAGCTGGTGATGAGTGCCTCCTGTACCCGAGCTGGTGATGGTGCCTCCTGTACCAGGCTGGTGATGAGTGCCTCCTGTACCCGAGCTGGTGATGAGTGCCTCCTGTACCCGAGCTGGAGATGAGTGCCTGTACCTGTAGCTGGTGATGAGTGCCTGTACCTGAGCTGTGATGAGTGCATCCTGTGCCAGTGATGAGTGCCTCCTGTACCCGAGCTGGTGATGAGTGCCTCCTGTACCCGAGCTGGTGATGAGTGCCCACCTGGCTGGTGATGAGTGCCTCCTGCACCCCAGCTGGATGAGTGCCTCCTTGCACCGAGCTGGTGATGAGTGCCCTGTACCCGAGCTGGTGATGAGTGCCTCCTGTACCCGTGCCTGGCAAAGAGTGCCTCCTGTACCCAGAGCTGGTGATGAGGCTCTGTACCCCAGGTGTGCCTGGTGATGAGCATGGCCTGTACCTGAGCTGGTGATGAGTGCCTCCCTGTACCCGAGCTGGTGATGAGTGCCTCCTGTACCGAGCTGGTGATGAGTGCCTCCTGTACCTGAGCTGGTGATGAGTGCCCTCCTGTACCCGAGCTGGTGATGAGTGCCTCCTCACCCGGAGAGCTGGTGATGAGTGCCCTCCCACCTGAGCTGGTGATGAGGCCCTGTACCTGAGCTGTGATGAGTGCCTCCTGTACCCGAAGGGTGATGAGTGCCTCCTGTACCCGAGCTGGTGATGAGGCCTGCACCTGAGCCTGCGATGAGCCTGCACCTGAGCGCCAGGATGAGTGCCTGCACCTGGTGGCGGTGATGAGGCCTTGTACCCGAGCTGGTGATGAGTGCCTGTACCCGAGCTGGTGATGAGTGCCTCCTGTACCCGAGCTGGTGATGAGTGCCTCCTGCACCCGAGCTGGTGATGAGTGCCTCCTGTACCCAGAGCTGGTGATGAGTGCCTCCTGCACCCGAGCTGGTGATGAGTGCCCCTGTACCCGAGCCAGGATGAGCAGCCTCCTGCACCAAAGCAGGATGAGTGCCCTGTACCTGAGCTGGTGATGAGGCCCTGTACCCGAGCTGGTGATGAGTGCCCTGTACCTGAGCTGGTGATGAGTGCCTCCTGTACCCAAGCTGGTGATGAGGCCGCCCTGTACCCGAGCTGGTGATGAGTGCCTCTGCACCTGAGCTGGTGATGAGTGCCTCCTGTACCCGTGCTGGTGATGAGTGCCTCCCTGTACCCGAGCTGGTGATGAGTGCCCTGCACCTGTACCAAGATGAGTGCCTCGCACCTGCGCTGGTGATGAGCCTCCTGTACCTGAGAGCTGGTGATGAGTGCCTCCTGCACCTGCACTGCAGGATGAGCGCCTGGCACCTGGAGCTGGTGATGAGTGCCCTGCACCTGCACTGCGATGAGTACCAGACTGCACCTGCACTGGTGATGAGGCCTGCACCCGAGCTGGTGATGAGGCCCTGCACCTGTACCAAGATGAGCACTCCTGTACCTGAGCCAGTGATGAGTGCCTCCTGTACCTGAGCCTGGTGATGAGTGCCTGCAACCTGAGCTGGTGATGAGCAGCCTGTACCCAAAAAAAGCTGGTGATGACAGCCTGCCCGAGCTGAGATGAGTGCCCACCCAGCCACGAGGCCCCACCAAAAAAGTGGGTGATGAGTGCCTGCACCAGAGGCTGGTGATGAGTGCCCTGCACCTGACCTGGTGATGAGTGGCCTTGCACCTGAGCCAGATGAGTGCCTGGCACCTGAGCTGGTGATGAGTGCCTCACCTGAGCAGTGATGAGGCCCACCTGAGAGCTGGTGATGAGCCCACCAAAGCAAGATGAGGCCCAGCCTGAGCTGGTGATGAGTGCCTGTACCTGAGCTGGTGGAGGAGTGCCTGTACCTGAGCGAGATGAGCCTGTACCTGAGCGAGAGAGTGCCTGCACCTGAGAGCTGGTGATGAGGCCCCTGCACCAAAAAAGGAAGCAGTGATGAGTGCCTCCTGGCACCTGAGCTGGTGATGAGTGCCCTGGCACCGTGCTGGTGATGAGTGCCCTGGTACCTGTGCTGGTGATGAGGCCCTGTACCCGAGCTGGTGATGAGTGCCCACCTGGGAGCCAGGATGAGGCACAGGAGATGATGGCCTCACCCGAGCCGAGAGAGTGCCTCCTGTACCCGAGCTGGTGATGAGTGCCTGTACCTGGAGCTGGTGATGAGTGCCTCCACCTGAGCTGGGTGATGAGAGTGCCTCTGCACTGCAAAGGGTGATGAGTGCCTCTTGTACCTGGAGAGAGAGCTGAGATGAGTGCCTGTACCTGAGCCAGTGATGAGGCCTGCACCTGCAAGGTGATGAGGCCCCACCTGAGCTGCATGAGTGCCCACACCTGAGCTGCGATGAGTGCCTCCCACCTGGGAGAGCTGAGATGATGCCCCACCCAAAAGCAGTGATGAGTGCCTCCCACCAAAAGGTGATGAGTGCCCACCCAGAACAGTGATGAGCCTCACCTGAGCTGGTGATGAGTGCCCCACCCGAGCCGAGATGAGGCCTGCACTGAGCTGGTGATGAGGCCTGTACCTGTGCTGGTGATGAGGCCTGCACCTGAACTGGGGATGAGGCCTCCCACCCGAGCTAAGATGAGTGCCTGTACCCGGGAGCTGGTGATATGCCTGCACCCAGAAACAAGTGATATGCCCACCCGTGCTGGTGATGAGTGCCTCCTGCACCTGAGGCCGGGTGATAAGGCCTGCACCTGAGCTGGTGATGAGTGCCCACCCAGCTGGTGATGAGGCCTGCACCAAAAAAAGGTGATGAGTGCCTCCCCACCAGACAGTGATGAGGCCCACACCCGGGAGCTGGTGACAGTGCCTGCACCCGGAGCTGGTGATGAGGCCTCCTGGGTACCTGAGCCATGATGAGGCCTGCACCCGTGCTGGTGATGAGTGCCTGTACCCAAACAAGTGAGAGGCCTGGCACCTGAGCTGGGTGACAGGCGCCTCCTGTACCTGGAGAGCCAGTGATGAGTGCCCCTGCACCCGAGCCGAGGATGAGTGCACCTGCAAGCAGGATGAGGCCCTGTACCTGAGCTGGGTGATGAGGCCTCCTGTACCCGAGCCGGGAGATGAGTGCCCCACCTGAGCTGGCATGAGTGCCTGCACCTGAGCTGGTGATAAGTGCCACCTGGAGCCAAGATGAGGCCTGTACCAAGCCAAGTGACAAGCTCTGCACCTGAGCCAGTGATGAGGCCTGTACCCAAGCTGGTGACATGCCCTGCACCGAGCTGCGATGAGTGCCTCACCTGAGCTGGTGATGAGTGCCTGTACCTGGAGCTGGTGATGAGTGCCTCACCTGAGCTGGGATGAGTGCCTGCACCGAGCTGGGATGAGTGCCTCCTGCACCTGAGCTGCGATGGTGCCTCCTGTACCTGAGCTGGTGATGAGTGCCTCCTGCACCTAAGCCGGGAGATGCGCCCTGCACCTGAGCTGGTGGATGAGGCCTCCCTGTAACCAGCTGGTGATGAGTGCCTCACCCGGAGGTGAGATGAGAGTGCCCTGCACCCGGGCCAGATGAGGCCTGCACCAAGCTGAGATGAGCACCTGCACTGAGCTGGTGATGAGGCCTCCTGTACCCGAGCTGCGATGAGTGCCTGCACCTGTACTGGGTGATGAGGCCTGCACCTGAGCTGAGATGAGCCTGCACCCAAAGCAGGATGAGTGCCCTGTACCTGAGCGTGATGAGTGCCTGCACCCAAAGCAGGATGAGCAAGCCTGTACCTGGAGCTGGTGATGAGTGCCCTGTACCTGGGAGGTGATGAGTGCCTCCTGTACCCGGCTGGTGATGAGCAGCCTCCCACCCAAGCCGAGATGAGTACTTCTGCACCTGAGCCAAGATGAGTGCCTCCCCACCCGAGAGCCAAGGATGAGGTTTCTGCACCAGAGACTGGTGATGAGGCCTGCACCTGAGGCTGGTGATGAGTGCCTTGCACCTGCATCAAGATGAGGATTGACTGCACCTGCACTAAGTGATGAGGCCCCCACCCGAAAGCCAGTGATGAGGCCTCTGCACCTGTACTGGTGATGAGTACCTCTGCACCTGAGCTGGTGATGAGTGGCTCTGCACCTGAGCCAGGAGAGTGCCTCCTCACCTGAGCTGGTGATGAGTGCCTGCACCTGCAGGCTGGGTGATGAGGCCTGTACTGAGCTGGACAGTGCCTGTACCAAGGTGATGAGCGCCCCACGTGCTGGGTGAGCAGAGGCCTGTACCTGAGCTGTGAGAGTGCCACCTGACCTGGTGTGACATGAGTGCCCTGCACCTGAGCCGTGGGATGAGTGCCTCACCTGAGCTGGTGATGAGTGCCTCCTGCACCTGAGCTGGTGATGAGTGCCTGCACCTGAGCTGGTGACAGCACCTCCCCACCACAGTGATGAGTGCCTCCTCACCTGTGCTGGGTGATGAGTGCCTGCACCCGAGCCTGGTGATGAGCCCCTGCACCCGAGCTGGTGATGAGTGCCTCACTCAAAAGGAGATGAGTGCCCTGTACCTGAGCTGGTGATGAGTGCCCTGTACCTGGAGCTGGGTGATGAGGCTTACCTGGGCCAAGATGAGCCTGCACTGACAGTGATGAGTGCCTCCTGCACCTGAGCTGGGTGATGAGGCTTCTGCACCTGAGCTGGTTGACAGAGGCCCGGAGCCGAGATGAGGCTCTGCACCTGAGCTGGTGATGAGGCCCTGCACCTGGAGCCAGGATGAGGCCCAGCACCTGGCCAGTGATGAATGCCTGCACCTGAGCCAGTGATGAGTGCCTGCACCTGAGCCGAGATGAGTGCCTGCACCAGAGCTGCGATGAGGCCTGCACCTGAGCTGGTGATGAGGCCTGTACCTGAGCTGGTGATGAGTGCCTGCACCTGAGCCAGGAGGAGTGCCCTGTACCTGAGCCGAGATGAGTGCCCCTGCACCGAGCTGGTGATGAGGCTTCTGCACCTGAGCTGGTGATGAGTGCCTGCACCTGAGCGAGATGAGTGCCTGCCTGGGAGCTGGTGATGAGTGCCTGCACCTGGAGCTGGTGATGAGTGCCTCCCACCTGGAGAGCCAGATGAGTGCCCCTGCACCCGAGCTGGGTGATGAGGCCTCAAACGAGAGCTGAGATGAGTGCCTCCTGTACCCGAGCTGGTGATGGTGCCTGTACCTGAGCTGGTGATGAGTGCCTCTGTACCTGAGCTGGTGATGAGTGCCCCTGTACCCGAGAGCTGAGATGGCGCCTGCACTGAGCCGGTGATGATACTGTACTCTGAGCTGGTGATGAGCCTGTACCTGACAGTGATGAGTGCCTGTACTTGAGCTGGTGATGAGTGCCTGCACCTGAGCTGGTGATGAGCCTACCTGAGCTGGTGATGAGGAGTGCCTCCTGCACTGAGCTGGTGATGGAGTTCTGTCGCCCGTACATTATTAATAAAACCATCATTAATAAAACCGTCATTAATAAAACCATCATTAATAAAACCGTCATTAATAAAACTGTCATTAATAAAACCATCATTAATAAAACCGTCATTAATAAAACCATCATTAATAAAACCGTCATTAATAAAACCGTCATTAATAAAACCGTCATTAATAAAACCGTCATTAATAACATATAAACAAAATCGTAAAAAGCGAGACTATACAAGCAGACCAAACTCGGCTCTTCTCAGCTAATCTCACTGTTATGAGACGAAAATGAACTCAACTAGATAGAGAGATAAGACTGTAAACATGTAGACGTCATATAAAAGAGCACATCACACCTAATGATGACTAGTAAAGGCAGTATGTTTGGTCACACAGCAGTAAGTGAATTACGTTAGATAGTTAACAAGTGAACTCTAATGATGACTGTAAAAAACCGATTATGTTTGGTCATACAGCAGTGAATTACGTTAGATAGTTAACAGTGAACTTCTAATGATGACTAGTAAAAAGCATTATGTTTTGGTCATACAGCAGTTAAGTAGTTACGTTAGATAGTTAACAGTGAACTCTAATATTGCTAGTAGAACCGATTATGTTTGGTAGCTCAGCAGTTAAGTATTAGATAAAATGAACAGTGATAACTCTAATGACTACTGAATAAAAAACCGATTATGTTTGGTCATACAAAGTAGAAATGGTTACGTTAGATAGTTAACAGTGAACTCTAATGATAAACTAGTAAAGAGCCGATTATGTTTGGTGATACAGCAGTTAGAGTAGTTACGTTAGATAGTTAACAGTGAACTCTAATGATGACTAGTAAAGAGCCGATTATGTTTGGTCATACAGCAGTAGAGTATTTACGTTAGATAGTTAACAGTGAACGACAACAGTGATTCTTTTACGGAGAGTCATATAATTACACCATACATTCAATAACTATACACCATACACACAGTAACTATACACCATACACATAGTAACTATACACCATACACTTAGTAACTATACACCATACACATAGTAACTATACACCATACACATAGTAACTATACACCATACACATAGTAACTATACACCATACACTTAGTAACTATACACCATACACATAGTAACTATACACCATACACATAGTAACTATACACCATACACATAGTAACTATACACCATACACATAGTAACCACATACACCATACACATAGTAACTATACACCAACACATAGTAACTATACACCATACAATAAGTAACTATACACCATGACACAGTAACTATACACCATACACATAGTAACTATACACCATACACATAGTAACTATACACATACACATAGTAACTATACACCATACACTAGTAACTATACACCATACAGAGTAACTATACACCATACACATAGTAACTATACACCATACACAGAGTAACATACACCATACACATAGTAACTATACACCATACACTTAGTAACTATACACCATCACACATAGTAACTATATACACCATACACATAGTAACTATACACCATACACATAGTAACTATACACCATACACATAGTAACTATACACCATACATATAGTAACTATACCATACACATAGTAACTATACACCATACACAGAGTAACTATACAC
>NW_024738175.1:15000-28157 GCF_018991925.1 Homarus americanus
AGCAGCAAAGGCCTATCAGTGCTCCAACAGAAATAAAATTTGAAACAACTGGGATCAAGCATATGCTGATGACCTTACAGGAGCAGGAAAAGTGGAGGGCATCAAAAAGTGGTGGGACTTGGTAACATCGCGGGTCCACAAATAATTCACCAAGCCAGCAAGTCCTTCCTCAACGTGAAGCCAGAACATTATGAACGGGCAATGGGTTTTGGCAGAAGTGAGGTCAAAATAACTAAGGACCAAAGACATCTAAGCAGTGGCACTACGGACTTCAAGACCGAGTACGTAGCAGGAAGGTGAAAAGTGGGTTAGTGAAATCCAGCTCTGTCTGAGATTGCTAACACAGAAGCCCATGCGGCATTCGCTGCGTTCACCCATAAGTGAAGCATCGTTGGAACTACCAGATGCGTACTATCCTGGTATCGGACCCCTCCTCCACCCTTTGGAAGAAGCCATCAGTGTCAAGTTCTTTCCCAAATTAGTGAAACACACTCACTTAACCCCAACAGAAGAGCATCAAGACTGGGAGGGATGGGACTAACTAATCAGGAGATTGCAGCCACCGAACATAAAATTCACTTAAGCTCGGCAGCCCACCCAGGACTACATAATAGCCCAGAACGCAACAGGAGGTCAATACCAGTGAAGTAAACGAGATTCGTTAGGTCCATTCGACAGACAGACAGCACTATAATAACTTGCAGCAACTGTTGCTGCAGGTTCCAAAATTTGAAAAAAAGTAAGCTGAAGAAGGCGCCTCGAACTGGTTAACTACGTTACCGATAAGGGCAAATGGTTTCAGTCTTAACAAACAAGAATTTACAGATGCCATTGCTCTAAGGTACAGTCGGCCAGTAGAAGGTTGCCCTCCCAATGCGTGTGTGGCTCTTCCTATGACGGCGATCACGCCTGTAAGAAAGGGGCTTCATATGCATGAGGCATGATGATAAAGGGACCTTACAACAATTATGTTGAAGGAAATCTGCCGGGATGTCGTGGTAGAACCGACCCTCCTTCCATTGGATGGTGAGATCCTCCAACATAGGACTTCAAACACATCTAACGAAGCCCGTGTTGACGTCAGTGCTCGAGGATTCTGGACGCGAGGACAGCGAGCTCTTCGACATCAGGATTTTTGATCCCATGGCCGCATGTCACCGTAACCTAGCTCTCGATGCTGCACATAGGAGGAACGAGAACGACAAGAGAAGGGCATATGGGGAGAATCCAAAACGTTGACCAAGATAGTAGTAATAATAATAATGATAATAATAATAATAATAATAATAATAATAATAATAATAATAATAATCAATAAATATTAATATAAATTATGAATTCTTTTAATAAATATAGTGATGCTAATAATAAATATAAAAAAAGATTAATAGTGAGAAACGATATGTGTTGTGTAGTGTTGTGTTGTGTTGTGTTGTGTTGTGCTGTGTTGTGCTGTGCTGTGTTGTATTTTGCTGTGTTGTGTTGTGTTGTGCTGTGTTGTGCTGTCTGTGCTGTATTTTGCTGTGTTGTGTGTGTTGTGTTGTGTTGTGTTGTATTTTGCTGTATTTGTTTTGTGTTGTGTTGTAGTTGTGTTGTGTTGTGTTGTGCTGTGCTGTGTTGTGCTGTGCTGTGCTGTGTTGTATTTTGCTGTGTTGTGTTGTGTTGTGTTGTGTTGTGCTGTGCTGTGTTATGCTGTGTGCTGTGTTGTATTTTGCTGTGTTGTGTTGTGTTGTGCTGTGTTGTGCTGTGCTGTGCTGTGTTGTATTTTGCTGTGTTGTGTTGTGTTGTGTTGTGTTGTGTGTATTTTGCTGTGTTGTGTTGTGTTGTGTTGTGTTGTGTTGTGTTGTGCTGTGCTGTGTTGTGCTGTGCTGTATTTGTATTTGCTGTGTTGTGTTGTGTTTGTGCTGTGTTGTGTATGCTGTGCTGTGTTATTTTGCTGTGTTGTGTTGTGTAGTGTTGTGTTGTGTTGTGTTGTTTTGTGCTGTGTTGTGCTGTATATTTTGTATTTTGCTGTGTTGTGTTGTGTTGTGCTGTGTTGTGCTGCTGTGCTGTGTTGTATTTTGCTGTTTTGTGTTGTGTTGTGTTGTGCTGTGTTGTATTTTGCTGTGTTGTGTTGTATTTGTGTTGTGTTGTGTTGTGTTGGCTGTGCTGTGTTGTGCTGTGCTGTGCTTGTATTTTGCTGTGTTGTGTTGTGTTGTGTTGTGTTGTGCTGTGCTGTGTTGTATTTTGCTGTGTTGTGTTGTGTTGTGTTGTGTTGTGTTGTGTTGTGTTGTATTTTGCTGTGTTGTGTTGTGCTGTGCTGTGCTGTGCTGTGTTGTGTGTGCTGTGTTGTGCTGTGTTGTGTTGTGTTGTGTTGTGTTGTGCTGTGCTGTGCTGTGTTGTGTTGTGTTGTGTTGTGTTGTGTTGTGCTGTGTTGTGTGTGCTGTCTGTATTTGTATTTTGCTGTGTTGTGTTGTGTTGTGTTGTGTTGTGTTGTGCTGTGCTATGCTGTGTTTGTGCTGTGCTGTGTTGTATTTTGCTGTGTTGTGTTGTGTTGTGTTGTGTTGTGCTGTGCTGTGCTGTTGTTATTTTGCTGTTGTGTTGTGTTGTGCTGTGCTGTGCTGTGTTGTGTGTTGTGTTGTGCTGTGTTGTTTTGTGTTGTGTTGTGTTGTGTTGTATTTGTATGTTGTGTTGTGTTGTGTTGTTATATTATGTGTTGTGTTGTGTTGTGCTGTGTTGTGTTGTGTTGTGTTGTGTTGTGTTGTGCTGTATTTGTGCTGTGTTGTGTTGTGTTGTGTTGTATTTGTATTGTATTGTGTTGTGTTGTGTTGTGTTGTGCTGTGCTGTGCTGTGCTGTGCTGTATTATTTTGCTGTGTTGTGTTGTGTTGTGTTGTATTGTATTGTATTTGTGTTGTTGTGTTGTGTTGTATTGTATTGTGTTGTTTTGTGTTGTGTTGTGCTGTGCTGTGCTGTGCTGTATTTTGCTGTGTTGTGTTGTGTTGTGTTGTGTTGTGCTGTGTTGTGCTGTGCTGTGTTGTGTTGTGTTGTGCTGTGTTGTATGTTGTGTTGTATTGTGCTGTGTTGTAGTTGTTTTGTGCTGTGTTGTGTTGTGTTGTGCTGTATTTATGTTGTATTGTTGTGTTGTATTGTGCTGTGTTGTGTTGTATTGTGCTGTGTTGTTTGTATTATGTGTTGTGTTGTGTTGTTTTGTATTGTGTTATGTTGTATTGTGTTGTATTGTGTTGTGTTGTGTTGTGTTGTGTTGTGCTGTGTTGTGCTATGTTGTGTTGTATTGTGCTGTGTTGTGTTGATGTTGTATTGTGTTGTGTTGTGCTGTGCTGTGTTGTGCTGTGCTGTGTTGTGTTGTGTTGTGCTGTGTTGTGCTGTGTTGTGTTGTATTTTGCTGTTTGTGTTGTGTTGTGTTGTATTGTGCTGTTTTGTGTTGTGCTGTGCTGTGTTATGCTATGCTGTGTTGTGTTGTGTTGTGCTGTGTTGTATTTGTGTTGTTGTGCTGTGCTGTGTTGTGCTGTGTTGTGCTCTGCTGCTGTGGTGTGCTGTGTTGTTTGTGTTGTGTTGTGTTTTGTATTATGTTATGTTGTATTGTTTGTATAAGTGTTGTGTTATGTTGTTCTGTGTTGTGTTATGTTGTGTTGTGCTGTGTTGTGTTGTGCTGTTTTGTGTGTTGTGCTGTGTTGTGTTGTGTTTGTCTGTGTTGTGTTGTGTTGTGTTATGCTGTATTGTGCTGTAGTTGTGTTGTGTTGTGCTGTGTTGTGCTGTGTTGTGTTGTGCTGTGTTGTGCTGTGTTGTATTTGTGTTGTGTTGTTTGTGTTGTGCTGTGTTGTGTTGTGTTGTGCTGTGTTGTGTTGTGTTGTGTTGTGTGTGTTGTGCTGTATTTGTGTTGTGTTGTTTGTGTTGTGCTGTATTTGTGCTGTATTGTGCTGTGTTGTATTTGTTTATATTGTGTTTGTGCTGTGTTGTGCTGTGTTGTATGTGTGTTGTGTTGTGCTGTGTTGTATGTTGTTCTGTGTTGTGCTGTATTGTGCTGTGTTGTGTTTGTGTGTTGTGCTGCTGTGTTGTATTTGTGTTGTAGTTGTGCTGTATTGTGCTGTATTGTGTTGTGTTGTGTTGTGTTGTGTTGTGCTGTTTTGTGCTGTGTTGTGTTGTTCTGTGTTGTGCTGTGTGTTGTGTTGTGTTGTGCTAGTATTTGCTGTATTTGTGTTGTGCTGTGTTGTATTGTGCTGTTTTGTGTTGTTAATTTGTGTTGTAGTTATGCTGTGTTGTATTTGTTTTGTTTTGTGCTGTGTTGTGTTTTTCTGTGTTGTTCTGTATTGTATTTGTGTCGTGTCGTGTCGTGTTGTATTTATGCTGTATTGTGCTGTGTTGTGTTATGTTGTGTCATGTCGTGTTGTGTTGTGCTGTGTTATGTTATGTTGTGTTGTGTTGTGCTGTGGTTATGTCGTGTCGTGTTGTGTTGTGCTGTATTTGTGTTGTGCTGTGTTGTGTTGTGCTGTGTTGTGCTGTGTTGTGTTGTGTTGTGCTGTGTTGTAGTTGTGTCGTGTTGTGTTGCGGTTGTGCATTGTGCTGTGTTATACCAGGTTGTGTCGTTCGTGTCGTGTCGTGTTGTGTTGTGCTGTGTTGTGCTGTGTTGTGTTGTGTTGTGTCGTGTTGTGTTGTGCTGTGTTGTGTTGTTTGTGCTGTGTTGTTGTGTCGTGTCGTGTTGTATTTGTGTTGTGCTGTGTTGTTTTGTGTCGTGTCGTGTTGTGTTGTGCTGTGTTGTGTTGTGTTGTGCATGTTGTGCTGTTGTGTCGTGTCGTGTTGTGTTGTGTTGTGCTGTGTTGTGTTGTGTGTGCTGTGTTGTGTTGTGTTTGTGCTATGTTGTGTTGTGTTGTGTCATGTCGTGTTGTGCTGTGTTATGTTATGTTGTGTCGTGTCGTGTTGTATCGTGTTGTGCTGTTATGTTGTGTATGTTGTGCTGTGTGTTGTGTTTGTGTTGTGTCGTGTCTGTGTTGTGCTGTGTTGTGTTGTGTTGTGTTGTGCTGTGTTGTGTTGTGCGTCTGTTTGTTGTGTTGTGCTATGTTGTGTTGTGTTGTGCTGTGTTGTGTCGTGTCGTGTTGTTGTTATGTTGATGCTGTTGTTTTGTTTTGTGTTGTGTTTGTCGTGTTGTGTTGTGTTGTGTCGTGTTGTGTTGTGTTGTATTTATGCATGTTGTATCATGTTGTAATGTGTTGTGTTGTGTCGTTTGTATTTGTGTTGTGTTGTGCTGTGTTGTGTTATGTTATGTCGTGTCGTGTTGTGTGTGCTGTGTTGTGTTGTGTCGTGTCGTGTTGTGTTGTGCTGTGTTTGTGTTGTGTTGTGTTGTGCTGTGTTGTGTCGTGTCGTGTTGTGTTGTGCTAGGTTGTGTTGTGTTGTGCTGTGTTGTGTTATGTTGTGCAGTCAGAAACAATGAGACCCTACACCGTGTGTAAATGATGCAGAAAGTCAGATCATCAACTTGGTCACATGCAACAAGTCACCATTCGACCACATTATACTTCAATATCTTCCTCCCTTTTGACAACTTCTCACCTACAGTGAAAAATACTCTTGTTGCCTGTCCCAAAGTTAACTCACCCGATCTCCCCTGGTCATCCCTATAACCAAAAAAAAAAAATACCCAGAAAAAAAGAATTTTGTGTAAGTAATGATGTTTAACTTCTCTCAACCTCCTTCCAACCTCACCCGCTCAAAAGGAAGTTAGTAAACATCAAAATGGATGTTTACACAAAAAAGGAATCGCAGGTGAAGGCAGCAGAAGAGCAGTGATAGTAAATTGGAAAACATCCGTCGAGTCGCACCGGCGGAATGAGGTTAGTGGACAGAAGCTCCTTTATTGCGCAGTGCTTGGCCAGACCAGTAACGTTCACCACCAGCTGTAACCACCCACACACCAGCGCCTCCTATGCCACCTGTCACCACCAGCTGTACAACACACCAGCTACCTCCATCGTCTGCCACCTCACCACCAACCGTACAACACCCCCCCACCACCCAACCACACAACACACCCACCCTCCATCTTCTGCCACTTCATCACCAGCTGTACAACACACCAGCCGCTTCCATCGTCTGCTACTTCACCGCAGCTGTACAACACACCACGCCTCAAATCTTCTGCCACTTCATCACCAGCTGTACAACACACCCCAGCTTCCTCCATCTTCTGCCACTTCACCACCAGCAATACAACACACCCAAGCTCATCCATCTTCTGCCACCCATCACACAGCAACACAACACACCACTGCCTCCATCTTCTCCACTCACCAGCTGTACAACACACCACCCCACCACCACCACCACAACACACCACCCCACCCCCCACCACACACAACACCACACCCACCCCACCACACCAAAAAAACACCACCACCCCACCCCACCCACACCACCACACCCACCCACACACCAACACAACCACCCACCATTACACTCACACCACAACACACCCCAGCTGCCATCTTTCTGCCACTTCCATCACAAGCCGACACATCCAAACACCAGCTAAACATTAATAAATACCACAGTCATCATATGAAGAGAGGACAAGAAGGAATACTTCAACAGCAAAATTTTGAATAGTGATAAAACAGAAAAGAACCATGTTACCGAACAATCTCTACAACATGCAATAAATCTTCACAGTGTAACACATTATCACACCGTCACTAATCAATGTACGCTAAAACTAAACATTAATAACAACAACCAGGCACCACTCACAACAGATGCTCACAAGTTACCACCCAACCTAATCAAAGTGACTGGTGCTGAGATCAATTAACGTCTCTGACCTAGCTTTTGTAGCAATTCCTCCGAGTCGTGAGTTGTGCTTCATGGCAACAAGCACCTCAGACGGTGGCACGGTATTCTCACCTGTCTCAAAAGCCCCAACCACACAGTGTTCCCACCGACTCGCCACACCTCATGTGTAAGTTTACCCCATCCTCTTCTTGGTATTTCAAAATTCAAGTAATGCATCTTGCCAAAAATCGTTCCTACACTCATCCGGCATGTTTGCCTATTTCACACCTAACCATTCTCTTCTCCCCTTTGATTTCTAAAATAGATTACATGTTAAACATTCACTACAAATATTGTATGCAGTGATACATATAACTACCCTCTCAAGTTTTACGAATATAGAGCAAATGTTGAGTAAAGCGCGACACTAGTCTGCACTGTAAACGGTTCGTAGGAGCCTAGGATATCACACCCAAATGTATAGTCAATATAACTGTTAAGTCTCACCTACACCATGAACAACAATATAACTCATATCAGTTCACCCCACACCTGTATAGTCAACAATATAACTGTGATATATTCACCCTACACCAAGTCAACAATATATCCTATGGGTTATGTTCACACTACACCTGTATATCAACATAACTCATATGTTCACCCTACACCAATAGTCAAACAATATAACCTGCGAGTTATGTTCACACTACACCTGTATAGTCAACAATATAAGTCGGGTTGGTGTATAGCTTCACAAAAAACTACACTTACAGATAGAACAATATAACTCATGGGTTATGTTCACCCTACACCTGATAGTCAACAATATAACTCATGGGTTATGTTCACCCTACACCTGTGCAACAATATAACTCATGGGTTATGTTCACCCTACACCTGTCAACAATATAATCATATGGATTATGTTCACCCCTACACCTGTATAGTCAACAATATAACTCATGGGATATCTTCACCCTACACCTGATATAGTCAACAATATAACTCATGGGTTATATCACCCATACCAATATAATCATATTATGTTCACCCTTACACCTGTATAGTCAACAATATAACTCATGGGTTATGTTCACCCTACACCTGTATAGTCAACAATATAACTCATGGGATATCTTCACCCTACACCTGTATAGTTAACAATATAACTCATGGGTTATGTTCACCCTACACCTGTATAGTCAACAATATAACTCATGGGATATCTTCACCCTACACCTGTATAGTTAACAATATAACTCATGGGTTATGTTCACACTACACCTGTATAGTCAACAATATACTGTACATGACAATACAATATTAAATTGTTTATGATTTACTGAATAAATATGATTATTACTGTTTGGAAAGAACCCACATGTTAACAGTGTAAACCAACAGTGTAAACCGCATGTTAACAGTGTAAACCACATGTGAACAGTGCAAACCAACAGTGTAAACCACATGTTAACAGTGTAAACCACATGTCAACAGTGCAAACCAACAGTGTAAACCACATGTTAACAGTCAAAACAGCAATTAAACCACATGTTAACAGTGCAAACCAACAGTGTAAACCACATGTTATCAGTGTAAACCTACAGTGTAAACCACATGTTAACAGTGTAAACCACATGTCAACAGTGCAAACCAACAGTGTAAACCACATGTTAACAGTGTAAACCACATGTTAACAGTGCAAACCAACAGTGTAAACACACATGTTAACAGTGCAAACCAACAGTGTAAACCACATGTTAACAGTTTAACCTACAGTGTAAACCACATGTTAACAGTGTAAACCACATGTCAACAGTGCAAACCAACAGTGTAAACCACATGTTAACAGTGTAAACCACATGTCAACAGTGCAAACCAACAGTGTAAACCGCATGTTAACAGTGCAAACCAACAGTGTAAACCACATGTAGTGATGGGTTGTCAGACCACAGCTTGCATCTCAGAGACAGTCCAGACTTGACCCGACATTAGGGGGGTCAGAGTGTAGATAACTCTCACGGTTGACCAAGGGTTATAAATCAGCCAGGCTCCTCCCATGTCACACATGAGGGGGGAAGCGCCGGCCTCTCTCCCAATATACACGGCCCACCTGATGACTTCTCCAGAAGATACAACTTATAGTCTCTGAAAAAGTCAGACCTGACCCTACATTAGCGGGCAAATGTAAGGAGATCCTTCGCAGCCCCCCGATCAGCTCAACCTGACGGCTCGCCTCCCCAATATATAGGACGTGCCAGTCCTCCTCGGCAGAACAGAGAGCCAGAGAGAGACAGAAGTGTGTCTTGTAGGAAGGCTACTACACCACCAGGCCGCTTCGAGAGTAGAGCAGAGGACCCGAGGCAGTCGCCTCCGGTCAGGACCGAGACTTCCCTCCGGCGCCCAGCTAAGCAGTCTCCCATAGAGACAACCCAGGACCACCTGCTAGGCCTCCCCTAGGTCACGTGAGTGTTTGTCAGAGCTTTCCATGGGATGAGTTACCTACGTGGGAAGTGTATTCATTTCATGTTCGTGTCCGAGAATCAGAGTGTCTAGTAACGTAATATGATGTCCTAGTAACGTAAATATAATGTCCTAGTAACTTCAATAAAAGGTGTTATTAATGTGTCCATGTCATGTTCGTAATTAATAAAGAGTTGTAACGAAGCGGTGTTTGAGAAGTCGCCCTTAAGACGTAATAGAAGTGTATTGACGTATAAGATACGATAAGTGTAAATATCTATCACGAGCACGCTACCAAAATCTTCCTCTCTTTTACTCTCTTACTAAATATTCTACCTATATATATAAATATTCTTCATGTGAGATTTGTCTCATTACACACATGTTAACAGTGCAAACCAACAGTGTAAACCACATGTTAACAGTGTAAACCAACAGTGTAAACCACATGTTAACAGTGTAAACCAACAGTGTAAACCACATGTTAACAGTGTAAACCAACAGTGTAAACCACATGTTAACAGTGTAAACCAACAGTGTAAACCACATGTTAACAGTGTAAACCAACAGTGTAAACCACATGTTAACAGTGCAAACCAACAGTGTAAACCACATGTTAACAGTGCAAACCAACAGTGTAAACCAACAGTGTAAACCACATGTTAACAGTGCAAACCAACAGTGTAAACCACATGTTAACAGTGTAAACCTACAGTGTAAACCACATGTTAATAGTGTAAACCACATGTTAACAGTGCAAACCAACAGTGTAAACCAACAGTGTAAACCACATGTTAACAGTGCAAACCAACAGTGTAAACCACACGTTAACAGTGTAAACCTACAGTGTAAACCACATGTTAACGACATAAACCAACAGTGTAAACCACATGTTAACAGTGTAAGCCAACAGTGTAAACCACATGTTAACAGTGCAAACCAACAGTGTAAACCACATGTTAACAATGCAAACCAACAGTGTAAACCACATGTTAACAGTGCAAACCAACAGTGTAAACCACATGTTAACAGTGCAACTCAACAGTGTGAACCATATGTTAACAATGCAAACCAACAGTGTAAACCACATGTTAACAGTGCAAACCAACAGTGTAAACCACATGTTAACAGTGTAAACCACATGTTAACAGTGCAACTCAACAGTGTGAACCATATGTTAACAATGCAAACCAACAGTGTAAACCACATGTTAACAGTGCAAACCAACAGTGTAAACCACATGTTAACAGTGCAACTCAACAGTGTGAACCATATGTTAACAATGCAAACCAACAGTGTAAACCACATGTTAACAGTGCAAACCAACAGTGTAAACCACATGTTAACAGTGTAAACCACATGTTAACAGTGCAAACCAACAGTGTAAACCACATGTTAACAGTGCAACTCAACAGTGTGAACCATATGTTAACAATGCAAACCAACAGTGTAAACCACATGTTAACGGCATAAACCAACAGTGTAAACCACATGTTAACAGAGCAAACCAATAGTTCGAACCACATGTTAACAGTGTAAATCAACACTGTATACCACATGCTAACAGTGTAAACCAACAGTGTAAACCACATGTTAACAGTGCAAACCAACTGTGTAAACCACATGTTAACAGTGTGTAACAAGACAAAACTCACATAGAAGATATACTGTACATACAGGTAGAATATTTATAGTTATAGTAATGTAAAGAGAGGAAGTGTGGTAGGTGGCCGGTTAGTTACTTACACTTACATTACGTTAGGGGACATATCCTCAAACACCATTTTCAATACAACTATTTATTAATTCACTCAATGACTCAGACACATCAATCGAACAATATTATATCGAAGTTACTAACACATTATGTGGCATGGACACATTACTCTAACATTATATTTACGTTATTAGTCACTGACTCTCGGACTCAAACACGAAATGAATACACTTCCCACCATAAGTAACTCACCCTATGGATAGCTCTGACAAAATAGACTCACGTGACCTGAGGGAGGCCCAGCAGGTGCTTCTGGACTGCCTCCTATGGGAGATTCTCCTTAGCTGGTGACGCAGGGGTCGGGAGGGAAGTCTCCCTCCCGACCTGAGGGAGGTCAGGCGTGACCCTGTCCTCTGTCGATAGTGACGTGATAGTGAAGTCTGGAGCAATGGGTGAGTGAATACAGTGAATGACCCGAATGAGACGAATGAGCCGAATGAGACCCGTGGACGGGACTGCAGGCCCTTTATATGGAGGAGAACCAGCTGGCGGATGACCTCTACCAAGGTGTGGTTATAAGGTCATGTCACTTGGTCAAGCACTTAGTGGCCGGGGTCAGGTCCCTTGGGTCCTGACCCAGGGTGTGTCAACTTGGTATGTTGGTTACCACGAGGCATGTACAGTACTCACTGCTATATGTGTTGCAATTCTCTGGTTGTAAACTGTGGTCTGATAAAAAATCCTTACACCTCTCGCCAAGACCAAAGCTTCCACAAGAGAGAACTGGTGACACATATAGACATGTGCAGTATCTGAAATGGTCCCTGAGGCGATAATACAATCACACATTTCCAAACAATAATCTCATAGATACTGGCGCGTGTGTTTTTCTACTGGCTTAGTTTGATCTGACAAAGCTTACTATACCTCCCGTCAGGATCAAAGCTTCTATGCCAGGAGAAAAAATACACATACACAGTAAGTGAATATAGAATGAGCTTGACTGAGCTAAATATCCTTCATATCTAGCACAGTATCCGAGGCAAACTTGCAAATCACATTCTACAAACCATAACAGGTGTTACCTTACCTTGCCAGCCCATGTCAAAATAATAATTCGTCTCAGTCAGTAATATGGCTACAACATTGCGTTTGGTAGTACAACACATTGATCCAATGAACTCATAGAAAGAGTGACTAATCTTTCTTAAATAAAAAAAACCCATTCTTTATAGTAAATGTTAACAGAAATCAGAGAATGAAATACTTCAAAATACACAAAAAATGCGCCTTCTTTACATGTTAGGGTGTTGTCTCTTGTTATTTGACATAAAGAACAGTATGCTCTAGAGTTCTTATAATGCGATTTTTAACAAAATCTAATTTTGGGGCCAAAACTGTCGAAAGGGTAAGACTTACCCCTGAGTAATTTATTGCCCAAAATATACTTTTTTCATAGAATTGAAATTCAAGAGATTTAACTAATTAAGGACTTATAGAATAACACATTAACATCAAAATCGTACTTTGGAAATCCATAGTTGGCGAGTAATTAACATTGAAAAATGTGATTAAATTATCCAAGGGTCGTTACAGCCACTAATTACCCCGCAATTCCGCCCCAGAAAAGGGTAGGAATTTGGCCCAGAAGACGGTAGGATTCCGACCCAGAATGCGGTAGGATATCGCCGCAGAATAGGGTAGGACTCCGCCTAAAATACGGTAGGATTCTGCCCAAGGAGACGGTAGGATTCCGCCTCAGAATACGGTAGGGTTCGCCTAAAATACTGTCGGTTTATGGTTCTATAGTTTGTAGTGTTAAAGAAGCACTTTCATCTTGAGAATATTGTGTCACAAGAAGACAAGTAGGCTGTTTTCTTTGTTGAAGAATCGAAAACGTTTTAATTTGATGGATAAATCATATATTTTTTGTATTATTTTTATTGTTTTTAATTTTTATGTTTTATTGGTTAGGTTAGGTTATGTCAGGTTAGGTTAGGTTAGGTTAGGTCAGATTAGGTTAGGTTAAGTTAGGCTAGGTTAGGTAAGGTAGGATTCTGCCCCAATTGAGGGTTAGGGTTTTGCCCAAAGACGGTCGGATTTAACCCAGAATACGGTGAGATTCTGCGCCAAGGCTCATGTTTTGTGACATCTGTTGCTGCTGCCAGTGCTCGTTCACCTGTTTGTGACATCTGTTGCTGCTGCCAGTGCTTG
>NW_024738176.1:0-5066 GCF_018991925.1 Homarus americanus
AGGTAAAACATTTGACCAACTCCGGCTCCTCTCCCTTTCCTGGAAAAGTGCCAAATCGACCCCCTCACCTGGGAGACGATTACTCCACACCGCAACGCTTGGAGGAGCACAACACGATAAGGTGTCAATACTTTCGAGTTAGCCCGACTGCAAACCGAGGCAGAAAAGCGCCAACGCCGGAAAGACACTGTCACCGCCCCTCCCGCACTAGATGGAGCCATCCACATGTGCAGCGTCTGTGAACGACCCTGCCTGTCCCGCAGCGGCCTCTTTAGTCACCATAAAACTCACCAACGTAGGTAACATCCTTGATAACTCTTATTATTATTTCATATCTGGATGATCGTGATATTCGATTCTGAATGACAGCAAGGTAGGTGAGGTAGGGTGGTGATGGTAAACAACCAGGGAGTTGTGGTGGTGATGGTAGATTGTCAGTGTCGTCGTGGTGATGGTAGATTGTCAGTGTTGTGGTGGTGATGGTAGACTGTCAGTGTTGTGATGGTGATGGTAGACTGTCAGGGTTTTGTGGTGGTGTTGGTAGACAGTCAGGGTGTTGTGATGGTAAATAGTCAGAGTGTTGTGTTGGTGATGGTAGAATGTCAGGTGTTTGTGGTGGTGATGGTAGACTGTCAGGGTGTTGTGGTGGTGATGGTAGACTGTCAGGGTGTTGTGGTGGTGATGGTACGTTAGTCAGTAAGAGTCACACTTGAAGCTGAGTCGCAGGTCAAAAGGGGAAAAGTTTACCTCTGACGGGCCATATACTGGTCCTATGTTGTGGGGTACAAGACCTCAGCCTCTGTCACTGGCATAAACACATTGTGCGGATGTGGTAATAATTCCTGGACGTTTTTCCTTGACTTGATGCTACATAAACGTTGTCTGATGATGGTGAAGCAACACAATTTTATTTCGTTTAACTGTCGCCACAGAAACGACTTCGTGCAGTGGTCACGTGACGCCCGTCATACGATTTGATATAATATTGATGAATTATAATTAGACAAAATGGTGGAGATATGTGTGTGTGTGTGTGTGTGTGTGTGTGTGTGTGTGTGTGTGTAAAAAAAAAAAATAATAATAATAATTAACTTACACGCCATTATCTGTTACGCGCCATTATCTGTTACAAGTCATCATCTGTTACATGTCATTATCTGTTACATGTCATTATCTGTTAGGCGTCATTATCTTTTACACGTCATTATCTGTTACGTCATTATCTGTTACACGCCATTATCTGTTACACGCCATTATCTGTTACAAGTCATCATCTGTTGGAAGTCATTATATGTTAACTGGCATTATCTGTTACATGTCAATATATGTTACACGCCATTATCTGTTACAAGTCATCATCTGTTGCAAGTCATTATATGTTAACTGTTATTATCTGTTACAGGTCATTATCTGTTACAGGTCATTTTTTGTTACAGGCCATTATCTGTTACAGATCATTATCTGTTACGTCACTATCTGTTACAGGTCATTTTCTGTTACAAGTCATTATCTGATACACGCCATTATCTGTTACAAGTCATTTTCTGTGACAAGTCATTATCTGTTACACGTCATTATCTGTTACAAGTCATTATCTGTTACAAGTCATTATCTGTTACAAGTCATTATCTGTTACAGGTCATTTTCTGTTACACGTCATTATCTGCTACAAGTCATTATCTGTTACACGTCATTATCTGTTACACGTCATTATCTGTTACACGTCATTATCTGTTACGTCATTATCTGTTACCCGTCATTTTCTGTTACACGTCATTATCTGTTACACGTCAGATCCTGTTATTGTGAGTGACGCCTTTACCTCTGAAGATCAAAGCTTCATAAAAAGAGACGCGGACTCCTTCATAAAATGTTAACTGAACAACACTGAAGTAGCCTGATACTGTTGTAAACCTCGACCAACAACGGGTTCTTTCCTGTTGACCAAAACATTATAACATTAGTTCAATTCCCAATAAAGTTATCTTGAAATAGATGTCTCGAATAAAGACGAAAGCTAAGGTGCTCCGTTGTTTCCCTTTTCCCGTGTGTTTTTATCAATATTAATCTTATCCACGTTTTCATTGTGAATATATATATATATATATATATATATATATATATATATATATATATATATATATATATATATATATATATATATATATATATATATATATATATATGTGTGTGTGTGTGTGTGTGTGTGAAAGTTTCGTGATAATGTTTCGAACAAATTGTTATCGAGAGGAAATGTGAGTTGTTTTGAGGATATTTGTGTTTTTATTCTACAGTGATTATCCATTCTTGGCTGCTGTCTGGCCAGAGATTCAAAGCTCCACCCAGTTATTCATATACCATTTATTTTTTACTCCAGGTTTTATATATCTGACTTAGCTAAGTGCTCCCACACCAAGGTGAATGCATATATGTGTGCACCCTCTCTGTCCTCTGTTGAGATTCCAAAAGCTTCCCTCAGGATTACATCTGCAAATATCATCATCTTGAATCTCGTTAGAGGACAGCCTTCAGCCACCGATATTAGTGCAGATTTACAAGAAATTTCATACCTGGAGCCCACTGCCTGGAGTGGTTCCTCCCGAGCAAATGTCAGAAACAAGATGAAAGACGCGGTGCAGCCCCGTGCATCACTGGACGCTGCGGAGTAATATCTCGCTTGAAGAGTGTTTGTTGAACCTCCCACTGGCGGAGCCTGACACAAGATTTGCATAAAGGATATATCCACAAGGACTTGGGGTGTTGACAAACGGTGCTGAACGCTAATGAGTCTTTTTTTTCTCACATCTGGGGAGGATTTACAAGCCCTTGAAAGTTGGTACCAGTGCTGCAACTCGTCTGTGAGACTAGGTTATACCTATAATTTATTAGATAAGAATAATATTTAATTTACATTGTTATAAATTTGTTATACAGAAAGTGCATCTAATTGGTGAGGCGCTGGTACAAGTGCTTTTTAAGATGTCGGATATAAAGCGAAGAAACGCTGTTTGCTTTGTGTGAAAGGGAAGCAATAATCTCATGGTTACTCCTTTCGCTGTTGTCTGGTATAATAAATCTATATCTGTTTACTCATTTAATGTTGGTCTATGAATGAGGCCATAAAACGTTGCATCAAGGCTGGTAGACAGGAATATATGTAAAGCCTTCGTCATCCATCAGAAAACAACATCTGTTGGGTTGTTTAAGGAGTGTGATAAGTCTTGATCCTCTGTTTACTCATCGTCGTGGTGCTGTTATACTCACTAGTGACGGCCACAGTTTACCTGATCCTCAATATCCCATAATGAATTAATATCACAAGGAACAACTTATGTAAACCCGGGCCACCATGATTGGTAGTCAGGCAGTTTATCCACTACACCACCATGAGCTTAAAAGCTACCCCACCTTAACTACTCTCAAGGTTCCTCACCCACTACTGTGGCCACACTCGGGTCCCAGACAGCATTTAATTAATTAAGTTCCCAGCACAACGGTGTTGTCAATATATCAGAACCTGTAACGTAAGCTGCCTGACTACCAGTCGTCGTGGTCCGAGCTCGAAACCCGGCACCCGGAGGTGAAAATTGTTTACCTTTATTTTCCTGTGTGGATTACGGGGTATGATATACGAGGAAGTCTGTGTGTTGACGGTAAGGCTGGCAGTGTGACTCTTATTAGGGATGTCGATGCAACTCCTAAGTATAGGAATACAGTATTACTGTAGGTTCCCCTGGTCAATATACCTCGGAGTTCTCCACTGTAACTTAAGCTTTTATATTTTACCCATAAGGTTAGTTCTGAGATCAGACCACGTTGGGTGTATTTGATGAAGAAATATAATACAAAAATATTATGTTTTATACTTCTTTCTTAAATCCACGAAGCTGAAGTTTGTTGATCTGTAAACCTGGAAAACAGGATAGGTGTTGACTGAGTCTTAGTGTTCTTACTTATAATATAGCTTAAGGACATGTCAGGTCTTAAGGTATAATGGTCGTCTTATGTAACGAGACCAGACTAAACAACTGGCCTCAGAGACAACGTTAACAATGAGCGTTAATAATAGTGTTACGGAGAGACTTCTTCCTGTACGTTTATGACGAGAGTTTATTTACACCGTAAAAAATGTGTGTGTGTGTGTGTGTGTGTGTTATATTCTGCCCCGTTATGTTTGTTACCATCGTGTAACAACATAAGTAGATTAAAACTCTCACTACATTATTCTTCACGACCTTAACACTTGTTACTGACACAACCTGCCACATGCCCAACCGAACCATAAGATTACCAGCATTATCTATTAGTCATCTACTAACATTCACAGACACATTTAACCAATATACTTTAACATGTGATATCTCATGTGCTGCTGTGTAAACAGGGTTAGTGTGTCACTGTGTTGGCCAGGTATCCTATTAACGTCAACTTGAGGGTGATTACCTGTCCTCGTGGGGCTGAGACCTTCAGCTTATCTCTTACCTCCACCTGTCCTCCAGATGTCTACAGGCACGTCTTGTGTGTGATATTAATAATAATAATTGCGGTTTATTAACGTGGCAGCCAATAGGGCGAAAATATACAGTTGCATAACTGGGGAATGGGTCACTTGATTGACAGATAAACTATAAAGTAACAAAAATGGTACAAATAAGATAATAATAACAACAGGGAATTTCAACATAGTAACGGTGCAACAGTGAACACACTGATAATTATCTAAGAGCTGTTGATAATATTTACAATGGTTGGGATTCGGCTGTTCTTATAGCGATCAGTATATCGGATGTGTACAGTAATATACAGCGATATATAATAACTTATAATCACGTTATTCATAAATATACAAATACTTTATACAAAATACTTACCCATAAGGGTAAGTCAAAGACAAGTTTTAATATTACTTGAGTCTTATAATAATACTTAAGTCTGAAATGACGGCCACAGCTCCCGGGACCAGCCTTTGACGCCGTAAAATTCGAGATTCTGCAGCAGTGATAATATTATTCCAGCAAGAGGTGGGGGGGGGAGGAGAGTGAAGAGAGGATAGGAACACAGAAAAG
>NW_024738177.1:0-30511 GCF_018991925.1 Homarus americanus
CCTGACACCCTGCAGTCTCCCAGACACCCCAGGCACACCCCTGACACCTCCCAAGCACACCCCTGACACTTGGCACACCCCTGACACTCCCAGGCACACTCTGACACTCCCAGGCACACTCAGACACTTGGTACACCTCTCACACTCCCAGGCACACCTCAGACACTCCTGGTACACCCCTGACACTTGGCACACTCTGACACCCCAGGCACACCCTGACATCCCAGCACACCCTGACACTCCCAGGCACACCTCTGACACCCCAGGCAACCTCCTGACACCTCTGGCACACCCTGACACTCCCAGGCACACCCCTGACACCCCAGGCACACCCTGACACCTCCCAGGCACACCCCTGACACTCCCAGGCACCTCTGACACCCCAGGCACACCCTGACACTCCCAGGTACACCTCCCAGACACTCAGGCACACCTCTGACACCCCAGGTACACCTTCACACCCTGCACACCTCCGACACCCCAGGCACACCGCTGACACTCCCAGGCACACCCTGACACCCCAGGCACACCTCTGACTCTCGCAGGCACACCTCTGACACTCCCAGGCTCACCCGACACTCCCAGGTACACTTTCAAACTCCCAGGTACACCCCTGAAACTCCCAGGCACACCCCTGACATTCCCAGTTACTCCACTGACACTCCCCTGCACACCTCTGATAACCCCAGGCACACCTCTGACACCCCAGGCACACCTCTGACACCCTGTACTCCACTGACAATCCCTGGTACACTCTGATACTCCCCAGGCACACCTCTGACACTCCCGCACCTCTGACCTCCCAGGCACACCCTGACACTCCCCAGGCACACCTGAGACACCCCAGGCACACCCCTGACACTCCCAAGCACACCTGACACTCCCAGGCACACCTCTGACCTCCAAGGCACACCCCAGACACTCCCACACACCTCTGACACTCTGGTTCACCTCCGACACTCGGTGCACACCCCAACACCTGCCACACTCTGACCTGGCACACCCCAGACACTCCACATACACCTCTGATACCCCAGGCACACCTCCTGACACCCCAGGCACACCTCCGACATTCCCCAGGCACCCACTGACACTCCCTGGCACACCCCTGACACTCCCAGGCACACCTCTGACACTCCCCAGGCACTCCACTGACACCCCTGGCACACCCTGACACTACCCAGGCACACCTCTGACACTCCCAGGCACTCTCTGACACTCCCTGAACACCTCCTGACACCTCCCAGGCACACCCTGACACTCCCAGGGCCACCCCTGACACCCCAGGCACACCTCTGACACTCTGGTTACCCTGACACTCCCAGTTACACCCCTGACACTTGTGCCACACCCCTGACACTCCGGTGCACACCCCTGACACTCCCAGATACACTCTGATAATCAGGCACACCTCTGACACTTGCAATTCTCTGACACCCTGGCACACTTCCTGACACCCCAGGCACACCCTCGACACCCCAGGCACACCTTGACACACCCAGGCACTCCACTGACACTCCCCTGGCACACCCTGATACTCCCAGGCACACCTCTGACACCCCAGGCACACCTCTGACTCTCCCAGGCACACCCCTGACACCCCAGGCACACCTCAGACACTCCCCAGGCACACCCCTGACACTCCCCAAGCACAACCTGACACCTCCAGGCACACCTGACACTCCAGGCACACCCCTGACACTCCAACTTGCACAACCCCACACACACCTCTGACAACTCTGCACCTCCTGACACCTGGTGGCACTCTGACACCCCAGCACCTCTGACACCCCAGGCACCTCCTGACACCCCAACCACACCTCTGACACCTGAGGCACACCCCAGACACCAGGCACACCTCTGACACCCCAGGCACACCCCAGACACTCCCAGGCACACCCCAGACACTCCCCAGGCACATCTGACACCTGCAGGCACACCTCTGACACTCCCAGGCACACCTGTGTCACTCTCAGGAAAACCTCCTGACACTCCCAGGCACACCTCTGGCACTCCCAGGTACACCTCTGACACTCCCAGGCACACAAATCGCACTTCCAGGCACACCCTGATAATCCCAAGAACACTCTGACAGTCCCAGTTACACCTCCGACACCCCACCACACCCCTGACACTCCCCAGGCACACCCCTGACACTCCCAGATACACCTGTGATACTCCCAGGTACACCTTGACACTCCCTGGCACACCTGATAACTCCCAGGCACACGTCCGACAGTCCCAGGCACACTCTGACACCCCAGGCACCTCTGACACTTCCTGGTTCACACCCCTGACACTCCCAGGCACACCCCTGACACTCCCAGATACACCTGTGATAATTTCCAGTACACCCTGACACCCCTGCACACCTCTGATAATCCCCACACGTCACACCCCAGGCACACCTCCTGACACCTGCACACCTCCGACTCCCCAGGCACACCTGACACCCCAGGCACACCGCTGACATTCCCAGGCACTCCTCCACACCAGGCAACCTCTGACACCCCAGGCACACCCCTGACACCCCAGGCACACCTCCTGACACTCCCAGGCACACCCCTGACACCCCAGGCACACCTCAGACACCCCAGTACACCCCTGTCACCCCTGCACACTCTGACAATCCCAGGCACACCCCAGACACTCACACACACTGTGACACCCCCAGGTACCCTCTGACACCCAGGTACCCTCTGACACGTCCAGGCACCTCTGACACTGGCCACACCTCTGACACCCGAGGCACACCCCAGACACTCCAGGCACACCCTGACACTCCGGCATTTCTCTGACACCCCAGGCACACCTCCCGACACCCCAGGCACACCCAACACTCCAGGCACACCTCCATACACCCCCTGGCACACGTCAGACACCCCAGGCACCCCTGACACCCCAGGCACACCTCTGACACTTGCCACCTCTGACATCCCAGGCACACCGCTGACACCCCAGTGCACCTCCCCACACTTCTGGCACCCTGTACCTCCAGGCACATCTCTGACACCCCAGGCACATCCCTGACACTCCCAGGCACGCCCCTGACACTCCCACTTCACACCTCCGACACCCCAGGCACCCCGACACTCCCCAGGCACACCCCTGACACCCGGTGCACACCTTGATACCCCAGGCACACTGACACCCCAGGCACACCTCAGACACCCCAGGCACACCCCCACACCCAGGCACACCCCAACACCCCAGGCACACCTCAGACACCCCAGGCACACCTCCCACACCTCCCAGGCACACCTCCTCACACCCCATACCCCATGTGACACTCCCTGGCATTTCTGACACTTGCACACCCTGACACTCTGGCACACCCCTGACACTCCCAGGCACACCTTGACAATCCCAGGCACACCCTGACACCCCAGGCACACCCCAGACACTCCCCAGGCACACCCCCACACTCCCCACACCTCTGACACTCCCCAGGCACACCAGACACCCCAGGCACACCTCTACACCCCAGGCACCCCTCACACTAGTACCTCTTGACACCCTGGCATCTCTGACACTCCCAGGCACACCTCTGACACTCCCCAGGCACACCTAAGATCCCAGGCACACCCCTGACACCCAGGCACACCTGACACCCCAGGCACTCTCCTGACACTCCGTGGAACACCTGACACTCCAGGCACACCCTGACACTCCAGATACACTCTGATATCCTCTGACACTCTAGGCACTCTGACACCTGTGAACACCTCCGACACTCCCAGGCACACCCTCTGACACCCCAGGCACACCTCTGACACCCAGGCACTCCACTGACACCCCTGGCACACCTTGATACCCCAGGCACCCCCTGACACTCCCAGATACACCTGACTCCAGGCACACCTCCTGACACTCCAGGCACACCTGAGACACCCCAGGACACCTGAGACACTGCCACAACCCTGACACTGCCACAATCAAACGACACCCAGGTACACCTGACACCCAGGCACACCCCAGACAACTTGCACACCTTGAGACAACTCTGGCACCCTGACACCTGCCACACTCCCCACACCCAGGCACACCCAAGACTCCCCAGTCACACCCCTGACACTCCCCAGGCACACCTCTGACACTCCAGGTACTCCTCTGACACTGCTGGCACATCTCCTGACACTCCTGCACACCCCTGACACTCCCCAGGCACACCTCTGACACTCCCAGTACTCCTCTGACACTGGTGGCACATCTCCGACACTCCCAGGCACACCTCTGACACTCCAGGCACACACCATACACACCCCTGGCACACCTCTGACACCCCAGGCACACCTCTGACACCCCAGGTACTCCACTGACACCCCTGGCACACCCTCTGACACCCCAGGCACACCTCCTGACACTGCCAGGCACACCTCTGACTCCCAGGCACACCCCCTGACACCCAGGCACACCTCAGACACCCCAGGCACACCCCTGACACCTCCAGCCACACCCTGACACCGTGGCACACCTCTGATACCCCAGGCACACCTCTGACACCCCAGGCACACCTCCCCGACACCCCAGGCACACCTCCCCAGACACCCCAGGCACACCTCACACCCCAGGCACACCCCTGACACCCCAGGCACACACCTCCCTGACACCCCAGGCACACCTCTGACACCTGCACACCCCAGACACCCCCTGGCACACCCCTGACACTCCCCAGGCACCCACCTGACACCCCTGGCACACCTCTGATAACTCCAGGCACACCCTGACACTTGCACACCCCAGACACTTGCACCTCTGTCACCCCAGGCACACTCTGACAACCCCAGGCACACCTCTGACACTCTGCACACCCAGACACTCCCACACACACCCTGTGACACTCCCAGGTACCTCTGACACCCCAGGTACCCTCTGACACCCCCAGGCACTCTCTGACACTCTGGAGGCACACCCCAGACACTCCAGGCACACCTCTGACACCCCAGGCATTTCTCTGACACTCCCCAGGCACACCTCCTGACACCCCCAGGCACACCTCCAACACCTCCAGGCACACCTCATACACTCCCTGGCACACGCTCAGACACTCCCAGGCACAACCTGACACCCAGGCACACCCCTGACACCCCAGGCATCTCCACTGACACCCCAGGCACACCTCTGATAAGCCCCTGACACTTGCACCCACTGACACCCCTGCACACCCCTGACACTTGCACACCTCCCAACACTTCCAGGCACACCCACACCCCTGGCACACGCCAGACACCCCAGGCACACCCTGACACCCAGGCACACCTCTGACACTCCACACACCCCAGACACTCCAGGCACACCTCCCTCACACCCCAGGTACACCTCACACTCCCCAGGCACACCTCTGACACTCCCCAGTCACACCTCCGACACTCCTAGTCACACCCTGACACTCCCAGGCACACCCCTGACATTCCCATTTACACCTCTGATACTCCCAGGCACACCTCTGACACACCCCAGGCACACCTCCGATACTCCCAGGCACCTCCGATAGTCCCAGGTACACCTCTCACCCAGGTACACCAATGACATCCCAGGTACACATCTGACACCCCAGGCACACCACTGACACTACCAGGCCACCTCTGACACTCCCAGGTACCCCTTGAAGTCTCGCAGCACTCCTCTGACACTGCCAGGTACACCCTGACACTGCCAGGCACACCTCTGACACCCCAGGCACACCTCCGACACCCCAGGCACACCGCTGACACTCCCCAGGTACACCTCTGACACTCCCAGGCACACCTCTGACTCCTCGCAGGCACACCTCACAATCCCAGGTCTCACCCGACACTCCCCAGGCACACTCTTCAAACCCAGGCACACCCTGAAACCCCAGGCACACCCCTGACATCCTGTGCCACTCCACTGACACCCCTGCAACACCCCTGACACCCTGGTAACTCCTGACACTTGCTACCACCTCTGACACTTGCACCCACTGACACCCCTGCACACCTCTGACATCCTGTGCCCTGACTCCCCAGGCACACCTCTGACTCTCCCAGGCACATCCCCTGACACTCCCCCAGGCACACCTGAGACACTCCCCAGGCACACCCCTGACACTCCCCAGCACACCTCTGACACCTAGGCACACCCTCCACCCCAGCACACCTCTGACACTCCCCAGGCACACCCTGACTCCAAGGCACACCCCAGACACCCCACACACACCTCTGACACCCCAGGCACACCTCTGACACCCCAGGCACACTCCACATCTCGCTACACCCACTGACACCCTGGCACACCCCTGACACCTCCAGGCACACTCTGACACCCCAGGCACTCCACTGACAACCCTGCACACCCCTGACACCACCAGGCACACCTCTGACACTCCCCAGGTACCTCTGACACCCCTGGAACACCTCCGACACTCCCCAGGTACACTTGAAACCCTGGTACACCCCTGACACTCCCAGATACACCTCTGAGACTTCCAGGCACACCTCTGACACCCCAGGTACTCCTCTGACACCCCAGTCACACCTCCACTCCCAGTTACACCTCTGACACTCCCTGTCACACCCCCTGACACTCCCAGGCACACCCCCTGACACTCCAGACACACCTGATAATCCCAGGCACACCTCTGACACCCCAGGCACTGATTCCCAGGCACAACTCCTGACACCTGCACACCTCCAGACACTCTGGTACAACTCTGACACCTGCCACAACCTGACACCTTGCACACCCCTGACACCTGCACACCTCTGACACCTCCAGGCACACCCCAGACAATCCCACATACACCTCTGACACTCCCCAGCAGGTACCCTCTGACACCCCAGTACCCTCTGACACTCCCAGGCACCTCTGACACTCCCAACCACACCTCTGACACCTGAGGCACACCCCAGACACTCCCAGGCACACCTCTGACACCCCAGGCACACCCCTTGACACCCCCAGGCACACCCCAGACACCCCAGGCACATCTGACACTCCAGGCACACCTCTGACACTCCCAGGCACACCTGTGACACCCCAGGAAAACTCTGACACTCCCAGGCACACCTCTGACTCCCAGGCACACCTCTGACACTCAGGCACACCTCCGACATCCCCAGGTACACCTCTGACACCACACCCCCTGACACTCCCAAGATACACCTCTGAGACTTCCACACTTCTGACACTCCCAGGTACCTCTGACACCCCAGTTACACCCGACACCCCAGTTACACCCCTGACACTCCCAGTTACACCCTGACACTCCCAGGCACACCCCTGACACTCCCAGATACACCTCTCACTCCCCAGGTACACCTCTGACACTCCCAGGCACCTCTGACACTCCCCTGGCACACTTCCGACACCTGGTGCACACCTCCTGACACCCCCAGGCACACCTTTGACACACCCAGGTACTCCACTGACACTCCCTGGCACACCCTCTGACAATCCCAGGCACACCTCCTGACACCCCAGGCACACCTCTGACTCTCCCAGGCACACCCCTGACACCAGGCACACCTCAGACTCCCAGGCACACCCCTGACACCCCAAGCACAACTCTGACACTCCCGGCACACCTCTGACACTTCCAGGTACACCCTGACACTTCCAGGTACACCCCAGACAATCCCACATACACCTCTGACACCCCCAGGCACCTCTGACACTCCCAGGTACTCCTCTGACACTCCCAGGCAATCCTCTGACACTCCCAGGTACTCCTCTGACACTCCCAGCCACACCTCTGACACTCCTGAGGTACACCCCAGACACTCCCAGGTACACCTCTGACACTCCCAGGTACCTCAGACACTCCCAGGTACCCAGACACTCCCAGGCATCACCTGACACTCAGGTGCACCTCTGACACTCAGGTACACCTGTGTGTACTCTCAGGAAAACCTCCGACACTCCTAGGCACACCTCCTGGCACTCCCAGGTACACCTCTGACACTCCCAGGTACACAAATCACACTTCCAGGTACACCTCTGATACTCCCAAGAATACTCCCTGGTCCCAGTTACACCTCCGCACTCCCAGTACACCCCTGACACTCCCAGGTACACCTCCTGACACTCCCCGGTACACCTCCCGTACTCCCGTACACGTCCGACAGTCCCAGGTACACCTCTGCCTCCCAGTACTCCTCTCTGACACTTCCTGGTTCACCCCTGACACTCCCAGGTACACCCCTGACACTCCCAGATACACCTGTGATACTCCCAGGTACACCTCTGACACTCCCGGGTACACCTCCGATACTCCCAGGTACACGTCCGACACTCCCAGGTACACCTCCGACACTCCCAGGTACACCTCGATACTCCCAGGTACACCTCTGACACTCCCAGGTACACCGCTGACATTCCCAGGTACTCCTCTTACACTCCTAGGTACTCCTCTGACACTCCCAGGTACACCTCTGACACTCCCAGGTACACCTCTGACTCTCCCAGGTACACCCCTGACACTCCCAGGTACACCTCAGACACTCCCAGGTACACCCTGTCACTCCCAAGTACACCTCTGACAATCCCAGGTACACCTCTGACACTCCCCGGTACACCCCAGACACTCCCACATACACTTGTGACACTCCCCAGTACTCTCTCTGACACTCCCAGGTACTCCTCTGACACGTCCAGGTACTCTCTGACCTCCCAGTACACCTCTGACACTCCGAGTACACCCCAGACACTTCCCAGGTACCCTCTGACACTCCAGGTATTTCTCTGACCTCCCAGGTACACCTCCGACACTCCCAGGTACACCTACACTTCCAGGTACCTCCTTACACTCCCTGGTACGTCAGACACTCCTAGGTACCTCTGACACTCCCAGGTGCACGGCGACACTCCCAGGCACACCCTCTTCCTCCTAGGTACTCCTCTGACACTCCCAGGTACATCTCCCCAACCTCCCATGCCACCCCAGCCTCCCAGGTACGCCTCTGACCTCCCACCCACCTCCGACACTCCCAGGTACACCTGACCTCCCAGGTACAACCTCCCCAGGCACCTTTGATACTCCCAGGTACACCTCCTGACCTCCCAGGTACACCTCAGACACTCCCAGGTACACCTCCACACTCCCAGGTACACCTCCTACTCCAGGTACACCTCAGACACTCCCAGGTACACCTCTCACACCTCCCAGGTACACCTCTGACACTCCCAGGTACTCCACTGACACTACCTGGTACACCTCTGATACTCCCAGGTACCTCTGACACTCCCAGATACACCTCTGACTCTCCCAGGTACCTCTGACCTCCCAGGTACACCTGAGACACTCCCAGTCACCTGAGACACTCCAAGTACACCCCTGACACTCCCGCAGTACACCAATGATACTCCCAGGTACACCTCTGACACTCCCAGGTACACCTCAGATACTCCCAGGTACACCTCAGACACTCCCTGATACCCCCTGACCTCCCAGGTACACCTCTGACACTCCCAGGTACACCTAAGACACTCCCAGTTACACCTGACACTCCCAGGTACACCCTCTGACCTCCCAGGCCTCCTCTGACACTGCGTGGTACATCTCCACACTCCCAGGTACACCTCTGACCTCCCAGTTACACCTCCCAACCTCCCAGGTGCTCCTCTGACACTGCATGGCTATCTCCCGACACTCCCAGGTACACCTCTGACACTTCCAGGTACACATCCTTACACTCCTTGGTACCTCCCCCAGCACTCCCAGGTACCTCCTGACCTCCCAGGTACTCCACACACTCCTGTACACCTCTGACCTCCCAGGTACACCTCTGACACTGCCAGGTACACCTCTGGTCTCCCAGGTACACCCCTGACACTCCCAGGTACACCTCTGACACTCCCAGGTACACCCTGACACTCCCGTACACCCCTGACCTCCCAGGACACCTCCTGACACTCCCAGGTACACCTCTCACCTCCCAGGTACACCTCAGACACTCCCTGGTACACCCCTGACACTCCCAGGTACACCTCTGGCCTCCCAAGTCACACCTCTGACCTCCCAGGTACACCTGTGTCACTCTCCAGGCCTCCGACACTCCCAGGCACACCTCTGGCACTCCCAGGTACACCTCTGACACTCCCAGTTACACAAATCACACTTCCAGGTACACCTCTGATACTCCCAAGTATACCTCCTGACAGTCCCAGTTACACCTCCCGACACTCCCAAGTCACACCCTGACCTCCCAGGTACACCCTGACACTCCAGATACACCCGTGATACTCCAGGTGCACCTCAGCCTCCCAGGTACACCTCCACCAGGTACACGTCAACAGTCCCGTGCACCTCTGACACTCCCAGGTACTCCTCTGACACTTCTGGTTCACCCTGACACTCCAGGTACACCCCTGACACTCCCAGATACACCGTGCTCCCAGGCACCTCTGACACTCCCAGGTACCTCCCGTGCTCCCAGGTACACAGCCGACACTCCCGCACACCCCTCCGACACTCCCAGGTACACCTCCACTCTCCCAGGTACACCTCTGACACTCCCAAGTACGCTGACACTCCCAGGTACTCCTCTGACACTCCTGGTACACCTCTGACACTCCCAGGTACACCTCTGACCTCCCAGGTACACCTCTGACACTCCCAGGTACTCCCTGACACTCCTGGTACCTCAGACTCCCAGGCCTCAGGCCTCCCAGGTACACCTCTGACTCTCCCAGGTACACCCCTGACCTCCCAGGTACACCTGAGACACTCCCAGGTGCACCTGACACTCCCAGGTACACCTCAGCCTCCCATTATACCTCTGACTCTCCCAGGTACACCTAGACACTCCCACATACACCTCTGATACTCCCAGGTACACCTCTGACCTCCCCAGTACCTCCGACATTCCCAGGTATTCCACTGACACTCCCTGGTACCCCTGACCTCCCAGGTACACCTCCTGACCTCCCAGGTACTCCACTGACTCCTGGTACACCCCTGACACTACCAGGTACACCTCTGACTCCCAGGTACTCCTGTGACCTCCCTGGGACACCTCCGACACTCCCAGGTACACCTCTGACGCTCCCAGTTACAACCTCCCAGCTGACACTCCCAGGTACACCTCTGACACTCCCAGGTACCTCAGACACTCCCAGGTACACCTCTGACACTCCCAGGTACCTCGGACACTCCCTGGTACACCCCTGACACTCCCAGGTACACCTCTGACACTCCAGGTACACCTCTGACTCCTCCCAGGTACACCCCTGACACTCCCAGGTGCACCTCAGACACTCCCAGGTACACCTCTGACCTCCCTAAAGTACCTCTGACAATCCCAGGTACACCTCTGACCTCCCAGTACATCCCAGACACTCCCAGGTACACTTGACACTCCCAGGTACTCCTCTGACACTCCCAGGTACTCCTCCTGGCCTCCCAGGTACTCCTCTGACATTCCCAGGTACACCTCTGACACTCCAGTGCATCCCAGACCTCCCAGGTACACCTCTGACACTCCAGGTATTCTCTGCTACTCCCAGGTACACCTCCTGACACTCCCAGGTACACCTCAGACCTCCCAGGTACACCTCTGACACTCTTGGTGCACCTCCATGCTCCCCAGGTACCCTCTGACCTCCCAGTTACACCTCTGGCACTCCCAGGTACTCCTCTGACACTCCCTGGTACATCTCCGACACTCCCAGGTACCTCTGACACTCCAGGTACCTCATCACACTCCTGGTACACCTCTGGCCACTCCCAGGTACCCTCTGGCTTGCTCCCAGGTACTCCTGGCACTCCTGGTACACCTCGTCTCCCAGGTACACCTCTGACATTGCCAGGTACACCTCTGAATCTCCCAGGTACACCTCTGACCTCCCAGGTACACCTCCAGACACTCCCAGGTACACCCGGACACCTCCCAGGTACACCTCTGACACTCCCAGGTACACCTCTGATGCTCCCAGGTACTCACCTCCCAGGCACTCAGACACTCCCAGGTACACCTCTCCCCTCCCAGGTACACCTCAGACACTCCCTGGTACCCTGACCTCCCAGGTACCTCTGAGCCTCCCAGGTACACCTCTGACTCTCCCAGTACACCCCTGACCTCCCAGGTACACCTCAGACACTCCCAGGTACACCTCTGTCACTCCCAAGTACACCTCTGACACTCCCAGGTACACCTCTGACACTCCCAGGTACACCCCCAGACACTCCCACTACACTTGTGACACTCCCAGGTACTCCTCTGACCTCCCAGGTACCTCTGACACTCCCAGGTACTCCTCTGGCATTCCCAAGTACCTCTGACACTCGAGGGTACACCCCCAGACCTCCCAGGTACACCTCTGACCTCCAGGTTTTCTCTGGCCTTTCCCCAGGTACACCTCCGACACTCCCAGGTACCTCCAACTTCCAGGTGCACACCTCATACACTCCCTGGTACACGTCAGACACTCCCAGGTGCACCTCTGACACTCCCAGGTGCTCTGGCTCCGGTACACCTCAGACCTCCCAGGTGCACCTCTGCACTCCCAGGTAGCACCTCTGACACTCCCAGGTGCACCTGACCTCCCAGGTACACACCTCCGGCCTCCTAGGTTTGCCCTGACACTCCCAGGTACACCCTGACATTCCAGGTACACCTCTGATACTCCCAGGTACACCTCTGACCTCCCAGGTACACCTCCGACACTCAGGTGCACCTCCGATAGTCCAGGTACACCTCTGACACTCCCAGGTACACCTCTGACACTCCCAGGTGCCCTCTGACCTCCCAGGTTTTCCCATTGACCTCCCAGGTACACCTCCTGACACTCCGAGTACACCTCAGACACTCCAGGTGCCTCTGACACTCCCAGGTGCACCTCCGACACTCCTGAATTTTACCTGGCCTCCCAGGTACACCCCTGACACTCCCAGGTACACCTCTGATGCTCCCAGGTACACCTCTGGCCTCCCAGGTACACCTGTGTCCTCTCAGACACCTCCGACACTCCCTAGGTACACCTGCTCCCAGTGCACCTCTGACCTCCCAGGTACACATCACACTCCCAGGTACACCCCTGATACTCCCAAGTACACCTCCTGACACTCCCAGGTACACCTCTGACCCCTCCCAGTTACACCCCTGACACTCCCAGGTACACCTCTGACACTCCCAGGATACCTCTGACACTCCCAGACACCTCCTGACCTCCCAGTACACCTCCATACTCCCCAGGTACACCTCCGACACTCCCAGGTACCTCTGACCTCCCAGGTACTCCTCTGACTCTCCCTGGTTCACCCTGACCTCCCAGGTACACCCTGGCCTCCCAGGTACACCTCTGTGCTCCCAGGTACACCCCTGACACTCCCACACCTCCGACACTCCCAGGTACACGTCCTGCACTCCCAGGTACACCTCTGACACTCAGGTACACCTCTGATACTCCCAGGTACACCTCTGACACTCCCAGGTACACCTCTGACACTCCCAGGTACCTCACACCTCCAGGTACTCCTCCCAGCCTCCCAGGTACACCTCTGACACTCCCAGGTACACCTCTGACTCTCCCAGGTACACCCTGACACTCCCAGGTACACCTCAGACCTCCCAGGTACACCCCTGTCACTAAGTACACCTCTGCAATCAGGTTCACCTCCTGACCTCCCAGTTTGAACACTCCACACATACACTTCTGACCTCCCAGGTTACTCCTCTGACCTCCCAGGACCTCCCTCCTGTGATCCAGGTACTCCTCTGACCTCCCAAGTACTACCTCGGCACTCCCAGGTACACCTCTGACACTCCCAGGTACACCTCTGGCACTCCCAGGTACACCTCCTCCCAGGTACACCTCTGACACTCCCAGGTACACCTCTGGCCTCCCAGGTACACCTCTGACACTCCCAGGTACACCTCAACACTCCCAGGTACACCCCTGACACTCCATTTACACCTCTGACACTCCCAGGTACACCTCTGACACTCCCAGTGCACTTCCCGATACTCCCAGGTACACCTCCGATGGTCCCGAGTGCAACCTCTGACACTCCCAGGTTGCACCTCTGACACTCCCAGGTACATCCCAGTGACACTCCCAGGTACACCTTTGACCTCCCAAGTACCTCTGACACTCTGAGTACACCCCAGACACTCCCAGGTACACCTCCTGACACTCCCAGGTACCTCAGACACTCCCTAGTTACACCCCTGACCTCCCAGGTACACCTGTTACACCTCTGATGCTCAGGTACACCTCTGACACTCCCAGGTACCTGTGTCACTCTCAGGAAACCTCCGACACTCCCTAGGCACACCTGTGGCACTCCCACACCTCTGACACTCCCAGGTACACAAATCACACTTCCAGGTACACCTCTGATACTCCCAAGAATACCTCTGACAGTCCCAGTTACACCTCCGACACTCCCAATTACACCTGACCTCCCAGGTACACCCTGACCTCCCAGATACACCTGTGATACTCCCAGGTACACCTCTGACACTCCAGGTACCTCCGATGCTCCCAGGTACACGTCAAAGTCAGGTACACCTCTGACACTCCCAGGTACTCCTCTGACACTTCCTGGTTCACCCTGACACTCCCAGGTACACCCCTGACACTCCCAGATACACCTGTGATACTCCCAGGTGCACCTCTGACACTCCCGGGTACACCTCCGATACTCCCAGTGCACGTCCGACACTCCCAGGTACACCGACCTCCCAGGTACACCTCCGATGCTCAGGTACACCTCCTGACTTCCCCAGGTACCCATTGACATTCCCAGGTGCTCCTCTTACACTCCTGGTGCTCCTCTGACCTCCCAGGTCACCTCTGACTCCCAGGTACACCTCTGACTCTCCAGGTACCCCTACACTCCCAGGTACCTCAGACACTCCCAGGTACCCCTGTCACTCCCGTACCTCTGACAATCCCAGGTACCTCTGACACTCCCAGGTACCCAGACACTCCCACACATGCATGGCACGCTCCCAGGTACTCCTCTGACCTCCCAGGTACTCCTCTAGCACGTCAGGTACTCTCCGGCACTCCCAAGTACACTCTGACACTCCGAATTGAACACTTCCAGGTACCCCTGCACTCCCAGGTATTTCTCTGAGCCTCCCAGGTACCTCCGACACTCCCAGGTACACCTCCAACACTTCCAGGTACACCTCATACACTCCTGGTACACGTCAGACACTCTGGGTACACCTCTGACACTCCCAGGTACCGCCAGCCTCCCAGGTGCTCCTCTTACACTCCTAGGTGCTCCTCTGACTCCAGGTGCATCTCTGCTCTCAGGTGCCTCCCAGCTTGCTCCCAGGTCGCCTCTGGCCTCCCTTACCTCCGACCTCCCAGGTACCCCCTGACCTCCCACTTACACCTCCGACCTCCCAGGTGCCCCTGACATCCCAGGTGCCCCAGACACTCCCAGGTACACCTTTGATGCTCCCAGGTGCCTCTGACCTCCCAGGTGCACCTCAGACACTCCAGGTACACCTCTCACCTCCCAGGTGCACCTCTGCCTCCCAGGTACACCTCAGACCTCCCAGGTGCCCTCTCCACCACTCCAGGTACACCTCTGACCTCCAGGTACTCACTGACCTCCCTGGTGCACCTCTGATGCTCCCAGGTGCCTCTGACCTCCAGATGCCTCTGACTCTCCCAGGTACCTCTGGCACTCCCAGGTACCTGAGCACTCCCAGGTACACCTGAGACACTCACAGAATTCACCCCTGACTCTCATAAATTTCCACCAATGCTCCCAGGTACACCTCTGACTTCTCCAGGTACCTCAGATCTCCCAGGTACACCAGACACTCCTGGTACCCCCAGCATTCAGGTACACCTCTGACACTCCCAGGTACACCTGAACCTCCCAGTTACACCCCCAGCACTCCCAGGTACCTCCGAGCACTCCCAGGTACTCCTCTCCAACCTCGTGGTGCACCTCCCGCCTCCCAGGTACCTCCCAGCACTCCCAGTTACACCTCCTGGCCTCCCAGGTGCTCCTCTGACACTCGTGGTACATCTCCGACCTCCCAGGTACCTCCTGACACTTCCAGGTACATCCTTGCACTCCTGGTGCCACCTCCGAGCCTCCCAGGTACACCTCTGACCTCCCAGGTGCTCCACTGGCCTCCCTGGTGCACCTCTGATGCTCCCAGGTACACCTCTGGCTGCCAGGTGCACCTCTGAATCTCCCAGGTACACCCCTGACCTCCCAGGTACACCTCAGACACTCCCAGGTGCACCCCGGACACCTCCCAGAGTACCCACACTCCCAGGCACACCTCTGATACTCCCAGGTACACCTCTGACACTCCCAGGTACACCTCAGACACTCCCAGGTGCCTCTCACACTCCCAGGTACACCTCAGACACTCCTGGTACACCCTGACACTCCCAGGTACACCTCTGACACTCCCAGGTACCTCTGACTCTCCCAGGTACACCCCTGACACTCCCAGGTACACCTCAAACACTCCAGGTACACCTCTGTCCTCCTAAGTACACCTCTGACAATCCCAGGTACACCTCTGACACTCCCTGCTACACCTCTGACTCTCCATGTGCACCCAGACACTCCCACATACACCTCTGATGCTCCCGTGCACCTCTGACACTCCCAGGTACCCTCCGACATTCCCAGGTATCACTGACACTCCCTGGTACACCCCTGACCTCCTGGTACACCTCTGACCTCCCAGGTACTCCACTGACCTCCCTGGTACACCCCTGACACTACCAGGTACACCTCTGGCCTCCCAGGTACTCCTCTGACCTCCCTGGAACCCTCCAAACCTCCCAGGTACACCTCTGACACTCCCAGGTACACCCCATTTACCTCTGAGACTTCCCAGGTCCTTCTGACACTCCCAGGTACTCCTCTGAACTCCCAGTTACACCTCCGACTTCTCCCAGTTACACCCCTGGCCTCCCAGTTACACCCCAACACTCCCAGTTACCCCTGACACTCCCAGATACACCTCTGATACTCCCAGGTACACCTCTGACACTCCCAGGTACTCTCTGACCTCCCTGGTACCTTCCGACACTCCCAGGTACACCTCTGACATCTCAGGTACACCTTTGTACACCCAGGTGCTCACTGACACTCCCTGGTGACCTCTGATGCTCCCATTGCACCTCTGACACTCCCAGGTACACCTCTGACTCTCCCAGGTACACCCCTGGCACTCCCAGTGCCTCAGACCTCCCAGGTACACCTGACACTCCCAAGTACAACTCTGACTCTCCCAGGTACACCTCTGACACGTCCAGGTTGCACTCTGACAGCCAGGTACACCCCAGACAATCCCAGGTACACCTCTGGCCTCCCAGGTACTCTTCTGACACTCCCAGGTGCTCCTCTGACTCTCCCGGTACTCTCTGCCACTCCAGGCCACTCCTCCAGCCTCCCAGCTACACCTCTGACACTCTGGTACACCCCAGGCTGCTCAGGTACACCTCTGGCCTCCCAGGTACACCTCAGACCTCCCAGGTACACCCCAGACACTCCCAGGTACATCTGACACTCCCAGGTACACCTCTGACCTCCAGGTACACCTGTGTGCTCTCAGGAAAACCTCCGCCTCCTAGGCACACCTCTGGCACTCCCAGGTACACCGCTGACCTCCCAGGTACACAAATCACACTTCCAGGTACCTCTGATGCTCCCAAGAATACCTCTGACAGTCCCAGTTACCTCCACCTCCCAGTGCACCCCTGACTCCCAGGTACCCTGACACTCCCAGATACACCTGTGATACTCCCAGGTCATCCTCTGACACTCCCAGGTACACCTCGTGCTCCCAGGTACGTCTGACAGTCCCAGGTACCTCTGACACTCCCAGGTACTCTCTGACACTTCTGGTTCACCCCTGACACTCCCAGGTACCCCCAACCTCCAGATACACCTGTGATACTCCCAGGTACTCCTCTTACACTCCTAGGTACTCCTCTGGCTCTCCCAGGTACACCTCTGACACTCCCAGGTACACTCTGACTCTCCCAGGTGCACCCCTGTGCTCCCAGGTACACCTCAGACACTCCCAGGTACACCCCTGTCACTCCCAAGTACACCTCTGACAATCCCAGGTACACCTCTGACACTCCCCAGTACACCCAGACACTCCCACATGTGAGCCTCCCAGGTCCACTCCTCTGACTCTCAGGTACTCTCTGCAGCACGTCCAGGTACTCCTCTGACCTCCCAAGTACCTCTGACACTCCAGGTACACCCCAGACACTTCAGGTACCTCCGCCTCCCAGGTGTTTCTCTGGCCTCCCAGGTCACCCTGCCAGGTACACCTCCAACACTTCCAGGTACACCTCTTACACTCCCTGGTACACGTCAGACACTCCTGGGCCTCTGACCTCCCAGGTACACCCCGACACTCGCAAGTACACCAATGATACTCCCAGGTACACCTCTGACACTCCCAGGTACACCTGTGTCACTCTCAGGAAAACCTCCGACTGCTCCTGCACACTCTGGCACTCCCAGGTACACCATGGCACACTCCGGGTACCTAAATCACACTTCCAGGTACACCTCTGACTTGCTCCCAAGAATACCTCTGACACTCCGAAAATACCTCTGACAGTCCCAGTTACACCTCCGACACTCAATTACACCCCTGACGCCCCCAGGTTCCCTGACACTCCCAGATACACCTGTGATACTCCCAGGTTTACCTCCCCAACTCTCCAGGTACACCTCCCGTGCTCCCAGGTACACGTCCGACAGTCCCAGGTACACCTCTGCACTCCCAGGTACTCTCTGACACTTCCTGGTTCACCCCTGTCACTCCCAGGTACACCCCTATGCTCCCCTTGTGATGCTCCCAGGTACCTCTGACCTCCCGGGTTACCTCTCCGATAATCCCGGGTACGTCCGACCTCCCAGGTACACCTCCGACACTCCCAGGTCACCTCCGATACTCCCAGGTACACCTCTGACACTCCCAGGTACCTGACATTCCCAGGTACTCCTCTTACTCTAGGTACTCCTCGCTCCCAGGTACCTCTGGCCTCCCACACCTCTGACTCTCCCAGGTACACCTGACACTCCCAGGTACACCTCAGACACTCCCAGGTACACCCCTGTCCTCCAAGTACCTCTGACAATCCCAGGTACACCTCTGACCTCCCCGGTACACCCCAACGCTCCCACATACCTTGGCACTCCCAGTGTCCTCTGACACTCCCAGGTGCTCCTCTGGCATTCCCAGGTGCCTCTCTGGCCTCCCAGTACCTCTGACACTCCAGGGTGCACCCCAGACACTTCCAGGTACACCTCTGACCTCCCAGGTATTCTCTCGGCCTCCCAGGTATCCGACACTCCTCTGGTGCACCTCCAACACTTCCAGGTACACATCCGTCACCTCCTAGTTTTGCGTCGCCACTCCTGGTGCACCTCGGCCTCCCAGGTACACCTGGCTCCCAGTACTCCTCTTACACTCCTAGGTACTCTCTGTTACTCCCAGGTACATCTCTGACCTCCCAGGTACCTCTGACACTCCCAGGTACTCTGACATCCCACTTACCTCCGACTTGCTCAGGTTGACATGCTCAGGTACCTGACACTCCCGTTTGATGTCTGGGCCTCTGGGCCTCCCGGGTACCTCAGACACTCCCAGGTACACCTCTCTCACTCCCGGGTGCACCTCTCTCTCCCAGGTACCCCTCAGACACTCCGGTGCACCTCTCACACTCCCAGGTACACCTCTGACACTCCCAGGTACTCCACTGACTCCTGGTACACCTCTGATCTCCCAGGTACCTCTGCCTCCCAGATACACCTCTAACTCTCCCAGGTACACCTCTGACCTCCCAGGTACACTGAGACACTCCCAGGTACACCTAGCCAGTGCCTCACCATTTTGGCTCTCGTGCCAGCTGGTTACTCCCAGGTACCTCTGGCCTCCCAGGTTCACCTCAGATGCTCCCAGGTACACCTCAGACATTCCTGGTACAACCTCCCAGGTACCTCTGACACTCCCAGGTACACCTAAGACACTCCCAGTTACACTTTACACGCAGGTACCCTGCTCTCAGGGTATATAGGCTTGGTGCATCTCTGTCTGGGTTCTACCTCTGACACTCCCAGTTGCCCCTCTGGCCTCCATCCTCTGACACTGCGTGGTGCATCTCCGGCATCCCAGGTGCACTGAGCCTTCCAGGTGCATCATCTGCCTCCCTGGTACCTCGACTCTCCCAGGTACCTCGGCACTCCCAGGTGCCTGACACTCTGGTGCACCTCTGATATGCGGGCCTCTGTGCTGGGTGCCTCTGAATCTCCCAGGTACCCACCCCAGCTTGCTCCCAGGTACTGTGGGGCACTCACACCTCCGTGCACCTGTGCCTCCCAGGTACCTCAGCCGTTGCACCTCAGACATGGGTACCTCTCTCCCAGGTTCTCTCAGGTACTTGCTCCTGGTGCACCCCCTGGCCTCCAGGTACCCCTCTGAGCTCTCCGGTGTACCTCTGATCTCCAGGTACCCCCTGACCTCCCAGGTGCACCTCAGGCACTCCCAGGTACCTCTGTCACTCTAAGTGCACTGGCAATCCCAGGTACACCTCTGAGCACTCCCAGTGCACCCAGTTGCTCCCACATACACTTGCAACATTCCCAGGTACTCTCTACACTCCCAGTTACTCCTCTGACATTCCCAGGTGCTCCTCTGACATTCCCAGTACACCTCGGCACTCGGTGCACCCAAGACACTCCCAGGTACACCTTTGACTCCCAGGTGTTTCTCTGACCTCCCAGGTACCTCCGATGCTCCCAGGTACCTCCAACTTGCTTCAGGTACTCATACCTCCCTGGTGCACCTCAGCTGGGTACCTCTGACTCCAGGTGTCTCCACTGTGCTCCCTGGTACACCTCTGATGATCCTCTGGTAAGCCTCTGACTTGCTCCCAGGTTCTCACTGTGCTTCCTGGTACCTCTGACACTCACCAGGTACCTCCAACACTTCCAGGTACACCTCCTTGCTCCGTGGTGCACGTCAGACTCTCCCAGGTGCACCTCTGCTTGCTCCCAGGTACACCTCGCTTGCTCCCAGGTGCCTCAGGCGCTCCCAGGTACACCTCGCTCCCAGGTCACCTCTGGCCTCCCAGGTACACCTCCTGACACTCCCAGTTACACCTCCGACACTCCCTGGTTGCACCCCGGCATCCCAGGTACACCTGACGTTTCATTTCACCTCTGATGCTCCAGGTACCTCTGGCACTCCGGTACACCTTCGATACTCCCAGGTGCCTCCGATGGTCCCGGGTACCTCTGGCCTCCCAGGTGCCTCCCAGGTACACATCCCAGCACTCCCAGGTACCACCCGACACTACCAGGTACCCTCTGACACTTCAGGTACTCCTTGTTCCCAGGTGCTCCTCTGACACTGCCAGGTACACCTCGGATCACTGCCAGGTACACCTCTCTGACACTCCCAGGTACCTCCGGCACTCCCAGGTGCACCGTGTACTCCCAGGTGCCCTGACTTGCTCCCAGGTGCACTCTGACTCTCATAATGCCTTCGGCCTCCCAGGTTCACCTCCGACACTCCCATGTCCACTTTTCAGACTCCCAGGTACACCTGGACTCCCAGGTACACCCCAGCATTCCAGTTACTCCACCAGCCTCCTGTTGCACCTCTGATGCTCCGGTACCGCCTCTGACCTCCCAGGCACCTCTGACACTCCCAGGTACTCCTGACACTCCTGGTACACCTCTGAGCTCTCCCAGGTACCCCTGACACTCCCAGGTACACCTGAGACCTCCCAGGTACACCTGAGGACTCCCAGGTACACCCCTAGCACTCCCAGTACACCTCTGACCTCCCAGGTACCTCTAACTCTCAGGTACACCCAGACACTCTCCCTTACACCTCAGACTCCCTGGTTCACCTCTTACACTCCCAGGTACACCTCTATCACTCCCTGCTACACATCTGACTCTCCAAGGTACACCCCAGACACTCCCATATACAACTCTGATACTCCCAGGTACACCTCTGACACTCCCAGGTACACCTCCGACATTCCCAGGTACTCCTGACACTCCCTGGTACACCCCTGGCCTCCCAGGTACCTCTGACCTCCCAGGTACTCCTGTGACCTCCTGGGCACCTCGACACTCCAGGTACACCTCTCAGCCTCCCAGGTACACCTGACACTCCCAGAATACCTCTGAGACTTCCAGGTACACTTCTGACTTGCTCCCAGGTACTCTCTCCTCTGACTTGCTCCAGTTACACCTCCGACACCTCCCAGTTACACCCTGACATACAGTTACCCCTGACACTCAGGTACACCCTGACGCTCTGTGAATCACCCCTCCTGGTCTCCCAGGTACACCTCCTCTGTTTCAGGTACTCCTCAGCACTCCCTGGTACCTTCCGACACTCCCAGGTACACCTCTGACACTCTGTTACACCTTTGACCTTGCACCCAGGTACTCCACTGACAATCTCCTGGTACCTCTGATACTCCCAGGTACCACCTCTGACACTCCCAGGTACACCTCTGACTCTCCCAGGTACACCCCTGACACTCCCAGGTACACGTCAGACACTCCCAGGCCCACACTGACACTCCCAGGGTACAACTCTGACCTCCCAGGCCTCTGACACTTCCAGGTACCTCCTGACACTTCCAGGTACACCCCAGACAATCCCCACCTTGTACACCTCTGGCCTCCCCCGGGTTGCTCTCTGACTTGCTCCCAGGTGCTCTCCTCTGACCTCCCAGTACTCCTCGGCTTGCTCCAGGTACTCCTCTGACCTCCCAGGTACTCCTCGGCCTCTGAGGTACACTGGCTGCTCCCAGGTACACCTCCCAAGCTTGCTCCATTGCATGTGTGAACACTCCCAAGTACCCCAGCACTCCCAGGTACATCTGACACTCTTGAGTACACCTCCTGACCTCCCAGGTACCTGTGTCACTCCTCAGGGAAAACCTCCGACACTCCCAGGCACACCTCTGTGCTCCAGGTACACCTCCCAACACTCCCAGTTACACAAATCACCTTCCACCTCTGATACTCCCAGAATACCTCTGACAGTCCCAGTTACACCTCCGACACTCCCAGTACACCCCTGACTTGCTCCAGGTACCCTGACACTCCCCAGATAATGCACCCTGTGATGCTCCCAGGTACACCTCTGACACTCCAGGTACACCTCCGTGCTCCCAGGTACGTCCATTTCAGTCCCGTTACACCTCTCGACACTCCCAGGTACACCTGCAACACTCCCAGTTACACCCTGACACTCCCAGGTACACCTCTGACACTCCCAGGTACTCTCTGACACTGCGTGGTACATCTCCGGCTTTCTCCAGGTACCTCAGCACTCCCAGTTACACCTCCTGACACTCCCAGGTGCTCCTCTGACTTTTCACTTGGTGCCCATCTCCAACACTCCTGGTGCACCTCTGGCCTTGCTTCCCGGGTACACATCCTTGCTCCTGGTGCACCTCCTGACTCCAGTGCCACCTCCTTCTCCCAGGTGCTCACAGCACTCCCTGGTGCCTCCCAGCAAACTCCCAGGTGCTCCTGACTTGCTCCCTGGTACCTCTGATACTCCCAGGTACCTCCTGACTTGCCAGGTACACCTCTCTGGTCTCCCAGGTACACCTGACCTCCAGGTACACCTCGAACACTCCCCAGTGCCCAGACACCTCCCAAGTGCACCCAGGTACCTGGGCAGCTCCCAGGTACTCACACTCCCAGGTATTTCTCTGACACCAGGTACACCTCCGACACTCCCAGGTACACCTCCAACACTTCCAGGTACCACCTCATACTCCCTGGTACACGTTGAACACTCCCAGGTACACCTCTGACACTCCAGGTACCTCTGACACTCCCAGGTGTCTCCTGACACTCCTGGTACACCTCTGATACTCCCAGGTAAGCCTCTGACACTCCCAGGTACTCCACTCACTCCTGGTACACCTCTGACTCCCAGGTACACCTCCAACACTTCCAGGTACACCTCATACACTCCCTGGTACGTCCGCACTCCCAGGTACACCTCCCCAGCCTCCCAGGTACACTCTGACACTCCCAGGTACACCTCAGGCACTCCCAGGGCCACCTCAGACACTCCCAGTACATCTCTCACCTCCCAGGTACCTCTGACTCTCCCAGGTACCTCCCCAGCCTCCCAGTTACACCTCCGACACTCCTAGTTACACCTCTGACACTCCCAGATACCTCCGACACTCCTAGTTACACCCCTGACACTCCCAGGTACACCCCTGACATTCCCATTTACACCTCTGATACTCCGAGGTACACCTCTGACACTCCCAGGTACACCTTCGATACTCCCAGGTACACTTCCGATAGTCCCAGGTACACCTCTGACACTCCCAGGTACACTGTGAAAACTCCCAGGTACCATCTCGACACTCCCGTGCTCACCGGCACTCCTGGTGCCTCTGATACTCCCAGGTACCTCTGACCTCCCAGGTACCTCTGACTCTCCCAGGTACCCCTGACACTCCCAGGTACACCTGAGACACTCCCAGGTACACCCCTGACTCTCCCAAGTACACCTCTGACACTCCCAGGTACACCTCTGACTCTCCAAGGTACACCCCAGACACTCCCACATACACCTCTGACCTCTGGTTCACCTCTGACACTCCCAGGTACACCTCCCTTGCTCCCTGCTACCTCTGACTCTCCATGGTACCCAGACACTCACATACACCTCTGATACTCCCAGGTACACCTCCTCCCAGGTACACCTCCGACATTCCCAGGTACTCCCTCACACTCCTGGTACACCCCTGACCTCCCAGGTACACCTCTGACACTCCCAGGTGCTCCACACTGCACTCCCTGGTACACCCCTGACACTCAGGTACACCTGACACTCCCAGGTACTCCTCTGACACTCCTGAACACCTCCGACACTCCCAGGTACACCTCTGACACTCCCAGGTACCCCTGACACCTCTGAGACTTCCAGGTACACTTCTGAGCTCCCAGGTACTCCTCTGACACTCCCAGTTCACCTCCGACACTCCCAGTTACACCCCTGACACTCCCAGTTACACCCCTGGCCTCCCAGGTACACCCCTGACACTCCCAGATACACCTCTGATACTCCCAGGTACACCTCTGACACTCCCAGGTACTCCTCCTGACACTCCCTGGTACCTTCCGACACTCCCAGGTACCTCCTGACACTCCCAGGTACACCGCACACCCAGGTACTCCCCGGCCTCCCTGGTACACCTCTGATACTCCCAGGTACACCTCTGACACTCCCAGGTACACCTCTGACTCTCCCAGGTACACCCTGACCTCCCAGGTACACCTCAGACACTCCCAGGTACACCCCTGAGCCTCCCAAGTACAACTCTGACCTCCCAGGTGCACCTCTGACACTTCCAGGTACCTCCTGACACTTCCAGGTACACCCCAGACAATCCCACATACACCTCTGACTCCAGGTACTCCTCTGACCTTCCAGTGCTCCTCTGACCTCCCAGGTACTCCTCTGACACTCCCAGGTACTCCTCTGACACTCCCAACTGCACCTCTGACACTCTTGGGCTACTCCCAGGTACACCTCTGACCTCCCAGGTACCTCAGACACTCCCAGGTAACCCCAGACACTCCCAGGTACATCTGACACTCCCAGGTACCTCTGACACTCCCAGGTACACCTGTGTCACTCTCGGAAAACCTCCGACCTCCTAGGCACACCTCTGGCACTCCCAGGTACACCTCTGACCTCCCAGGTACACAAATCACACTTCAGGTACACCTCTGATGCTCCCAAGAATACCTCTGACAGTCCCATTACACCTCCGGCCTCCCAATTACACCCTGACCTCCCAGGTACACCCCTGACACTCCCAGATACACCTGTGATGCTCCCAGGTACCTCTGACACTCCAGTACACCTCCGATACTCCCCAGGTACACGTCGACAGTCCCAGGTACACCTCTGACACTCCCAGGTACTCCTCTGACACTTCTGGTTCACCTGGCCTTGGGTACACCCCTGACACTCCCAGATACACCTGTGATACTCCCAGGTACCTCTGACACTTCAGGTACCTCTGACCTCCAGGTACTCTCTGACCTCCCAGGTACACATCAACACTCCCAGGTACACCTCCAACACTTCCAGGTACACCTCCTTACCTCCCTGGTACACGTCAGACCTCCTAGGTACATCCTCTGACACTCCCAGGTACACACACCCCTGACACTCACAAGTACTGTAGCTCCCAGGTACACCTCTGACACTCCCAGGTACACCTCAGACTTCTCAGGTACACCTCAGACACTCCTGGTACCCCCCTGACACTCCCAGGTACACCTCCTGACACTCCCAGGTACACCTCTGGCCTCCCAGGTACTCCTCCTGACACTGCGTGGTACATCTCCGACACTCCCAGGTACACCTCTGAGCCTCCCAGTTACACCTCCTGACACTCCAGGTACTCCTCTGACACTCGTGAGCCCACATCTCCATTTCCCAGGTACACCTCTGACACTTCCAGGTACACATCATACACTCCCTGGTACACCTCTGACCTCCCAGGTACACCTCTGACACTCCCAGGCACTCCGGCCTCCCTGGTACACCTCTGATACTCCCAGGTACACCTGAGACACTCCCAGGTACACCTGAGACACTCCAGGTACACCTGGCCACTCCCAAGTACACCTCGGCCTCCCAGGTACACCTCCTGACTCTCAAGGTTCACCCCAGACACTCCCACATACACCTCTGACCTCCTGGTTCACCTCCTGACCTCCCAGGTACACCTCTATCACTCCCTGCTACACCTCTGACTCTCCAAGGTACACCCCCAGACACTCCATATACAACTCTGATGCTCCCAGGTACACCTCTGGCCTCCCAGGTACCTCCGACATTCCCAGGTGCTCACCTCAGCCTCCCAGGTACACCCCTGACACTCCCAGGTACACCCTCTGACCTCCCAGGTACTCCACTGACACTCCCTGGTACACCCTGACACTAGGTACCTCAGACACTCCCAGGTACTCCTGTGACCTCCTGAACACCTCGACACTCCCAGGTACACCTCTGACACTCCCAGGTACACCCCAGCCTCCCAGATACCTCTGAGACTTCCAGGTACTTCTGACACTCCCAGGTACTCCTCTGGCCTCCCAGTTACCTCCGACACTCCCAGTTACACCCCTGACACTCCCAGTTACACCCCTGAGCCTCCCAGGTACACCCTGACACTCCCAGATACACCTCTGATACTCCCAGGTACACCTCTGACCTCCCAGGTACTCCTCTGGCCTCCCTGGTACTTCCGACCTCCCAGGTACACCTCTGACACTCCCAGGTACACCTTTGACACACCCGTACTCCACTGACACTCTGGTACACCTCTGATGCTCCCAGGTACACCTCCTGACACTCCCAGGTACCTCTGACTCTCCCAGGTACACCCCTGACACTCCCAGGTACACGTCAGACACTCCCAGGTACACCCCTTGCTCCCAAGTACAACTCTGACACTCCCAGGTACACCTCCTGACACTTCCAGGTGCACCTCTGACACTTTCAGGTACACCCAGACAATCCCACACCACCTCTGACACTCCCAGGTACTCTCTGACCTCCCAGGTACTCCTCTGACACTCCAGGTACTCCTCTGACACTCCCAGGTACTCTGTGGACACTCCCAGGTACTCCTCCTGACACTCTGAGTACACCCCCAGACACTCAGGCCACCTCAGACACTCCCAGGTACACCTCTCACACTCCCAGGTACACCTCTGACACTCCCAGGTACTCCACTGACACTCCCTGGTACACCTCTGATACTCCCAGGTACACCTCTGACACTCCCAGATACACCTCTGACTCTCCCAGGTACACTTCTGACACTCCCAGGTACACATGAGACACTCCCAGGTACACCTGAGACACTCGCAAGTACACCCCTGACACTCGCAAGTACACCAATGATACTCCCAGGTACACCTCTGACACTCCCAGGTACACCTCATATACTCCCAGGTACACCTCAGACACTCCCTAGTACCCCCCTGACACTCCCAGGTACACCTCTGACACTCCCAGGTACACCTAAGACACTCCCAGTTACACCCCTGACACTCCCAGGTACACCTCTGACACTCCCAGGTACTCCTCTGACACTGCGTGGTACATCTCCGACACTCCCAGGTACACCCCTGACACTCCCAGGTACACCTCTGACACTCCCAGGTACTCCTCTGACACTGCGTGGTACATCTCCGACACTCCCAGGTACACCTCTGACACTTCCAGGTACACATCATGACACTCCCTGGTACACCTCTGATACTCCCAGGTACACCTCTGACACTGCCAGGTACACCTCTGAATCTCCCAGGTACACCCCTGACACTCCCAGGTACACCTCAGACACTCCCAGGTACACCCCGGACACCTCCCAAGTACACCCCTGACACTCCCAGGTACACCTCTGATACTCCCAGGTACACCTCTGACACTCCCAGGTACACCTCAGACACTCCCAGGTACACCTCTCACACTCCCAGGTACACCTCAGACACTCCCTGGTACACCCCTGACACTCCCAGGTACTCCACTGACACTCCCTGGTACACCTCTGATACTCCCAGGTACACCCCTGACACTCCCAGGTACACTTCAGACACTCCCAGGTACACCTCTGTCACTCCCAAGTACACCTCTGACAATCCCAGGTACACCTCTGACACTCCCCGGTACACCCCAAACACTCCCACATACACTTGTGACACTCCCAGGTACTCCTCTGACACTCCCAGGTACTCCTCTGACACTCCCAGGTACTCCTCTGACATTCCCAAGTACACCTCTGACACTCTGAGGTACACCCCAGACACTCCCAGGTACACCTCTGACACTCCCAGGTATTTCTCTGACACTCCCAGGTACACCTCCGACACTCCCCGGTACACCTCCAACACTTCCAGGTACACCTCATACACTCCCTGGTACACGTCAGACACTCCCAGGTACACCTCTGACACTCCCAGGTACACCTCTGACACTCCCAGGTATCTCCACTGACACTCCCTGGTACACCTCTGATACTCCCAGGTAAGCCTCTGACACTCCCAGGTACTCCACTGATATTCCCTGGTACACCTCTGACACTCCCAGGTACACCTCCAACACTTCCAGGTACACCTCATACACTCCCAGGTACTCCTCTGACACTCCGTGGAACACCTCCGACACTCCCAGGTACACCTCTGACACTCCCAGGTACACCTCTGACACTCCCAGGTACTCCACTGACACTCCCTGGTACACCTTTGATACTCCCAGGTACACCTCTGACACTCCCAGATACACCTCTGACTCTCCCAGGTACACCTCTGACACTCCCAGGTACACCTGAGACACTCCCAGGTACACCTGAGACACTCGCAAGTACACCCCTGACACTCGCAAGTACACCAATGATACTCCCAGGTACACCTCTGACACTCCCAGGTACACCTCAGATACTCCCAGGTACACCTCAGACACTCCCTGGTACCCCCCTGACACTCCCAGGTACACCTCTGACACTCCCAGGTACACCTAAGACACTCCCAGTTACACCCCTGACACTCCCAGGTACACCTCTGACACTCCCAGGTACTCCTCTGACACTGCGTGGTACATATCCGACACTCCCAGGTACACCCCTGACACTCCCAGGTACACCTCTGACACTCCCAGGTACTCCTCTGACACTGCGTGGTACATCTCCGACACTCCCAGGTACACCTCTGACACTTCCAGGTACACATCATGCTCCTGGTGCCTCTGACCTCCCAGACACCTCTGACACTCCCTGGTTCACCTCTGGCCTCCCAGGTACACCTCCTAACACTCCCTGCTACCTCTGACTCTCCATGGTACCCAGACACTCCCATACCTCTGATGCTCCCAGTGCACCTCTGGCCTCCCAGGTGCACCTCCGACATTCCCAGGTACTCCACTGACCTCCCTGGTGCACCCCTGGCCTCCCAGGTGCACCTCTGACCTCCCAGGTGCTCCTGACACTCCTGGTACACCCCTGACACTATGGTACACCTCTGACACTCCCAGGTACTCCTCTGACACTCCTGGAACACCTCCGCCTCCCAGGTACACCTCTGACACTCCCAGGTACACCCCTGACACACCTCTGGAGACTTCCAGGTACACTTCTGACACTCCAGGTACTCCTCTGACCTCCCAGTTACACCTCCGACACTCCCAGTTACACCCTGACCTCCAGTTACACCCTAGCCTCCCAGGTACACCCCTGACACTCCCAGATGCACCTCCTGATGCTCCCAAGGTACACCTCTGACACTCCCAGGTACTCCTCTGACACTCCTGGTGCCACTTCAAACCTCCCAGGTACACCTCTGACACTCCCAGGTACACCTTTGACACACCCAGGTGCTCACCTGACCTCCCTGGTACACCTCTGATCTCCCAGGTACACCTCTGACCTCCCAGGTACCTCTGACTCTCCCAGGTACACCCCTGACCTCCCAGGTACACCTCAGACACTCCGGGTACACTGACACTCC
>NW_024738178.1:0-5265 GCF_018991925.1 Homarus americanus
AATTGTGACCGGGAACGCTACTTTGGCTACCAGGACAAAGCAGTCTAGACTCTTATATATTAACAAAGCCTGTTCAACGAGTTTGGTGGCAGTGAACTCTAATGGGGACAACCCAGTAGGTGATCAGAGCAACGTTTACCAGCGGCTGAAACACGAGATCCATATATATTTATTAGCCCAATAAAGCAACGCTGGATTCATAATAATCAACACTCACCCCACCAGATTCAACCCACGATCTTATAATTGACCGAACGCTACCTCTCCACCAGGACACTAAAAAGCATTCCTAGACTCTGCTATATTTACAGCCTGTTCAACGAGCTTATGGCGCCGAACCTCTAATGGGGACCGCGCTAGGTGATCAGACCAACATTTTACCAAATGGCTTCAAACAAGAGGATCCATATATATATTTATTCAATAAAGCACGATATTTAATCAACACCACCCCATCTAGATTTGAAACTAATGATCTAATTGTGACCAAACGCTACCCTGGGCCACCAGGACAATAAAAGAAAGTTCCTAGACTCTGCTATATTTCACACAAAGTTCGTCTAACGGCTTATGGCACCATGAACCTCTAATGACCACCAGGCCGCGAGGATCAGAGCAACGTTTTACCAAATGCTTGAAACACGAGATCCATATATATTAGCCAATAAAGCACGCTAGATTCTACATATAATCGACCCCACCAGGATTTGAACCCACGATCTTAAAATTTGACCGGGGATGCTACCTCTGGCCACAAGGACAATAAAGCAGTCCTAGACTCTACTATATTTCACACAAAGCCAATTCAACGAGCTATACCGCTGAACTCTAATAGGGACCACCTGCGTCGCCAGGTGATCAGACTAAATACCAAATGCGCTTCAAACAAGAAGATCCATATATATTTTATTAGCCCAATAAAGCACGCAGACTTCTACATATAATCAACACTCACCCCACCAGGATTTGAACCCACTATCTTATAATTAGACCGAACGCTAATCTGGGCCACCAGGACAATAAAGCAGTCCTAGACTCTACTATTTCACACAAAGCCTGTTCAACGACCTATGGCGCCATGAAACCCTAATGGGGACCACCCATGCCGCTTAAGGTGATCAGAGCAACGTTTAACCAAATGCGGCTTCGAAACACGAGGATCCATATATATTTCATTAGCCCAATAAAGCACGACTTCATATAATCAAAACCTCACCCCACCAGGATTCGAACCAACGATCTTAATTGAGACCGGGAACGCTACTTGGCCCACCAGACAATAAAGCATTCCTAGACTCTGCTATATTTCACACAAAGCTCAATTCAACGAGCTTATGGCACCGTGAACCTCTATCAGGACCACCCATGCCGCTAGGTGATCAGAGCAACGTTTTACCAAATGCTGCCAAACACGAGAGGATCCATATATTTCATTAGCCCAATAAAGCACGGGATTACTTCATAATCAACACCTCACCCACCAGGATTTGAACCCACAATCTTATAATTGTGACCGAACGCTACTCTGGGCCACCAGGACACTAAAAGCATTCCTAGACTTGCTATATTTACACAAAGCCTGTTCAACGAGCTTATGGCGCGTGAACCCCAATCGGGGACCAACGATGCCGCTTAGGTGATCAGAGCAACGTTTTACCAAATGCGCTTCGAAACACGAGATCCATATATATTTCTAATAAGCCCAATAAAGCATGCAGACTTCTTCATATAATCAACACCTCACCCCACCAGGATTCAACCCACGATCTTATAATCAGGACCGGGAACGCTACCTCTGGCCCACCAGACACTAAAAGCATTCCTAGACTCATATTTCACACAAAGCCTGTTCAACTAGCTTATGACGCCAGAACCACTATAGGGACCAATTGCGCCGCTAGGTGATCAGAGCAACGCTTAACCAAATGCTTCAAACCCGAGGATCCATATATATTTCATTATCCAATAAAGCACGCAGACTTCTACATATAATCAAAGCCTCACCCACCAGGATTTGAAGCCACGATCTTATAATTGTGACGGGAACGCTACCTCTGGGCCACCAGGACAATAAAAAGCAGTCCTAGACTTACTATATTTCACACAAAGCCTGTTCAACGACCTTATGGCGCCATGAACCTCTAATGGGGACCACCTGTGCCGCTTAGGTGATCAGAGCAACGTTTTACCAACCGGTTTCGAAACACGATCCATATATATTTCATTAGCCCAATAAAGCACGCTGGACTTTTTACATATAATCAACACTCACCCTACCAGGATTTGAACCCACGATCTATAATTAGACTGGAAACGCTACCTCTAACCAGGACAATAAAGCAGTCCTAGACTTCTGCTATTTCACACAAAGCTTGTTCAACGAGCTTATGGCGCCGTGAACTCTAATGGCACCACGAAGCCGCTTAGGTGATCAGACCAACATTTTACCAAATGAGGCTCGAAACAAGAAGGATCCATATATATTTTATTATCCCAATACAGCACGCGACTTCTACATTTAATCAACACCTCACCCCACCAGGACTTGAACCCTAATTCAGACCAAATGCTACCTGGGCCACCAGGACAATCAAAAGCAGTCCTAGACTCGCTATATTTCACACAAAGCCTGTTCTAACGAGCTTATGGCGCCGTGAACCTCTAATGGGGACCACCCGTCCGCTTAGGTGATCAGAGCAACGTTTACCAAACCGCTTCAAACCCGACGATCCATGTATATTTCATTAGCCCAATAAAGCACGCGGACTTCTACATTTAATCAACACCTCACCCCACCAGGATTTAAACCCACGATCTTAAATTGTGACCGGGAATGCTACCTTCGCCACCAGGACAATAAAAGCAGTACTAGACTTTGCTATATTTCACACAAAGCCTGTTCAACGAGCTTATGGCGTCGGAACTCTAATGGGGACCAAGTGACGCTTAGGTGATCAGACCAACGTTTTATCAATGCGGCTGAAACACGAGATCCATATATATTTCATTAGCCCAATAAAGCACGCGATTCTACATATAATCAACATCCCACCCCACCAGGATTTGAACCCACGATCTTATAATTGTGACCGGGCATATATATTTCATTAGCCCAATAAAGCACGCGATTCTACATATAAGCAACACCACCCCACCAGGATTTAAACCCAAGATCTTATAATTGTGACCGGGAACGCAACCTCTGGGCCACCAGGACAATAAAAGCAGTCCTAGACTCTACTATATTTCACACAAAGCCTGTTCAACGAGCTTATGGCGCCGTGAACCTCTAATGGGGACCACCCGTGCTGCTTAGGTGATGAGACCAACATTTTACCAAATGCGGCTTCGAAACAAGAAGGATCCATATATATTTTATTAGCCCAATAAAGCACACGGACTTCTACATTTAATCAACACCTCACCCCACCAGGATTTGAACCCACGATCTTATAATTGTGACAGGGGAACGCTACCTCTGGGCCACCAGGACAATAAAAGCATTCCTAGACTCTGCTATATTTCACACAAAGCCTGTTCAACGAGCTTATGGCGCCGTGAACCTCTAATGGGGATCACCCGTACACTTAGGTGATCAGAGCAACGTTTTACCAAATGTGGCTTCGAAACAGGAGAGAATCCATATATATTTCATTAGCCCAATAAAGCAGTCGGACATCTATATATAACAAACACCTCACCCCACCAGGATTCAAACCCACAATCTTATAATTGTGACCGGGGTATGCTACCTCTGGGCCACCAGGACAATAAAAGCAGTCCTAGACTCTACTATATTTCACACAAAGCCTGTTAAACGAGCTTATGGCGCTGTGAACCACGATAGGGGACCACCCGTGCCGCTTAGGTGATCAGAACAACGCTTTACCAAATGCGGTTTTGAAACACGAGGATCCATATATATTTCATTAGCCCAATAAAGCACGTGGACGTCTACATATAATCAACGCCTCACCCCACCAGGATTTGAAGCCACGATCTTATAATTGTGACCGGGGAACGCTACCTCTGGGCCAACAGGACAATAAAAGCATTCGTAGACTCTACTATATTTCACACAAAGCCTGTTCAACGACCTTATGGCGCCGTGAACCTCTAATGGGGACCACCCGTGCTGCTTAGGTGATCAGAGCAACGTTTTAGCAAATGCGGCTTCAAAACACGAGGATCCATATATATTTCATTCCCCAATAAAGCACGCGGCTTCTACATATAATCAACACCTCACCCCACCAGGATTCGAACCCATGATCTTCTAATTGTGACCGGGGAACGCTACCTCTGGGCCACCAGGACAATAAAAGCAGTCCTAGACTCTGCTATATTTCACACAAAGCCTGTTCAACGGGCTTATGCCACCGTGAACATCTAATGGGGACCACACGTGCCGCTTAGGTGATCATAACAACGTTTTACCAAATGCGGCTTCGAAACAGGAGGATCCATATATATTTCATTAGCCCAATAAAGCATGCGAACTTCTACATATAATCAACACCTCACCCCACCAGGATTTCAACCAACGATCTTAAAATTGTGACCGGGGAACGCTACCTCTGGGCCACTAGGACAATAAAAGCAGTCCTAGACTCTACTATATTTCACACAATGCCTGTTCAACGAGCTTATGGCGCTGTGAACCACTATAGGGGACCACCCGTGCCGCTTAGGTGATCAGAGCAAGGTTTAACCAAATGCGGCTTCGAAACCCGAGAGATCCATATATATTTCATTAGCCCAATAAAGCACGCAGACTTCTACATATAATCAACGCCTCACCCCACCAGGATTTGAAGCCACGATCTTATAATTGTGACCGGGGGACGCTACCTCTGGGCCACCAGGACAATAAAAGCAGTCCTAGACTCTACTATTTTTCACACAAAGCCTGTTCAACGAGCTTATGACGCTGTGAACCACTATAGCGGACCACCCGTGCCGCTTAGGTGATCAGAGCAACGTTTAACCAAATGCGGCTTCGAAACCCGAGAATCCATATATATTTCATTAGCCCAATAAAGCATGCAGACTTCTACATATAATCAACGCCTCACCCCACCAGGATTTGAAGCCACGATCTTATAATTGTGACCGGGGGACGCTACCTCTGGGCCACCAGGACAATAAAAGCATTCCTAGACTCTGCTATATTTTACAAAAAGCCTGTTCAACGAGCTTATGGCGCTGTGAACCTCTAATGGGGACCATCCGTGCCGCTTAGGTGATCATAGCAACGCTTTACCA
>NW_024738179.1:0-3376 GCF_018991925.1 Homarus americanus
GAGTAGTGTTTACTTCGGGGAGGAAAGTACACTGATTTATTACAAGTTATCGATAATTTTTACAATGGTTGGGACTGGGCTGTTCTTTATAGCGACTGTGTCTTCGTGCACGATGGGCTTGGCTGATGTGCGGTTGTGGTGTCGAAGAGCACCTCGGACTAGGGATCTCAGGTGGTAGTAGGAGCCGGTGTCGGGGATGGTGTAGAAGCTTCTACCAAATTTGCAGATGAGGTCGTGGTGATGGTCAGTGAGAGTCTAAAGGGTCAGTGTGTTGAGCGCTTCGATATGTGGGAGTAGGGAAGGGTAGATAGCAATTTGCATGGCCCTTTTGCACTTTTCTTTCGAGGTGTTTACGTTGTGTGGCATTTAGGAGGAAGACCAGGTGGAGGAGGCAGGGTGAGCTTGGGAAGTATGAATGTTGTGTAAACACTGAGGAGCTCGCGGTGCAGGACCACCGAGGGACTTGAGTCGGCGTAGGGAGGTGGAGACGGAAACTGGAGGATTTGATAACTTTCACTGACGTGTGGTTTCTAATTTAGTTTGTTGTCTATATGTATGTGTGTGTGTGTGTGTGTGTGTGTGTGTGTATACTACTGTACTTTTAGATCCTCCCACGTTAACCTAACCTATTATAGTTAAGTATAGTATTATACACTATTTTGTTAGTATGTGTTATAAAATGAAATTGCATACATTATTATTAATATTATTATTATTAATATTATTATTATTATTATTATTAGTAGTAGTAGTAGTATAGTATTATTATTATTATTATTGTTATTATTATTGCTTACGCTAATATAATGATAAGCTGCTCACCAGATTTAGAGATGGCGAGGAGCACATTAAGGGTGGTGTTGTTTTATACTCCGCCCGATTACTGATTCCTATTCACCGAGCCAGGTTTCTCGGCGGGCGCGCGGTTATGTGCCACGTTTCATTCCCATTGGGCTTACTGCCTGGGGCTGGGGAGTAGGAGATTTCATAAAGAAAGTTTGAGGGAGAGCACACCTTTTCCTTCACATACAGTTATCTTAGACCATCTACTAGTATGGTATAGTTTGTACCAAAATACTTACACTCTTTCTAGGTTGTTGTTATTTTTTTGACTTCCACTGCAAAGTGACATACATGGAGTGTGTTTGGGCTTCATTTCATGTTTGCAGCACGCCTATTTCATGTAAACAATTTATTTATTTTATTGTATTTTGTCAGTCAACATTCACCTAACCTCCAGGTACCTCACCTAACTTCCTGTAGCGTCACCGAACCTCACGAAATGTAACCCAATGTAGTTTATAATCTATCCTAACATGACATAACATAACCACGCACTATATTACTTCGGTAAGAGTAATGAGTTTTAATACACAAAGTTGCAGTTATCATTCATTCATACATACATACATACATACATACATACATACATAACATGCTAGTGGCAGGGGGGGATTGAAGTGAATTTTAGGAGGATAGAATAGGTGCAGTGGCTAAACAGCGCTTGCGTGAGGGACTTTAAGCAGCAACTCGCCTGGATGCGGCAGGATAGAGTCAGGTCAAGCGTCCGGTGCATGTTGGGTTCCGCCATGGTTTCTCAGTGTTTGGTCGGCTTGATTGTGTGTGTTGTTTTCTTGTTTGGAGGAAATGTCTTGGTATTCTTCTTCTTAGCTTGAAGTTGATTTTCTTCTAACTCTTCTCCTCTTGTTGTTCGTCTTCCTCGTGTCTGCTATCATTCTGTAAAGACTCTCTATATGTATGTAGGTATGAGTGAGTAACAGTTGCCGGTTACAGTGATACTTCATATTCGCTGGTGTTGTACTGTATGGCTTCGGTATTTCTTAATATACAAACGGCACCGTTAGGGGATTGAGGTATTTAAAAACCAGCCTGCATTACTTATATATAGAAATAAATAATGTGGCTTGGACAATAATGACGACTACTCTCTCCTACCTTCCCCAAACAAGGGCTTTTCGAAAGTATACATTGGACACAAATGACTTAGTACATCATAAATTGGTGGTTTAACAAAAGCCCTCATTAGAGAAAGGTGAAGGAGCACACAGTGAACATACAGATTAATGTTTGCACGCGTAGATCATGTAAGGTGAGATGTTGAACACCAGACACGTAGTGTAGTAACTCCCTCACAGATGGCGTTATGAGGGGCCTGATGAGGTAGCAGTTACCTCACAGATGGTGTTATGAGGAAATTCACATGATGATGCTGTAGCAAAACATTCACTACGTGTTGTCGTAGCATCTTGGGGACACCACGTGGTCGACATGACTCACTCATTCAAGTGGGTGAGGTGTGGTCCCAGGCCTCTCTATCGTGGAGTCTCAGGGGAAGTATAACTGGGTACCTGGGACCTCACTGTGTGAAGGTGGTTAGCTAGCTTGGGTAAGACTCAACTGCCGAGTTGTTTTTCACTGAGTTAAGCACTTTTCACCACTATTCATCACTGGTTCCATTCCTTGGCCAAATGAGATAGTACCTTATGGCAAGAACTTGTTGATAGTCCGCTGGGGAGGAGGGTTCAGGGGAGTGAGTTGGTATGGGCCAACATATAAATAATAATAATAATAATAATAATTAACGGTTTATTGAAAGAGCTTGGCAGCCAGAAGACTGAAAATATACAGTTACATATTTGGGGAATGGGTTACGAATTACAAATAATATACAAGTAACATGAGTGACACAAATAAGACATATAATAACTAGCTGGGGAAAAGCTCAAACTACAGTTCATTTCACCATAGTGACAGTGCAAGGAGTAGTGTTTACTGGGAGTGAGTACACTGATTTATTACAAGTTATCGATAATTTTTACAATGGTTGGGACTGGGCTGTTCTTATAGAGATCAGTTCGTGCACGTATGGGCTGGATGCGGTTGTGGTGTCGAAGAGCAATTCTCGGACTAGGGATCTCAGGTGGTAGTAGGAGCCGGTGTCGGGGATGGTGTAGAAGCTTCTTACCAAATTTGCAGATGAGGTCGTGGTGATGGTCGGTGAGAGTCTAAAGGGTCGGTCAGTGTGTTGAGCGCTTCTTGATATGTGGAGTAGGAAGGGTAGAGAATAATCTTGCATGGCCTCTTTTGCACTTTTTCGAGGTGTTTACGTTGTGTGGCATTTAGGGAGGAAGACCAGGTGGAGGAGGCATAGGTGAGCTTGGGAAGTATGAATGTTGTGTAAACACTGAGGAGCTCGTGTGCAGGACCACCGAGGGACTTGAGTCGGCGTAGGAGGTGGAGACGGAAACTGGAGGATTTGATAACTTCACTGACGTTTGGTTTCTAATTTAGTTTGTTGTCTATATGTATGTGTGTGTGTGTGTGTGTGTGTGTGTGTGTGTGTGTGTGTATATTG
>NW_024738180.1:0-62514 GCF_018991925.1 Homarus americanus
AGGACTTGGTTATACTCGATGATGAGGCTTTTGCTATACCTGATCAGGAGACTTTGTTGGTGAAGGGGACCAGGGACTTTGTTATATCTCGATCAGGGGACCTTTTGTCTCTACTCGGATATGGTGAATTTGTTATACCGATCAGGACCGTTTTATACTTGACATGTAAAACATTTCTTTTGTTATACCTCGCATCAAGTGGGCTTTGTTATACTTCGATCAGGGGACTTTGCTTAAACTCCATCAGGGGCCTTTGCTATCCCCTCGACAGGAGACATTTTATACTGACCAAGGACTTTGTTTCATCGGGATCAGGACTTTTGTTACACACACAAGGTGTCTCTTTGTTATACCTTTCGACCAGGGACTTTTTATACTCAATCAGGCGACTTTTTGTTATAATATATCAGGAGACTTGTTATACCGCTGATCAAGGGGCATTGTTATACCTCGATCAGGGACTCTTTGTTATTCCCTTTAGACCAGGTGACTTTTCTTATGCTTGACCAGGGACTTTCTTACACTCGATCAGGGACTTTTGTTATACTCGACCAGGGTACTTTTGCTTTCGCACCCTCGATGAGGTGACTTTGCTATACTCGGCGAGGGCCTTCCTTACACTAGATCAGGGTTTTGTTTTAATCGACCAAATGGCCCTTGATATGCCTCGATCAGGAGACTTTGTTATATCTTTCGATTATGTGCAATTGTTATACCTCGATCAGGGTCTTTGGTAATATTCGATGGAGGGAGCTTCTGTTATACCATGAGGAGGCTTTATTATTCTCGCACTACCAGGGGCCTTTGTTATGCCTCATCAGGTGACTATGTGATACCCGACCAGGGATCTCTTTGTTATACTCGAGTAGGGTCTTTGTTATACCTCATCAGGGACTTTTGTTATACCTCGACCAGGACTTTGTTATACCTTCGGTCAGGGACTTTGTTTACCTGATCAGGGGACTTTGTTATACCTCGATATGGTGAATTTGTTATACTCGATCAGGGAATTTTTATACCTCGACATGGGGACTTGTTATACTCGCATCATGGGGCTTTGTTATACCTCGCATCAGGGGACTCTTTTGTTATGGTTCCATCAGGGGCCTTTGTTATACTCGATGAGGGGCCTTGTTATACCTCGATCAGAGAGACTTTGTATTCTCGACATGGGGACTTTATATACTCGGATCATGGGCTTTTTTTATACTCGATCAGGGACTCCTCAGGTTATAATTCCATCAGGGGCCTTTGTTATACCTGATGAGGGCCTTTGTTATACCTGACTAGGGGAATTTGTTATACTCGACTAGGGGCCTCTGTTATACTCAATCAGGTGGCTTTGTTATCCTCGACCACGACTTTGCAATACCTGTTCAGGGGACTCTGGTTATACCTCGATCAGGGCTTTGTTATACTCCACCAGGGACTTTGTTATACCTGAAGAGGGTACTTTGTTATACCTTCGATAAGTGGACTTCTTAAACTCATCAGGGATCTTTGTTATTCCTCGACAGGGACTCTTTTATATTCACCAGAGGACTTGCTACACTCGACCAGGCCATTGTTATACTCCGGATCAGGGGACTTTTTGTTATACCTGACCACTGACTTTGTTACACCCGATCAGGGGCTTGTTATACTCGATCAGGGAATTTGTACCACGAGCCGGCTTTGATGATATATACCTATCAGTGGACTTGTTATATTCGATCATGGATCTTTGTTATACTCGATCAGTGGAGTTTGTTATATCTTCGATCAAGGTGTCTTTTGTTATACTCGATCAGGGGCTTTGTTATACTCGATCAGGAGAATTTGTTATACCTCGACGGTTAGTTTTTGATATACACGGTCAGTGGACTTTGTTATATCTTCGATCATGGATCTTTGTTATACTCGATCAGGAAGTTTGTTATATTCGGATCAAGGGTCTTTGTTATATTCGATTAAGGGTCTTTGTTATACGCGATTAGGGGGCTTTATTATACTCGACCAGGGGACTTTGTTATACTCGATCAGGCCTTTGTTATACTTTTCGATCAGGGACTTGTTATACCATCAGGGAATTTGCTATACCGACGAGGGCTTTGATATATAATGCGTCAGTGACGCTTGTTATATTCGGATCATGGATCTTTGTTATACTCGATCAGGGAGTTTGTTATATTCGGATCAAGGGTCTTTGTTATACTCGATCAGGGGCTTTGTTATACTCCTCGATCAGGAGAATTTGTTATAATGAAGAGCAGGCTTTGATATACACGGTCAGTGGACTTGTTATATCTGATCATGGATACTTGTTATACTCGATCAGGTATTTGTTATACTCGATCATGGCCTGGTTATTCTCGATCAGGAAGTTTGTTATATTCGATCAAGGGTCTTTGTTATATCTGATTAAGGTTCTTTGTTATACCTGATCAGGGCCATTATACTCGACCAGGGACTTTGTTATACCTCATCAGGGCCTTTGTTATACTCGGACAGGGACTTTGTTATACTCCGATCAGGGGCCTTTTTGTTATACCTCGATCAGGAGACTTTTGTTATACTCGACCAGGTGACTTCGTTATACCTCGACATGGTGAATTTGTTATAATTTTCATGAGGGGACTTTTTTTATACTCGACATGGGGACTTTGTTATACCTGATCAAGGGGCTTTGTTATACTCGATCAGGGGACTTTGTTATACTCCATCAGGGATCTTTTGTTATACTCATGAGGGGCCTTTTGTTACAAGTACCTCTATCAGGGACTTTTGTTATTCTCAACCAGGGGCTACATGTTATACCTCGACCAGGGGACTTTGTTATACTCGATCAGGGACTTTGGCTGTTCTAATCAGGTACTTTGTTACCTGATGAGGGGACTTTGTTATACCTCGATGAGGTGCTTCATCATACTGCATCAGGGGCTTTGTGTTAATCGACCAATGGAATTTGATATGCGCTTTTGATCAGGAGACTTTGTTATACCTGATTATGGGCATTTGTTATCTCGATGAGGGGACTTTGTAATATCTTCGATGAGGGAGCTTTGTTATACCCAATAGGGGGCTTTATTATTACACCTCGATCAGGGAAATTTGTTACACCTCGATGAGGTTTTATTATTCCCTCGACCACAGGGCCTCCTTTTGTTATGCCTGATCAGGTGACTTTGGTATACTCACCAGGATTCCCGTTATACCTCGATCAAGGACTTGTTATTCTCGATCAGGGGCTTTGTTATACTCCATCAGGGGCTTCTTTATACTCGACCACTGACTTTGTTATACCGGTTGAGTGAGCCTTTGCTATACTCGACCACTGGACTTTGTTACACCTCGATGAGAATTTTGTTTATACTCGATCAGGGAATTTGTTATACCTGACGAGCGGCTTTTTGATATATGTACCGTCAGTGGACTTTGTTATATTCATCATGGATCTTTGTTATACCTCGATCAGGGAGTTTGTTATATTCGATCAAGGGTCTTTGTTATACTCGATCAGGGAGTTTGTTATATTCGATCAAGGGTCTTGTTACATATTCGACCAAGGGTCTTTGTTATACCTCGATCAGGGGGCTTCATTATACCTCGACCAGGGGACTTGTTATACCTCGATCAGGGCCTTTGTTATACCTGATCAGGGACTTTGTTATACCTGATCAGGGGCCTTGTTATACCTCGATCAGAGACTTTGTTATACCTCACCAGGTTCCTTTGTTATTCTCGACAGTGGACTTTGTTGTAATTCTCACCAGGGGACTTTGTTATACTCGATCAGGGACTTTGTTATACCGATGGTGAATTTGTTATACTCGATCAGGGTTCCTTTTTATACTGACATGGGACTTTGTTATACCTCGATCAAGGGGCTTTGTTATACCTCATCAGGGACTCTTTGTTATACCTTAACAGTGCCTCGTTATACTCAAGAGGGGCCTTTGTTATACTTGTTCAGGGACTTTGTTATTCTCGACTAGGGGCTAGTGCTGCGGCTCAGACCAGGGACTCTTTGTTGTTATACCTCGGGATTAGGGGACTTTGTTATACTCGACCAGGGAACTTTGTTATACCAGATGAGGGGATCTTGTTATACTCGAGCATTGTGAATTTGTTATACCTGATCAGGGACTTTTTATACCTCGACATGGGGACTTTGTTATACCTCGATCAAGGGGCTTTGTTATACTCCAATCAGGTGACTTTACATACTCGACCAGGGAACTTTGTTATACCTGATGAGGGACTTTGTTATAATTTCGATGTGGGGCTTCGTATCACTCGATCAGGAGGCTTTGTTTTAATCGACCAATGGGCTTTGATATGCTCGATGAGAGACTTGTTGTACCTCGATTATGGGCATTTGTTATCTCGATGAGGGACTTTGTAATATCCGGGATGAGGGAGCTTTGTTATACTCGAATAGGGGCTTTGTTACACCCCGGATCAGGAACTTTGTTACACTCGATGAGGAGGCCTCATATTCTTTAGATCAGGGCCTCCCTTGTTATGCTCTTCGATCAGGTGACTTTGTTATACTCACCAGGGACTTTGTTATACCTGATTATGGGCCCTGTTATACTCACTAGGTGGCTTTGTTATACCTGGATCACGGGACTTTGCTATACCTCGACCAGGCGACAATGTTATACCTCGATCAGGGCTTTTTGTTATACCTGACCAGGGACTTTTTATATACTCGAAGAGGGTACTTTGTTATACCTCATAAGTGGACTTTCTTAAACTCCCCATCAGGGGACCTTGTTATACTAGACCAGGGGACTTTTTTATATTCACCAAAAGGACTTTGCTATACCTCGACCAGGCGACATTGTTATACTCGCCATCAGGGACTTTGTTATACTTCATCAAGGACTTTGTTATTCTCGATCAGGGGCTTTGTTATACTCCATCAGGGGCCTTTTGTTATACTCGATCACTGGACTTTGTTATACCGTTGAGGGGCCTTTGGTTATACTCGACCACTGGACTTTGTTATACCTCGATGAGGGACTTGTTATACTCATCAGAAGAATTTGTTACATGGGCTACCTACTTGTTTGGGCTTTTGATATATACGTCAGTGGGCTTGTTATATCTGATCGCGGATCTTGTTATACTCGATCAGGGAGTTTGTTATATTCGATCAAGGGTCTTTTGTTATACTGATCAGGGGCTTTGTTATACCCGATCAGGAGAATTTGTTATACCTCGACGAGCAGGCTTTTTATATACACGGTCAGTGGACTTTGTTATATTCGATCATGGTCTTTGTTGTTCGATCAGGGAGTTTGTTATATCTGATCATGTCTTGTTATACTCGATGAGGGGCTTTATTACACTTGATCAGGGCCTTTTGTTATACCTGATCAGGACTTTTTATACTTGATCAGGGGCCTCGTTATACTCACCAGGGCCTTGTACGCCTCGATCAGGACGGGTTATACTTGATCAGGGCTTTGTTATACCCGATCAGGTGACTTTGTTATACCTCGACCAGGGACTTTGTTATTCTCGATCAGGTGACTTTGTTGTACCTCGACTCAGGGTCTTTTGTTATACTGATGAGGGACTTTGTTATACTCATCAGGAGTTTGTTGAAAATTGACATGGGCCTTTGTTATACCTCGACCAGGGACTTTTGTTATACTCCGATCAGGGACTTCGTTATACTCGATATGGTGAATTTGTTATACCTGATCAGGGGACTTTTTATACTCGACATGGGGACTTTGTTATACCTCTATCAATAGGGCCTTTGTTATACTCGCTGATCAGGAATTTCGTTAAACCTGATATGGTGAATCTGTTATACTCAATGAAGGGACTTTTTTATACTCGACATGGGACTTTGTTATACCTGATCAGGACTTTGTTATACTCTATCAGGGCCTTTTGTTATACCTGATCAGGGATCTCCCTTTGTTAAACCCATATGGTGAATCTGATATACTCGGGATCAGAGGCTTCTTTTGTTATACTCGACCAGGTCCTTTTGTTATTCTCGATTAGGGACTTTGTTGTACTCACCAGGACTTTGTTATACTCGATCAGGGGACTTTGTTATACTCCGATATGGTGAATTTGTTATACCTGATCAGGGACTTTTTATACTGACATGGGACTTTGTTATACCTCGCATCAAGGGGCTTTGTTATACCTCGATCAGGATTTTAGTTATACTCCATCAGCTCCTTTGTTAAAACTCGATGAGGGCCTTGGTTATACCTGTTCAGGGACTTCGTTACTCCCTGACTAGGGGCTATGTTATACTCGACCAGGGGACTTTGTTATACTCCTGATCAGGGACTCCTGCTATACTCGACCAGGAACTTTTGTTATACTAGATGAGGGGACTTTGTTATACCCGGATATGGTGAATTTGTTATAATTAATCAGGGACTTTGTTATACCTGATTAGGGGCCCTCTGTTATACTCAATTAGGTGGTTTTGTTAGGACTCGATCACGGGACTTTTGCTACTCGCTCAGGGACTATGTTATACTCGATCTGGGGCTTTTGTTATACTCTCGACCAGGGGACTTTGTTATACCCGAAGAGGGTACTCTTTGTTATACCTCGATATGGACTTTCTCTTAACCTCGATCAGGGACTTGTTATACCTCGACCAAATTTTTTATATTCGACCAGAGGACTTTGCTATACCTCGACCAGGGCGACATTGTTATACCCGGATCAGGGGACTTTGTTATACTCGATCAAGGGACTTTTGTTATTCTCGATCAGGGGGCTTTTGTTATAATAGCCCCCATCAGGGCCTTTTGTGGTTATACTCGACCACTGACTCTTGTTATACTCGTTGAGGGGCTGCCTTTGCTATACTCGACCACTGGACTTTGTTATACCTGATGAGGGGACTTTGTTTATACTCGATCGAAGAATATGTTATACTCGACGAGCGGGCTTTGATATATAATGATCAGTGGATCCCTTTGTTATATTCCCATCATGGATCTTTGTTAGTACTGTATCAGGGCTTTGTTATACTCGATCAGGAGAATTTGTTGCCTCACTCTGTTAAGGCTTTGACATACACGTCAGTGGACTTTGTTATATTCGGGATCATTGATCTTTGCTATACCTCGATCAGGAGTTTGTTATATTCCGATCAAGGGTCTTTGTTATACTCTGATCAGGGGCTATATTATACTCGACCAGGGACTTTGTTATACCTCGATCAGGGCCTTTGTTATACCTCGATCAGGAGTTTGTTATGCTTGATCAGGGGCCTTGTTATACCTCGACCAGGTGGTGGGTTTTGTAATGCTCGATCAGAGGACGGTTATACCGCATCAGGTGACTTTTGTTATACCGACCAGGACTTTGTTATTCCCATCAGGGACTTTGTTGCACTCGACCAGGGTCTTGTTATACCTGATGAGGGGTCTCTTTGTTATACTTGATCAGGAGTTTGTTATACCTGATGATGGGCCTTTTGTTATACCTGACCAGGGCCTTTGTTATACTCGACTCAGGGACTTTGTTATACTCGATATGGTGAATTTATATACTCGGATCAGGGACTTTTTATACTCGACATTGGGGACTTTGTTATACTCGATCAAGGGCTTTATATACTCGATCAGGGACTTTGTTATACCTCTATCAGGGCCTTTGTTATACTGACCAGGAGACGTTGTTATACTCGACCAAGGACTTTGTTTTACTCGACGGAGGACTTTGTTACAATACACAAGGTGATTCTCGTTATACCTCGACCAGGTAATTTTTTATACCTTCAATCAGGGGACTTTGTTATAATATATCAGGCACTTTGTTATACCTCGGACATGTACTTTGTTATACTCGAAACAGGCACTTGCTACCACCAGCGGACTTTTTATATTCGACATGGGGACTTTGTTATACCTCGACTAAGGGCTTTGCCAGTAATGATGAGGCCTCGTTGCTACTCACCACTGGACTTTGTTGCTATACTCACGAGGACTTTGTTATACCCTCGACCAGGGACTCGTTATACCTATGAGGGATCCTTTGTTATACTCAAATCAGGGGCCTTTTGTTATGCTCCAACCAAGGGTCTTTGTTTTGCCTGACCAGGGCCTGGTTTAGTACTTGATGAGGGCCAAGTACTTAATTAGGGGCCTTGTTATACCTGGGACAGGGACTTTATATACCCGGGATCTGGGCACTTTGGTATACCTGATCAGGAACTTTTTGTTACTCGACCAGAGACTTTGTTATACCCACCAGAGGACTTTGTTATACTCGATCAGGAGACTTTGTTATAATGATTAGGGACTTTGTTGGGTACCGATAAGGTGAATTTGTTATACCTCGATGAGGGGAATGTTATACTCAACATAGGGAGTTTGTTATACCCATCATGGGCCTTGTTTCCACTCGATCAAAGGCCTTGTTATACCTGGATCATGACTTTGTTATATACTTGATCAGGGCTCTTGTTAGTCTCGCGATTTGTAAGTCTTTGTTACCCGATCAGGCCTTTGTTATACCTTCGATCAGGACCTCGTTTACATTACAATAAGGTGACTTTAGTTATACTCGACCCGGGACTTTGTTATACCAATCAGGGACTTTTGTTGGCAATATATCAGAGATTTTTTCGTACTCGATCAGAGGCCTTGCTATACTCTCACCAGGCCTCTTTGATATACCTGATCAGTTACCTTGCTATACCTCGATCAGGGGACTGTTATTTTCAATCAAGGGTCTTTTGTTATTCCTCGATCAGGATCTTTTGCTATACTCGCATAAGGGGCCTCGTCATACCTGATTAGGAGGTAGCTCGTTAGCACTGCTGAGCAGGGTTCTTTGTAGCTGTTCGACCAGAGACTCATACCTGATGAGTGAGCTTTGTTGTTCTCGATATGTAATTCTATATATATCTGACCAGGGGACTTTGTTATACATGTTCACAGGGATTTTGTTATACGCGGTCAGGGGCCTTTGTTATACCTCGACCAGGGACTTTATATACTCGATCAGGGACTTGTTATTCTCGATTTGGGGACTTTTCTTATACTAGAATTGTGGGACTTTGTTTAGTGTTCCCCATTATGGGGACTCTCTTTTGCTTATGCCTCAGGGATCAAGGGGCTTTTGTTATACTCGGGATCAGGGACTTTGTTAAACCTTCGGATGGTGCGGAATTTGTTGGTACCGATCAAGGGATTTTCATGCCTCGACATGGACTTTGTTATACCTCGATCAAGGGGCTTGCCATAAATTTGATCAGGGACTTTGTTATACCCATCAGGGCCTTTTGTTATATACCCATCAGGGCCTCGGTTATACCTCGATCAGGGGACTTTTATTATTCTCGACCACGCACTGTCATACTCGACTAGGTACTCTTTTGTTATACTCTGATGAGGGGACTTGTTGTACTGGATGAGGGGATCCTTGTTATACCCATGAGAAACCATATACTCACAACAGGGGGCTTTGTTATAATCGACCAATGGACTTTGTTATACCTCGATAAGAAGACTTTGCTTATAATCGATTAGGCCCAGTTATGTCTCACTGAAATCTTGCTATACTTTTGATCAGGGGACTTTTGTTATAATAGATCAGAGACTTTGTTATACCTGACCAGGGGACTTTGTTATACTCGACCAGGGTTTTGTTATACCTCGACTAGGGGCCTTTGTTATACCTCGACTGTGTGACCTTGTTATACCTCGGATCAGGACTTTGCTATACTCTTGATCAGGGACTTTGTTATACTGATCAGGGACTTTGTATATACCTATATGGTGAATTTGTTATACTCCTGATCAGGACTTTTGTATACTGACATGGGAATCGTTTACCTGATCAAGGGACTCTTGTTATACCATCAGGGACTTTGTTATACCCATCAGGGCCTCCTTGTTATACCCATGAGGGGCCTTTTGTTATACCTCGACTGTACTCCCGCAGCCTCGGACTAGGGCCATGTTTAGCACCTAATTCAGCTTTGCTACTCCACCAGGTGGACTCCTTAGTCAAGTAATCGAAGAGGTACCATTATACCTGATAAGTGGACCTCTTAAACTGATCAGGGACTTTGTTAGTCGACCAGGACTCTTTTATATCTCGACCAGAGGACCTTTGCTATACCTCGACCATGGGACTCTTTGTTATAATTAATATGGTGAATTTGTTATACCTCGATCACTTTGGACTTTTATACCTAATATGGGGATCTTTTGTTGCATCATCAGGAAATGTTATACCTCACTGAGCCAGCTTTGATATATAATGGTCAGTGACTTTAAGCTTATATCTGATCATGGATCTTTGTACTTGATCAGAGTCAAGTCATATCTGATCAAGGGTCTTTTGTTATACTCGATCAGGGGCTTAATTATACCTCGACCAGGGACTCTTGTTACCCGCCGAATGGCTCTTGTTATAATTCTTCGATCAGGGACCTTTGCTATACCGATGAGTTTGCTATAATGCCACCAGGCCTTGCAATGCTCGATCAGAGTAATCGGTTATACTGATGATGAGGCTTGCCATACCGGATCAGGAGACTCTATACGGGACCAGGACTTTGTTATATCTCGGATCAGGGACTTTGTTCTACCTCGATATGGTAACTGTTATACCTGGGATCAGGGACTGTTTTATACTCTGACATGGGGACCTTTGTTATAATTCGATCAAAGGGCTTTGTTATACTCGATCAGGGGACTTTGTTAAACTCCCCACCAGGCCTCATACTGATCAGGAGACATTTTTATACTCGACCAAGGGAGACTTTGTTTTTACTGGATCAGGGGACTTCCCGTTACACAATAAGGTGATTCTGTTATACTCTCGACCAGGGATTTTTTGAAAATTTAAATCAGGCGACTCTTGTTATAATATAACAGAGACTTTGTTATACCTCTATGCCGGGAATTTGTTATACTCGATCAGGGGACTTTGTTATACCACTCAGGGACTTTGTTATACCTCGATCAGGGACTTAAGTATCACCAGAGGACTTTGTTATACTCTGACTGTAATTTTGTTATATCTGATGGTGAATTTGTTATATACTCCGATCAGGGACTTTTGTATACCTGACATGGGGACTTTGTTATACTCGATCAAGGGGCTTTGCTATAATTTGATCAGGGATTCTTGTTGGTACTCGACCAGAGGACTTTATATGCTCTGCTGATCAGGATTTCGTTAAGTATTCTATTGGTGAATTTGTTATACCTCATCAGTGGGACTTTTAAATACCTCGACATGGGGACTTTGTTACTTCCGATGAAGGGCTTTGTTATACTCGATCAGGGGACTTTGTTATACTCCATCAGGGAGTTTTGTTATTCTATGAGGGGCCTTAGTTGGCAATTCTCGACAGGACACTTTGCTATTCTCGACTAGCTGTATATATACTCTCTACCAGTGGACTTTTGTTATACTCGATCAGGGACTTTGCTATACTCGCCCAGGGTACTTTTGTTATACCTGATGAGGGGACTCTTGTTATACTCGATGAGGGGCTTCTGCTTATACCATCAGGGCTTTATTTTTAATCGACCAATGGACTTTGATATGCTCTTAATTGCAGACTTGGTTACGCTTCCCCGGATATGGACATTTCTTATACTCATCAGGGGGCTTTTGTTAAGACCTGATGGTATCGCTTTTATTTACCTCGAATTGTGGATTGCCGGTGTCGATCAGGTGATCTTTGGTTTTTACCCATCAGGGACTTTGTTATACCTGATTAGGTGCCCTGTTATACTCCAATCAGGTGGCTTTCATACCTGATCACGGGACTGGGTATTCTCGATCAGGGACTTTGTTATACTCGATGAGGGCCTTTGATATACCTGGACCAGGGACTGTTATACCGAAGAGGTACTCGTTATACCTCGATAAGTGACTTTCTTAAACTCCATCAGACTGTTAAACCTTGTATCAGGGACTTTTTATATCTCAATTATGTGGATTCTTGCTATACCCGACCAGGCGACATTGTTATACTCAGATCAGGGACTATACCTTGACTGGCATCTAATTGACTAGCTTGCCATACCGCACCACTGGACTTTGTTATATCTCCAGCGAGGCCTTTAAGTTATACCTTTACCACTGACTTTGCATACTGATGAGGGGACTCGGCATACCTGATCAGGAATTGTTATACCTGACGAGCGGCTTTGATATGTCAGCCGCGGACTTTGTTATATTTGGATCATGGATCTTTTGTTATACCCATCAGGGAGTTTGTTATATTCGGATCAAGGGTCTTTGTTATACCCAACAGCTTGTTATACTCGATCAGAGAATTTGTTATACCTGAAGAGCAGGCTTGATATACACGGTCAGTGGACTTTGTTATATTCGATCATGGATCTTTGTTATACTTTGACTAGGGAGTTTGTTATATCTCGGGATCAACGGTCTTTTGTTATACCGCATCAGGGGCTTAATTCATACCTCGACCAGGGACTTTGTTTATACCTCGATCAGGAGCCTGGAGTACCTGACCAGGGACTTCATGGTTATACTCGATGAGGGGCCTTTGTTATACTCGACCAGGGGCTCGCAATGCTCGACCAGAGGACTTGGTTATACTCGATGATGAGGCTTTGTTATACTCAGATCAGGTTGACTTTGTTATAGCTGGACTGTGACTTGCTATATTCCGGACTAGGACTTTGTCTCTACCATATGGTGAATTTGTTATACCCATCAGGGACTGTTTTATACTCTTAATATGTGGGGCTTTGTTGTTGATCATGGGGCTTCATAATTTTATCAGGGACTTTGTTAAACTCCATCAGGGGCCTTTTGTTATACCTCGATTAGGTATACTTTATACTCGACCAAGTAATTTGCTACTTGGATCAGGGACCTTTGCTACACACAATAAGGTGTCTTTGTTATACCTCGACCAGGGACTTTTTCACACACCAACTGTGGCGACTTTGTTATAATATATCAGGAGACTCTTATATACCTGATCAAGGGGCATTGTTATACTCGATCAGGGACTTTGTTATTCTCGAACAGGTGACTTCTTATGCTTGACCAGGTGGACTTTCTACACCTGATCTAGGGACTTGTTATACCTCGACCAGGGTACTTTGTTGCACTCGATGAGGTGACTTTGTTATACTCGATGAGGGCCTTCCTGTATAATGCTAGATCAGGGGCTTTTGTTTTAATCGACCAATGGTCTCTTTGATATGCCTGATCAGGAGACTTCAAGCTTATATTCGATTACTATGGGGATTTGTTATACTCGATCAGGCCTTGTAATATTCCGATGAGAGCTTTTATACCTCGGGATGAGGAGGCTTTATTATTCCTGTACCAGGGCCTTTGTTATGCCTCGATCAGGATTATGTGATACCCCACCAGGGATCTGAAAGAGTACTCGAAAGTAGGGCCCTGGTTATACCCTGATCGTGTACTTTGTTATACTCGACCAGACTTGCTATACTCGGTCAGGGGACTTGTTTTACTCTCGATCAGGGACTTTGTTATACCTCGAGTATGGTGAATTTTGTTATACTCGATCAGGGAATTTTTTATACCCCATATGGGGACTTTGTTATACTCTTCGATCATGGGTTTGTTATACTCGATCAGGGGACTTTGTTATTCCATCAGGCCTTTTGTTATACTCTGATGAGGGCCTTTGTTATACCTTGATCAGGAGACTTTGTATTCTCGACATGGGGACTTTGTTATACCCGGACAAGGGGTTTTTTATGCTCGATCAGGACTTTGCTATATTCCATCAGGGCCTTTGTTATACCTCGATGAGGGGCCTCGGTTATACTCGACCAAGGGACTTTTGTTATACCTGACTAGGGCCTCTGTTATACCTTAAATCAGGTGGCTTTGAAAGATCCCCGATCACGAGACTTTGCAATACTCGTTCAGGGACTTTGTTATACTCGATCAGGGCTTTTGTTATACCTGACCAGGGGGTTTTGTTATTCTCGATGAGGGGCCTTATTATACCTCGATCAGGACACTTTGCTATTCCTCGACTAGGGCTATGTTATACCTCTACCAGTGGACTTTTGTTATACCTCGATCAGGGACTTTGTTATACCTCGCCCAGGGTACTTTTGTTATACTCGATGAGGGACTTTTGTTATACTCGATGAGGGGCTCTGTTATACCTCGATCAGGGGTTTTGCTTTAATCGACCAATGGACTCTTGATATGCCTCGGATCAGGAGACTTTGTTATACCTCGATTATGGACATTTCTTAAGGTACTCGATCAGGGGGTTTTGTTAATCTTCGATGAGGACGCTTATTATTCTCGACCAGGGCCTTTGTTATGCTCGAACAGGTGACTTTGTTTTACTCCTCGACCAGGGACTTTGTTATACTCGATTAGCCTCCTGCTATACTCAATCAGGTGGCTTTCTTTTATACTCGATCACGGGACTTTGCATACCTGATCAGGGACTTTTAAGCTATACCTCGATGAGGGGCTTTTGATATACTCGACCAGGGACTTTGTTATACTCGAAGAGGGTACTTTGTTATACCTCGACAAGTGGATCTTCTAAACCTCATCAGGGACTTTTGTTATACCTCAATTAGGACTTTCCTTTTTATATTCATCAGAGGATTTGCTATACTCGACCAGGCGTCATTGTTATACCTCGATCAGGGGACTTTGTTATACCTGACCACTGGACTTTGTTACACTGATCAGGGACGTTATACCTGATCAGGGAATTTTGTTATACTTCGACGAGGGGGCTTTGATATATACGTCATGGACTTTTGTTATATCTGATCATGGATCTTTGTTATACTCGACAGGAAGTTTGTTATATCTCGGACCGCGCGGTCTTTGTTATATTCGCATTAAGCCGCCCTTTGTTATACGCCGATTAGCTTTATTATACTCGACCAGGACTTTGTTATACTCGATCAGGGCCTTTGTTATACTCGATCAGGACTTTGTTATACCTCGATCAGGGAATTTTGTTATACTCGACGAGAGGGGCTTTGATATATACGGTCAGTGGACGTTGTTATATTCGGATCATGGATCTTTGTTATACTCGATCAGGGGAGTTTGTTATATCTGATCAAGGGTCTTTGTTATACTCTGATCAGGGGTTTTGTTAATTCGATCAGAGAATTTGTTATACTCTACGAGCAGGCTTTGATATACACGGTCAGTGGACTTTGTTAGTTATATTCGATCATGGATACTTGTTATACTCGATCAGGTGAGTTTGTTATACCTCATCAAGGGTCTTGTTATTCCCATCAGGGAAGTTTGTTATATATCTGATCAAGGGTCTTTGGTTATATATCTGATTAAGGTTCTTGTTATACCTCGATCAGGGGCTTTATTATACTCGAGACCGACTTTTGTTATACCGGATCAGGCCTTTTGTTATACCTCGATCAGGGACTTTGTTGTTCCGATCAGGGGCCTCGGTTATACTCGATCAGAGACTTTGTTATACCGAATTGTGACTTCGTTATACTCATATGGTGAATTTGTTATACCTGATGAGGGACTTTTTATACCGACATGGGGACTTTGTTATACCTCATCAAGGGGCTTCTCTTTGTTATACTCGATCAGGGACTTGCCACCCATCAGGGATCTTTTATATACTCGATGAGGGGCCTCGGTTATACTCGATCAGGGGACTTTGTTATTCTCAACTAGGGCTATGTTATACCTGACCAGGGACTTTGTTATACCTCGATCAGGGGACTCTTGTTATACTCGACCAGGGTACTTTGTTATACTCGGCGAGGACTTTGTTATACTCGATGTGGGGCTTCCCGTCATACCTCATCAGGGTTTTGTGTTAATCGACCAATGGAATTTGATATGCCTGATCAGGAGACTTTGTTATACTCTCGATTATGGCATTTGTTATCTCTGATGAGGGACTTGTAATATTCCGATGAGGGAGCTTTGTTATACTCCATTAGGGGGCTTTTATTACACCTCGATCAGGAAATTTTGTTGGCACTCGATGAGGAGGTTTTATTATTCCTCGACCAGGGGCCTTTTGTTATGCTCGATCAGGTGACTTTGGTATACTCGACCAGGGGACTTTTGTTATACTCGATCAAGGGACTTTGTTATTCTCGATCAGGGCCTGCTATACCCATCAGGGCCTTTTGTTGTACCTCTCGACCACTGACTTTGTTATACCTGCTGAGGAGCCTTTGTTATACCTCGACCACTGGACTTTGTTACACCTCGATGAGGAGTCTTTGTTATAATTCTCGATCAGGGAATTTGTTATACCTCACAGCGGCTTTGATATATACGGTCAGTGGACTTTGTTATATTCGATCATGGGATCTTGTTATACTCCGATCAGGGAGTTTGATATATATCTTTCGCCATCCCATGTCCTTTGTTATACCTCATCAGGGAGTTTGTTATATTCGATCAAGGGTCTTTTGTTATATTCGACCAAGCGGTCTTGTTATACCTCGATCAGGGCTTTATTATACCTCTAATTGTGGGACTTTGTTATACTCGATCAGGGCCTTGTTATACCTGATCAGGGACTTTGTTATACCTGATCAGGGCCTCGTTATACCTCGATCAGAGACTTTGTTATACTCGACCAGGTTCCTTTGTTATTCCCGATCAGGGGACTTTGTTGTACCTGACCAGGGACTTTGTTATACCTCGGGATCAGGACTCTTATTATACCCTCGAGCATGGTGAATTTGTTATACTCGATCAGGGACTCCTTTTATACTGACATGGGGACTTGTTGCGCTCTGACCGCGCCTTTGCTTATACCTCGAATAGGGACTTTTATATATACCTATGAGGGGCCAGCCTTTGTTATACTCGAAGAGGGCCTCGTTATAATTTGTTCAGGGACTTTGTTATTCTCGACTATTAGGGGCTATGTTATAATTTACTCAGGGACTTTGTTATGCCTGATTAGGGACTTTGTTATACCTGACCAGGAACTTTGTTATACTAGATGAGGGACTTTTGTTATACTCGATATTGTGAATTTGTTATACCGATCAGGGACTTTATACCTCTACATGGGGACTTTTGTTATACTCGATCAAGGGGCTTTGTTATACTCCAATCAGGTGACTTTGTTATGCCTCGACCAGGGAACTTTGTTATACTCGATGAGGGACTTTGTTATACTCGATGTGGGGCTTCGTAATACTCGATCAGGAGGCTTTGTTTTAATCGACCAATGGACTTTGATATGCTCCTCGGCGAGGAGACTTTGTTGTACTCGACATGGGCATTTGTTATCTCGATGAGGGACTTTGTAATATTCGATGAGGGAGCTTTTGTTATAATACTCGAATAGGGGGCTTTGTTACACCTCGATCAGGGAACTTTGTTACACCTCGATGAGGAGGTCTTATTATTCTAATTCAGGGGCCTTTGTTATACCGCCGCTGATCAGGTGATCTTTGTTATTCCACCAGGGGACTTTGTTATACTCGATTAAGGGCCTCTGTTATACCATAATTAGGTGGCTTTGTTATACTCATCACGGACTTTGCTATACCTCGTTCAGGGACTATGTTATACCTCATCAGGGCTTTTGTTATACCTCGACCAGGGACTTTGTTATACCTCGAAGAGGGTACTTTGTTATACCTCATAAGTGGACTTTCTAAACTCGATCAGGGACTTTGTTATACCTGACCAGGGGATTCCTTTTTATATCTGACCAAAGGACTTTATATACCTCGACCAACAGAAGACATTGTTATACCTGATCATCAGGGACTTTGTTATACTCGATCAAGGGATCTTGTTATTCTCGATCAGGGGGCTTTGTTATACCCATCAGGGGCCTTTTGTTATACCTCGATCACTGGACTTTGTTATACCTGTTGAGGGGTCTTTTGTTATACTCGACCACTGACTTTGTTATACCTCGGGCGAGGGGACTTTGTTATACCTGATCAGAAGAATTTGTTATACCTCGACGAGCGGGCTTTGATATATACGGTCAGTGGGCTTGTTATATTCCTGATCATGGATCTTTGTTATACTCGATCAGGGAGTTTGTTATATTCGATCATGGTCTTTGTTATACCTGATCAGGGCTTTGTTATACTCGATCAGGAGAATTTGTTATACTCCTAATTTGTTAAGGCTTTGAGTATACACGTCAGTGGACTTTGTTATATTCGATCATGGATCTTTACATAGCCTTCATCAGGAGTTTGTTATATTCGGATCATGGTCTTTGTTATACTCGATGAGGGGGCTTTTATTGGTACTTGATCAGGGGCCTTTGTTATACTCGATCAGGGGACTTTGTTATACTCTGGATCAGGGGCCTTGTTTATACTCGACCAGGGCCTTTGTAATGCCTCGATCAGAGTGACGTGGTTATACTCGAACAGGGGGCTTTGTTATACTCGATCAGGTGACCTTTGTTATACCTCGACCAGGGACTTTTGTTATTCTCGATCAGGTGACTTTGTTGTACTCCTAATTGTGTGGGTCTTTGTTATACCCTCGATGAGGACTTTGTTATACCCTAGGATCAGGGAGTTTATATACTCGATGATGGGGCCTTTGTTATACCTCGACCAGGGACTTTGTTATACTCGATCAGGGACCTTTTGTTATACTCCAATATGGTGAATTTGTTATACCTCGATCAGGGACTTTTTATACCTCGACACATGTGGTAGTGGACTTTGTTATTCTCGATCAAGGGGCTTGCTATACTCGGGATGAGGGACTTTGTTATACCTATCAGCCTTGTTATACTCGATCAGGGACTTTGTTAAACCTCGATATGGTGAATCTGTTATACCAATGAAGGGACTTTTTATACCTCTACATGGGGACTTTGTTATACCTGATCAGGGACTCTTTGTTATACCTCATCAGGGGCCTTGTTATACCTCGATCAGGGACTCTTTGTTAAACTCGATATGGTGAATCTGATATACCTGATCAGGAGGCTTTGTTATACTCGACCAGGGTCCTTTTGTTATTCTCGATTAGGGACTTTGTTGTACCTCGGACCTAGGACTTTTTGTTATACTCGATCAGGGACTTTGTTATACTCTCGATATGGTGAATTTGTTATACCTCGATCAGGGGACTTTTTATACCTCGAGCATGGGGACTTTGTTATACCTCGATCAAGGGGCTTTGTTATAAATTTCGATCAGGGGACTTAGCTATACCCATCAGGGGCCTTTGTTGTTCCTCATGAGGCCTTTGTTATACCTCGTTCAGGGACTTTGCTATTCTCTAGGGACTAGGGCTATGTTGCTATACTCGACCAGGGACTTTGTTATAATTCGATCAGGCACTTTTGCTTGTTATACCTGACCAGGGAACTTGTTATGTACTAGATGAGGGACTTTGTTATACCTCGATATGGTGAATTGTTTATACCGATCAGCTTTTTATACTCGACATGGGACTTTGTTATACCCGGATCAAGGGGCTTTGTTATACTGATCAGGGACTTCGTTATACTCCGACCAGGAACTCTTTGTTATACCTTTTCGATGAGGGGACTTGTTATACTTATGTAAATATACTCATCAGGGGTTGGTTTTAACCGACCAATGGACTTTTGATATGCTCGATGAGGAGTCTTTGTTGTACTCGGATTATGGGCATTTGTTATCCTGGCGAGTGGACTTTGTAATATCTGGCTTATGGTTTTGTTATACCTAATAGGGGCTTCGGTTACACTCCTCGATCAGGAACTTTGTTGCTACCTGATGAGGAGGGGCTTTATTATTCTCACCAGGGCCTTGTCATGCCCAATCAGGTGACTTTGTTATACTCGACCAGGGGACTTTGTTATACCTGATTAGGGGCCTCTGTTATACCCAATTAGGGGTGGTGGTTTTGTTAGACTCGATCACGACCTTGCTATACCTGCCTCGCGGGATTATGTTATACCTCGCATCTGGGGCTTTGTTATACTCCTAATTTCAGGACTCTTTTGTTATACTCCTAAGAGGGTACTTTGTTATACTCGACAAGTGGACTTTCTTAAACTCATCAGGGACTTTGTTATACTTTCGACCAGGACTTTATTCGGACCAGAGGACTTTTGCTATACTCGACCAGGCGACATTGTTATACCTGATCAGGGACTTTGTTATACCTCATCAAGGACCTTTGTTATTCATCAGGGGCTTTGTTATACTCCATCAGGGCCTTGTTATACCTGACCACTGGACTTTGTTATACCTGATGAGGGACTTTGTTATACCTGATCAGAAGAATTTGTTATACTCCATTTATGGCTTTGATATATACCTATCAGTGGACTTTTGTTATATTCCATCATGGATCTTTGTTACACTCGATCAGGGGCTTTGTTATATACCTCGATCAGGAGAATTTGTTATACTCGACGAGTATTTTGATATACACGGTCAGTGGACTTGTTATATTCGATCATTGATCTTTGTTATACTCATCAGGAGAGTTTGTTATATTCGATCATGGGTCTTGCTATACTTGGATCAGGGGGCTATATTTTACTCACTGGTGGAGACTTTGTTATACTCATCAGGGCCTTTGTTATACTCGATCAGGGACTTTTGTTATGCTTGATCAGGGGCCTTTTTGTTATACTCGACCAGGTGGCTTTGTAATGCCTGATCAGAAGGACGGGTTATACTCCGATCAGGTGACTTTGTTATACCCGACCAGGGACTTTGTTATTCCTCGATCAGGGGACTTGTTGTACTCGACCAGGGTCTTTTGTTATACCTCGATGAGGGCCCTTTGTTATAATTTGGATCAGGGGAGTTTGTTATACCTCATGATGGGCCTTTTGTTATAATTTCTAATAGGACTCTTTGTTATACCTCGATCAGGGACTTTGTTATACTCCGATATGGTGAATTTGTTATACCCATCAGGGACTTTTTATACCTCGACATGGGGACTTTGTTATACCTCATCAAGGGGCTTTGTTATACTCTTCGATCAGGGACTTAGCTATACTCCATCAGGGCCTTTGCTTAAACTGGGATGAGGGGCCTTTTGTTATACCTGCCTCAGGGACTTACAAGGTTATTCCCCGACCAGGGGCTATGTTATACCTACCTAGGACTTTGCTATACTCATCAGGGACTTTGTTATAATTCTACCAGGAACTTTGTTATAACAGATGAGGGACTTTGTTATACTCGATATGGTGAATTTGTTATACCTCATCAGGGACTCTTTTTATACCTCACATGGGACTTTGTTATACTCGGATCAAGGGCTTTGTTATACTGATCAGGGGATTCCTGTTATACTCGACCAGGGAACTTTGTTATACCTCGATGAGGGGACTTTGTTATACCTGATGTGGGCTTCGTTATACCTCGATCAGGGGGGCTTTTGTTTTAATCGGTAATTCAATGGACCTGATTATGGGTATTTGTTATCTCGATGAGTGGACTTTGTAATATTCGGGATGAGGAGCTTACATATGCGTTATACCGAAATAGGGGGCTTTGTTACACTCGATCAGGAACTTCTGTTATACCTCGATGAGGAGGTTTTATTATTCTCGACCAGGGGCCTTTTGTTATGCTCAATCAGGTGACTTTGTTATACTCACTGGGCGGACTTTGTTATACCTGAACTGTCATACCGATATGGACGAACCTCGATCAGACTTTGTTATACTCGCTGGGATCAAGGGACTTTTGTTATTCTCGATCAGGGGGCTTTGTTATACCCATCAGGGGCCTTTTGTTATACCTTAGGGACCACTGGACTTTGTTATACTCGTTGAGGGCCTTTTGTTATACCTCACCCACTGGACTTTGTTGGTACTCGATGAGGGGACTTTGTTATACCTGATCAGAAGAATATGTTATACTCGACGAGCGGGCTTTGATATAAGCACAACAAAGTGGACTTTGTTATATTCCATCATGGATCTTTGTTACACTGGATCAGGGGCTTTGTTATACCTGAACAGGAGAATTTGTTATACCTCGACGAGCAGGCTTTGATATACACGTCAGTGGACTTGTTATATTCGATCATTGATCTCTTTTGTTATACCTTCGATCAGGGGAGTTTGTTACATTCGATCAAGGGTCTTTGTTATACCTTGATCAGGGGCCAAGTATTATACTCCACCTCAGGGACTTGTTATACCTTCCTCGATCAGGGCCTTTGTTATACCTCGATCAGGAGTTTGTTATGCTGGATCAGGGCCTTTGTTATACCTCGACCAGGTGGCTTTGTAATGCTCGATCAGAGGACGTGGTTATACCTCGATCAGGTGACTTTGTTATACCTCGACCAGTGGACTTTTGTTTATTCTCGATCAGGGGACTTTGTTGTACTCGACCAGGTCTTTGTTATACCTCGATGAGGGTCTCTTTGTTATACTCTGATCAGGGAGTTTGTTATACCTCGACATGGGCCTTTGTTATACTCGACCAGGGTCTTGTTATACTCCATCAGGGACTTTGTTGGATTCTCGACATGGTGAATTTGTTATACTCGATCAGGGACTTTTTATACCTCGACATGGGGACTTTGTTATACTCTGATCAAGGGCTTTGTTATACTCATCAGGGGACTTTATATATTCTATCAGGGCCTTTGTTATACCTGACCAGGAGATGTATATACCTCACTCAAGGGGACTTTGTTTTACTCGATTTGAGAGTGGACTCTCGTTACACACAATAAGGTGACTTTGTTATACCTGACCAGGGACTTTTTTTATACTCAATCAGGGACTTTGTTATAATATATCAGGAGACTTTGTTATACTCGATGATGGTACTTTTGTTATACTCGAACAAGGACTTTTGTTATACTCACTCAGCTGACTTTTCTATATCTCGACATGGGGACTTTGTTATACCTGGATCAAGGGGCTTGCTTATACTCGATGAGGGGCCTTGCTATACTCGATCACTGGACTTTGTTATACTCGATGAGGGGACTTTGTTATACCTCGACCAGGGGACTTTGTTATACTCGATGAGGGACTTTGTTATACCCAACCAGGGCCTTTGTTATGCCTCAACCAAGGGTCTTGTTTTGCTCTCGACCAGGGCCTTTGTTATACTCTGATGAGGGCCTTTGTTATACCCGACTAGGGCCTTGTTATACTCGATTAGGATTCTTGTTATGCCCGATCTGGGCACTTTGGTAATTTCGGACCAGGGAACTTTGTTATACCTTAATCAGAGACTTCGTTATACTCGACCAGAGTGACTTTGTTATACCTGATCAGGAGACTTTGTTATACCTGACAGGGACCTTTTGTTATACCTCGATAAGGTGAATTTGTTATACTTCGATGAGGGGAATGTTATACCACCATAGGGAGTTTGTTATACCCATCACGGGCCTTTGTTTTACCTGACTAAAGGCCTTTGTTATACCTGACCGCTGACCTTTTTGTTATACTCTTGATCAGGGCCTTTGTTAGCTTTCGATTAGGTGCCTTTGTTGACCTCGGGATCAGGCCTCTTTGTTATACTCGATCAGGGGACTTTGTTACACACAATAAGGTATTCTTGTTATACTCAATTCGGGACTTTGTTATACCCAATCAGGACTTAAACATATATCAGGAGATTTTCTTATACTCGATCAGAGGCCTTTGTTATACTCTCGACCAGGGCCTTTGATATACTGGATCAGGTGACTTTGTTATACCCGATCAGGACTCTGCGTTTTCAATCAAGGGCCCTTATATTCTCATCAGGGACTTTGTTATACTCGGCAAGGACTTTTGTCATACTCGATTAGGAGGCTTTTGCTACACTCGAGCAGGGTTCTTTGTGTTGCCTCGGATCAGAGACTTTCTTTATACCTCATGAGTGGTTTTGTTATTCCTTTATAAGGGACTTATATATATTCGACCAGGGGACTTTTGTTATACATGTTCACAGGATTTTGTTATAATGGGTCAGGGGCCTTTTGTTATACCTCGCATCAGGGACTTTGTTATACTCGATCAGGACTTGTTATTCCTCGATTTGGGGACTTTCTTATAATTAAATCAGGGACTTTGTTATACTCCGACATGGGGACTTTGTTATGCTCGATCAAGGGCTTCGTTATACTCGATCAGGGACTTTGTTAAACCTCTATATGGTGAATTTGTTATACCTCGCATCAAGGGATTTTTTTATAATTTACATGGGGACTTTGTTATACTCGATCAAGGGCCTTTGTTATACTCGATCAGGGACTTTTGTTATAATCCATCAGGGCCTTTTGTTATACTCCATCAGGGCCTTTTGTTATACCCGGATCAGGGGACTTTGTTATTCTCGATCAATGGATCTTTGTTATACCTGACTAGGTACTTTGTTATACTTGATGAGGGACTTTGTTATACTGATGAGGGGACTTTTGTTATACCGATGAGGGAACTTTGATATACTGAATAGGGGCTTTGGTTATAATCGACCAATGGACTTTGGTTATAATTCTCGATAAGAAGACTTTGTTATAATCGATTAGGGGCCTTTAGTTATACCTCGATCAGGGACTTTGCTATACTTGATCAGGGGATCTTGCTATAATAGATCAGAGACCTTTGTTATACCCGACCAGGGACTTTGTTATACTCCGACCAGGGTTTTGTTATACTCGACTAGGGCCTTTTGTTATATACCTGATCAGGACTTTGTTATACTCGATCAGGGACTTTTGTTATACTTGATCAGGACTTTGTTATAAATTTTCTTCAGGGACTTTGTTATACCTGATATGGTGAATTTGTTATACCCCTCGATCAGGACTTTTGTATACCGACATGGGAATTTGTTTTACCTCGATCATGGACTTTTGTTATACCTGATCAGGGACTTTGTTATACCTCCATCAGGCCTTTTGTTATACTCCGATGAGGGGCCTTGTTATACTCCGGATCAGGGACTTCTTGCATTCCTCGACTAGGGGCTATAAGTATACTCGACCAGCTTTGTTATACTCGACCAGGGACTTTGTCATAATCGAAGAGGGTACTTTTGTTATACCTGATAAGTGGACTTTCTAAACTCGATCAGGGACTTCGGTTATAGTCGACCAGGGACTTTTTATATTCGACCAGAGAGGACTTTGCTATACTCGACCAGGGACTTCGTTATACTCATATGGTGAATTCTGTTATACCTCGATCACGGGACTTTTGTATACCTCACATGGGACTTCATATACTCATCAGGAAATTTGTTATACTCGACGAGCTGGCTTTGATATATATAATGTCAGTGGATCTCTGCTTATATTCCGATCATGGATCTTTGTTATACTTGATCAGGGAGCTGTTTATACCCATCATGGTCTTGTTATACCTGACTAGGGGGCTTAATTATACTCGAATGGCCAGGGACTTTTGTTATACCTCGACCAGGAGCCTTGTTATACCTCGATCAGGGGACTTTGTTATACCTGATGAGGGCCTCGTTATATTTCCGACCAGGGGCCTTTTGCAATGCTCGATCAAAGGACTTGGTTATACTCGATGATGAGGCTTTGTTTATACCTGATCAGAGACTTTGTTATAGTTGACCAGGGACTTTGCTATATCTGATCAGGGACTTTGTCTTCTACCTCGATATGGTGGAATTTGTTATACCTCGCATCAGGGACTGTTTTTATACTTGACATGGGACTTTGTTATACTCGATCAAAGGGCTTTTGTTATACTCGATCAGGGACTTGTTAAACTCCATCAGGGGCCTTTTGTTATACTCCGGACCAGGAGACATTAGATACTCCTAATCAAGGACTTTTGTTTTACTGGATCAGGGACTTGTTACACACAATAAGGTGACTTTGTTATACCTGACCAGGGATTTTTATACTCAATCAGGCGACTTTGTTATAATATATCAGGGTATTCTTGTTATACCTTTATGCTGGGAATTTGTTTTACTCGACCAGGGGACTTTGTTATACTCGATTAGGGGCCTCTGTTATACTCAATCAGGTGGCTTTCTTATACTCGATCACGGGACTTTGCTATACTCGATCAGGGAACTTTGTTATTCTCGATGAGGGGCTTTTGTTATACTCGACCAGGGGACTTTGTTATACTCGACCAGGGGACTTTTTTATATTCGACCAGTGGACTTTGCCATACTCGACCAGGCGACATTGTTATACTAGATCAGGGGACTTTGTTATACTCGATCAAGGGACTTTGTTATTCTCGATCAGGGGGCTTTGTTATACTCAATGAGGGGCCTTTGTTATACTCGACCACAGGACTTTGTTATACTCGTTGAGGGACCTTTGTTATACTCGACCACTGGACTTTGTTATACTCTATGAGGGGACTCTGTTATACTCGATCAGGGGAATTTGTTATACTCGACGAGCGGGCTTTGATATATACGGTCAGTGGACTTTGTTATATTTGATCATGGATCTTTTTGTTATACTCGATCAGGGGAGTTTGTTATATTCGATCAAGGGTCTTTGTTATACTCGATCAGGGGGCTTTATTATACTCGACCAGGGGACTTTGTTATACTCGATCAGGGGCCTTTGTTATACTCGATCAGGGGACTTTGTTATACTCGATCAGGGGCCTTTGCTATACTCGACCAGGGGCCTTTGTAATGCTCGATCAGAGGACTTGGTTATACTCGATGATGAGGCTTTGTTATACTCGATCAGGAGACTTTGTTATAGTTGACCAGGAGACTTTGTTATATTCGATCAGGGGACTTTGTTCTACTCGATATGGTGAATTTGTTATACTCGATCAGGGGACTGTTTTATACTTGACATGGGGACTTTGTTATACTCGATCAAAGAGCTTTGTTATACTCGATCAGGGGACTTTGTTAAACTCCATCAGGGGCCTTTGTTATACTCGATCAGGAGACATTTTATACTCGACCAAGGGGACTTTGTTTTACTGGATCAAGGGACTTTGTTTTACTGGATCAGGGGACTTTGTTACACACAATAAGGTGACTTTGTTATACTCGACCAGGGGATTTTTTTATACTCAATCAGGCGACTTTGTTATAATATATCAGGAGACTTTGTTATACTCGATGCTGGGAATTTGTTATACTCGATCAGGGGACTTTGTTATACTCGACCAGGGGACTTTGTTATACTCGATCAGGGGACTTTTTTATACTCGATCAGAGGACTTTGTTATACTCGATCAGGGGACTTTGTTATATTCGATATGGTGAATTTGTTATACTCGATCAGGGGACTTTTGTATACTCGACATGGGGACTTTGTTATACTCGATCAAGGGGCTTTGTTATACTCGATCAGGGGACTTTGTTATACTCGATCAGAGGACTTTGTTATACTCGATCAGGGGACTTTGTTATATTCGATATGGTGAATTTGTTATACTCGATCAGGGGACTTTTGTATACTCGACATGGGGACTTTGTTATACTCGATCAAGGGGCTTTGTTATACTCGATCAGGGGACTTTGTTATACTCCATCAGGGGGTTTTGTTATTCTCGATGAGGGGCCTTAGTTATACTCGATCAGGAAACTTTGCTATTCTCGACTAGGGCTATGTTATACTCTACCAGTGGACTTTGTTATACTCGATCAGGGGACTTTGTTATACTCGACCAGGGTACTTTGTTATACTCGATGAGGGGACTTTGTTATACTCGATGAGGGGCTTCATTATACTCGATCAGGGGGCTTTGTTTTAATCGACCAATGGACTTTGATATGCTCGATCAGGAGACTTTGTTATACTCGATTATGGACATTTCTTATACTCGATCAGGGGGCTTTGTTACACTCGATGAGGACGCTTTATTATTCTCGACCAGGGGCCTTTGCTATGCTCGATCAGGTGACTTTGTTTTACTCGACCAGGGGACTTTGTTATACTCGATTAGGGGCCTCTGTTATACTCAATCAGGTGGCTTTCTTATACTCGATCACGGGACTTTGGTATACTCGATCAGGGGACTTTGTTATACTCGATGAGGGGCTTTTGATATACTCGACCAGGGGACTTTGTTATACTCGAAGAGGGTACTTTGTTATACTCGATAAGTGGACTTTCTTAAACTCGATCAGGGGACTTTGTTAAACTCGACCAGGGGACTTTTTTATATTCGACCAGTGGACTTTGCTATACTCGACCAGGCGACATTGTTATACTAGATCAGGGGACTTTGTTATACTCGATCAAGGGGCTTTGTTATTCTCGATCAGGGGGCTTTGTTATACTCGACCACTGGACTTTGTTATACTCGTTGAGGGGCCTTTGTTATACTCGACCACTGGACTTTGGTATACTCGATGAGGGGACTCTGTTATACTCGATCAGGGGAATTTGTTATACTCGACGAGCGGGCTTTGATATATACGGTCAGTGGACTTTGTTATATTTGATCATGGATCTTTTTGTTATACCCGATCAGGGGAGTTTGTTATATTCGATCAAGGGTCTTTGTTATACTCGATCAGGGGGCTTTGTTATACTCGATCAGGAGAATTTGTTATACTCGAAGAGCAGGCTTTGATATACACGGTCAGTGGACTTTGTTATATTCGATCATGGATCTTTGTTATACTTGATCAGGGGAGTTTGTTATATTCGATCAAGGGTCTTTGTTATACTCGATCAGGGGGCTTAATTATACTCGACCAGGGGACTTTGTTATACTCGATCAGGAGCCTTTGTTATACTCGATCAGGGGACTTTGTTATACTCGATGAGGGGCCTTTGTTATACTCGACCAGGGGCCTTTGCAATGCTCGATCAGAGGACTTGGTTATACTCGATGATGAGGCTTTGTTATACTCGATCAGGAGACTTTGTTATAGTTGACCAGGGGACTTTGTTATATTCGATCAGGGGACTTTGTTCTACTCGATATGGTGAATTTGTTATACTCGATCAGGGGACTGTTTTATACTTGACATGGGGGCTTTGTTATACTCGATCAAGGGGCTTTGTTATACTCGATCAGGGGACTTTGTTAAACTCCATCAGGGGCCTTTGTTATCCTCGATTAGGAGACATTTTATACTCGACCAAGGGGACTTTGTTTTACTGGATCAGGGGACTTTGTTACACACAATAAGGTGTCTTTGTTATACTCGACCAGGGGACTTTTTTATACTCAATCAGGCGACTTTGTTATAATATATCAGGAGACTTTGTTATACTCGATCAAGGGGCATTGTTATACTCGATCAGGGGACTTTGTTATTCTCGACCAGGTGACTTTCTTATGCTTGACCAGGGGACTTTCTTACACTCGATCAGGGGACTTTGTTATACTCGACCAGGGTACTTTGTTGCACTCGATGAGGTGACTTTGTTATACTCGATGAGGGGCCTTCCTTACACTAGATCAGGGGGCTTTGTTTTAATCGACCAATGGTCTTTGATATGCTCGATCAGGAGACTTTGTTATATTCGATTATGGGCATTTGTTATACTCGATCAGGGGTCTTTGTAATATTCGATGAGGGAGCTTTGTTATACTCGATGAGGAGGCTTTATTATTCTCGACCAGGGGCCTTTGTTATGCTCGATCAGGTGATTATGTGATACCCGACCAGGGGACTTTGTTATACTCGAGTAGGGGTCTTTGTTATACTCGATCAGGGGACTTTGTTATACTCGACCAGGGACTTTGTTATACTCGGTCAGGGGACTTTGTTTTACTCGATCAGGGGACTTTGTTATACTCGATATGGTGAATTTGTTATACTCGATCAGGGGAATTTTTTATACTCGACATGGGGACTTTGTTATACTCGATCATGGGGCTTTGTTATACTCGATCAGGGGACTTTGTTATATTCCATCAGGGGCCTTTGTTATACTCGATGAGGGGCCTTTGTTATACTCGATCAGGAGACTTTGTATTCTCGACATGGGGACTTTGTTATACTCGATCAAGGGGCTTTTTTATACTCGATCAGGGGACTTTGTTATACTCCATCAGGGGCCTTTGTTATACTCGATGAGGGGCCTTTGTTATACTCGACCAAGGGACTTTGTTATACTCGACTAGGGGCCTCTGTTATACTCAATCAGGTGGCTTTGTTATCCTCGATCACGAGACTTTGCAATACTCGTTCAGGGGACTTTGTTATACTCGATCAGGGGCTTTTGTTATACTCGACCAGGGGACTTTGTTATACTCGAAGAGGGTACTTTGTTATACTCGATAAGTGGACTTTCTTAAACTCGATCAGGGGACTTTGTTATACTCGACCAGGGGACTTTTTTATATTCGACCAGAGGACTTTGCTATACTCGACCAGGCGTCATTGTTATACTCGATCAGGGGACTTTGTTATACTCGACCACTGGACTTTGTTACACTCGATCAGGGGACTTTGTTATACTCGATCAGGGGAATTTGTTATACTCGACGAGGGGGCTTTGATATATACGGTCAGTGGACTTTGTTATATTCGATCATGGATCTTTGTTATACTCGATCAGGGAAGTTTGTTATATTCGATCAAGGGTCTTTGTTATATTCGATTAAGCGTCTTTGTTATACGCGATTAGGGGGCTTTATTATACTCGACCAGGGGACTTTGTTATACTCGATCAGGGCCTTTGTTATACTCGATCAGGGGACTTTGTTATACTCGATCAGGGGAATTTGTTATACTCGACGAGGGGGCTTTGATTTATACGGTCAGTGGACGTTGTTATATTCGATCATGGATCTTTGTTATACTCGATCAGGGGAGTTTGTTATATTCGATCAAGGGTCTTTGTTATACTCGATCAGGGGGCTTTGTTATACTCGATCAGGAGAATTTGTTATACTCGACGAGCAGGCTTTGATATACACGGTCAGTGGACTTTGTTATATTCGATCATGGATACTTGTTATACTCGATCAGGTGAGTTTGTTATACTCGATCAAGGGTCTTTGTTATTCTCGATCAGGGAAGTTTGTTATATTCGATCAAGGGTCTTTGTTATATTCGATTAAGGTTCTTTGTTATACTCGATCAGGGGCTTTATTATACTCGACCAGGGGACTTTGTTATACTCGATCAGGGCCTTTGTTATACTCGATCAGGGGCCTTTGTTATACTCGATCAGGGGCCTTTGTTATACTCGATCAGGAGACTTTGTTATACTCGACCAGGGGACTTCGTTATACTCGATATGGTGAATTTGTTATACTCGATGAGGGGACTTTTTTATACTCGACATGGGGACTTTGTTATACTCGATCAAGGGGCTTTGTTATACTCGATCAGGGGACTTTGTTATACTCCATCAGGGATCTTTGTTATACTCGATGAGGGGCCTTTGTTATACTCGATCAGGGGACTTTGTTATTCTCAACTAGGGGCTATGTTATACTCGACCAGGGGACTTTGTTATACTCGATCAGGGGACTTTGTTATACTCGACCAGGGTACTTTGTTATACTCGATGAGGGGACTTTGTTATACTCGATGTGGGGCTTCGTCATACTCGATCAGGGGGCTTTGTGTTAATCGACCAATGGAATTTGATATGCTCGATCAGGAGACTTTGTTATACTCGATTATGGGCATTTGTTATCTCGATGAGGGGACTTTGTAATATTCGATGAGGGAGCTTTGTTATACTCCATTAGGGGGCTTTATTACACTCGATCAGGGAAATTTGTTACACTCGATGAGGAGGCTTTATTATTCTCGACCAGGGGCCTTTGTTATGCTCGATCAGGTGACTTTGGTATACTCGACCAGGGGACTTTGTTATACTCGATCAAGGGACTTTGTTATTCTCGATCAGGGGGCTTTGTTATACTCCATCAGGGGCCTTTGTTGTACTCGACCACTGGACTTTGTTATACTCGTTGAGGAGCCTTTGTTATACTCGACCACTGGACTTTGTTACACTCGATGAGGAGTCTTTGTTATACTCGATCAGGGGATTTTGTTATACTCGACGAGCGGGCTTTGATATATACGGTCAGTGGACTTTGTTATATTCGATCATGGATCTTTGTTATACTCGATCAGGGGAGTTTGATATATTCGATCAAGGGTCTTTGTTATACTCGATCAGGGGAGTTTGTTATATTCGATCAAGGGTCTTTGTTATATTCGACCAAGGGTCTTTGTTATACTCGATCAGGGGGCTTTATTATACTCGACCAGGGGACTTTGTTATACTCGATCAGGGCCTTTGTTATACTCGATCAGGGGACTTTGTTATACTCGATCAGGGGCCTTTGTTATACTCGATCAGGAGACTTTGTTATACTCGACCAGGTTCCTTTGTTATTCTCGATCAGGGGACTTTGTTGTACTCGACCAGGGGACTTTGTTATACTCGATCAGGGGACTTTATTATACTCGATATGGTGAATTTGTTATACTCGATCAGGGGACTCTTTTATACTCGACATGGGGACTTTGTTATACTCCATGAGGGGCCTTTGTTATACTCGAAGAGGGGCCTTTGTTATACTTGTTCAGGGGACTTTGTTATTCTCGACTAGGGGCTATGTTATACTCGACCAGGGGACTTTGTTATACTCGATTAGGGGACTTTGTTATACTCGACCAGGGAACTTTGTTATACTAGATGAGGGGACTTTGTTATACTCGATATTGTGAATTTGTTATACTCGATCAGGGGACTTTTTTATACTCGACATGGGGACTTTGTTATACTCGATCAAGGGGCTTTGTTATACTCAATCAGGTGACTTTGTTATACTCGACCAGGGAACTTTGTTATACTCGATGAGGGGACTTTGTTATACTCGATGTGGGGCTTCGTAATACTCGATCAGGAGGCTTTGTTTTAATCGACCAATGGACTTTGATATGCTCGATGAGGAGACTTTGTTGGCCTCGATTATGGGCATTTGTTATCTCGATGAGGGGACTTTGTAATATTCGATGAGGGAGCTTTGTTATACTCGAATAGGGGGCTTTGTTACACTCGATCAGGGAACTTTGTTACACTCGATGAGGAGGCCTTATTATTCTCGACCAGGGGCCTTTGTTATGCTCGATCAGGTGACTTTGTTATACTCCACCAAGGGACTTTGTTATACTCAATTAAGGGCCTCTGTTATACTCAATTAGGTGGCTTTGTTATACTCGATCACGGGACTTTGCTATACTCGTTCAGGGGACTATGTTATACTCGATCAGGGGCTTTTGTTATACTCGACCAGGGGACTTTGTTATACTCGAAGAGGGTACTTTGTTATACTCGATAAGTGGACTTTCTTAAACTCGATCAGGGGACTTTGTTATACTCGACCAGGGGACTTTTTTATATTCGACCAAAGGACTTTGCTATACTCGACCAGGCGACATTGTTATACTCGATCAGGGGACTTTGTTATACTCGATCAAGGGACTTTGTTATTCTCGATCAGGGGGCTTTGTTATACTCCATCAGGGGCCTTTGTTATACTCGATCACTGGACTTTGTTATACTCGTTGAGGGGCCTTTGTTATACTCGACCACTGGACTTTGTTATACTCGATGAGGGGACTTTGTTATACTCGATCAGAAGAATTTGTTATACTCGACGAGCGGGCTTTGATATATACGGTCAGTGGGCTTTGTTATATTCGATCATGGATCTTTGTTATACTCGATCAGGGGAGTTTGTTATATTCGATCAAGGGTCTTTGTTATACTCGATCAGGGGGCTTTGTTATACTCGATCAGGAGAATTTGTTATACTCGACGAGCAGGCTTTTATATACACGGTCAGTGGACTTTGTTATATTCGATCATGGATCTTTGTTATACTCGATCAGGGGAGTTTGTTATATTCGATCAAGGGTCTTTGTTATACTCGATGAGGGGGCTTTATTACACTTGATCAGGGGCCTTTGTTATACTCGATCAGGGGACTTTGTTATACTTGATCAGGGGCCTTTGTTATACTCGACCAGGGGCCTTTGTAATGCTCGATCAGAGGATGTGGTTATACTCGATCAGGGGGCTTTGTTATACTCGATCAGGTGACTTTGTTATACTCGACCAGGGGACTTTGTTATTCTCGATCAGGTGACTTTGTTGTACTCGACCAGGGGTCTTTGTTATACTCGATGAGGGGACTTTGTTATACTCGATCAGGGGAGTTTGTTATACTCGATGATGGGCCTTTGTTATACTCGACCAGGGGACTTTGTTATACTCGATGAGGGGACTTTGTTATACTCGATCAGGGGACTTTGTTATACTCAATATGGTGAATTTGTTATACTCGATCAGGGGACTTTTTTATACTCGACATGGGGACTTTGTTATTCTCGATCAAGGGGCTTTGTTATACTCGATCAGGGGACTTTGTTATACTCTATCAGGGGCCTTTGTTATACTCGATCAGGGGACTTTGTTAAACTCGATATGGTGAATCTGTTATACTCAATGAAGGGACTTTTTTATACTCGACATGGGGACTTTGTTATACTCGATCAGGGGACTTTGTTATACTCTATCAGGGGCCTTTGTTATACTCGATCAGGGGACTTTGTTAAACTCGATATGGTGAATCTGATATACTCGATCAGGAGGCTTTGTTATACTCGACCAGGGTCCTTTGTTATTCTCGATTAGGGGACTTTGTTGTACTCGACCAGGGGACTTTGTTATACTCGATCAGGGGACTTTGTTATACTCGATATGGTGAATTTGTTATACTCGATCAGGGGACTTTTTTATACTCGACATGGGGACTTTGTTATACTCGATCAAGGGGCTTTGTTATACTCGATCAGGGGACTTAGTTATACTCCATCAGGGGCCTTTGTTAAACTCGATGAGGGGCCTTTGTTATACTCGTTCAGGGGACTTTGTTATTCTCGACTAGGGGCTATGTTATACTCGACCAGGGGACTTTGTTATACTCGATCAGGGGACTTTGTTATACTCGACCAGGGAACTTGTTATACTAGATGAGGGGACTTTGTTATACTCGATATGGTGAATTTGTTATACTCGATCAGGGGACTTTTTTATACTCGACATGGGGACTTTGTTATACTCGATCAAGGGGCTTTGTTATACTCGATCATGGGACTTCGTTATACTCGACCAGGGAACTTTGTTATACTCGATGAGGGGACTTTGTTATACTCGATGTGGGGCTTCGTTATACTCGATCAGGGGGCTTTGTTTTAATCGACCAATGGACTTTGATATGCTCGATGAGGAGTCTTTGTTGTACTCGATTATGGGCATTTGTTATCTCGATGAGTGGACTTTGTAATATTCGATGAGGGAGCTTTGTTATACTCGAATAGGGGGCTTTGTTACACTCGATCAGGGAACTTTGTTACACTCGATGAGGAGGCTTTATTATTCTCTACCAGGGGCCTTTGTCATGCTCAATCAGGTGACTTTGTTATACTCGACCAGGGGACTTTGTTATACTCGATTAGGGGCCTCTGTTATACTCAATTAGGTGGTTTTGTTAGACTCGATCACGGGACTTTGCTATACTCGTTCAGGGGACTATGTTATACTCGATCTGGGGCTTTTGTTATACTCGACCAGGGGACTTTGTTATACTCGAAGAGGGTACTTTGTTATACTCGATAAGTGGACTTTCTTAAACTCGATCAGGGGACTTTGTTATACTCGACCAGGGGACTTTTTTATATTCGACCAGAGGACTTTGCTATACTCGACCAGGCGACATTGTTATACTCGATCAGGGGACTTTGTTATACTCGATCAAGGGACTTTGTTATTCTCGATCAGGGGGCTTTGTTATACTCCATCAGGGGCCTTTGTTATACTCGACCACTGGACTTTGTTATACTCGTTGAGGGGCCTTTGTTATACTCGACCACTGGACTTTGTTATACTCGATGAGGGGACTTTGTTATACTCGATCAGAAGAATTTGTTATACTCGACGAGCGGGCTTTGATATATACGATCAGTGGACTTTGTTATATTCCATCATGGATCTTTGTTACACTCGATCAGGGGGCTTTGTTATACTCGATCAGGAGAATTTGTTATACTCGACGAGCAGGCTTTGATATACACGGTCAGTGGACTTTGTTATATTCGATCATTGATCTTTGTTATACTCGATCAGGGGAGTTTGTTATATTCGATCAAGGGTCTTTGTTATACTTGATCAGGGGGCTATATTATACTCGACCAGGAGACTTTGTTATACTCGATCAGGGGCCTTTGTTATACTCGATCAGGGGACTTTGTTATGCTTGATCAGGGGCCTTTGTTATACTCGACCAGGTGGCTTTGTAATGCTCGATCAGAGGACGTGGTTATACTCGATCAGGTGACTTTGTTATACTCGACCAGGGGACTTTGTTATTCTCGATCAGGGGACTTTGTTGTACTCGACCAGGGGTCTTTGTTATACTCGATGAGGGGTCTTTGTTATACTTGATCAGGGGAGTTTGTTATACTCGATGATGGGCCTTTGTTATACTCGACCAGGGGACTTTGTTATACTCGATCAGGGGACTTTGTTATACTCGATATGGTGAATTTGTTATACTCGATCAGGGGACTTTTTTATACTCGACATGGGGACTTTGTTATACTCGATCAAGGGGCTTTGTTATACTCGATCAGGGGACTTTGTTATACTCTATCAGGGGCCTTTGTTATACTCGACCAGGAGACGTTGTTATACTCGACCAAGGGGACTTTGTTTTACTCGATTTGAGGACTTTGTTACACACAATAAGGTGACTTTGTTATACTCGACCAGGGGACTTTTTTATACTCAATCAGGGGACTTTGTTATAATATATCAGGAGACTTTGTTATACTCGATGATGGTACTTTGTTATACTCGACCAGGGGACTTTGTTATACTCGACCAGCGGACTTTTTTATATTCGACATGGGGACTTTGTTATACTCGATCAAGGGGCTTTGTTATACTCGATGAGGGGCCTTTGTTATACTCGACCACTGGACTTTGTTATACTCGATGAGGGGACTTTGTTATACTCGACCAGGGGACTTTGTTATACTCGATGAGGGGACTTTGTTATACTCAACCAGGGGCCTTTGTTATGCTCGACCAAGGGTCTTTGTTTTGCTCGACCAGGGGCCTTTGTTATACTTGATGAGGGGCCTTTGTTATACTCGACTAGGGGCCTTTGTTATACTCGATTAGGGGACTTTGTTATACCCGATCTGGGCACATTGGTATACTCGATCAGGGAACTTTGTTATACTCGACCAGAGACTTTGTTATACTCGACCAGAGGACTTTGTTATACTCGATCAGGAGACTTTGTTATACTCGATTAGGGGACTTTGTTATACTCGATAAGGTGAATTTGTTATACTCGATGAGGGGAATGTTATACTCAACATAGGGAGTTTGTTATACTCCATCACGGGCCTTTGTTTTACTCGATCAAAGGCCTTTGTTATACTCGATCAAGGGACTTTGTTATACTTGATCAGGGGCCTTTGTTAGTCTCGATTAGGTGCCTTTGTTAGACTCGATCAGGCTCCTTTGTTATACTCGATCAGGGGACTTTGTTACACACAATAAGGTGACTTTGTTATACTCGACCCGGGGACTTTGTTATACTCAATCAGGGGACTTTGTTACAATATATCAGGAGATTTTCTTATACTCGATCAGAGGCCTTTGTTATACTCGACCAGGGGCCTTTGATATACTCGATCAGGTGACTTTGTTATACTCGATCAGGGGACTTTGTTATTTTCAATCAAGGGTCTTTGTTATTCTCGATCAGGGGACTTTGTTATACTCGACAAGGGGACTTTGTCATACTCGATTAGGAGGCTTTGTTACACTCGAGCAGGGTTCTTTGTGTTCCTCGATCAGGAGACTTTCTTATACTCGATGAGTGAGCTTTGTTATTCTCGATAAGGGGACTTATATATATTCGACCAGGGGACTTTGTTATACTTGATCAGGGGACTTTGTTATACTCGATCAGGGGACTTTGTTATACTCGATATGGTGAATTTGTTATACTCGATCAGGGGACTTTTGTATACTCGACATGGGAATTTGTTTTACTCGATCAAGGGGCTTTGTTATACTCGATCAGGGGACTTTGTTATACTCCATCAGGGGCCTTTGTTATACTCGATGAGGGGCCTTTGTTATACTCGATCAGGGGACTTTGGTATTCTCGACTAGGGGCTATGTTATACTCGACCAGGGGACTTTGTTATACTCGATCACGGGACTTTGCTATACTCGTTCAGGGGATTTTGTTATACTCGACCAGGGGCTTTTGTTATACTCGACCAGGGGACTTTGTCATAATCGAAGAGGGTACTTTGTTATACTCGATAAGTGGACTTTCTTAAACTCGATCAGGGGACTTTGTTATAGTCGACCAGGCGACTTTTTTATATTCGACCAGAGGACTTTGCTATACTCGACCAGGGGACTTTGTTATACTCGATATGGTGAATTTGTTATACTCGATCACGGGACTTTTGTATACTCGACATGGGGACTTTGTTATACTCGATCAGGGAAATTTGTTATACTCGACGAGCGGGCTTTGATATATACGGTCAGTGGACTTTGTTATATTCGATCATGGATCTTTGTTATACTTGATCAGGGGAGTTTGTTATACTCGATCAGGGGGCTTTATTATACTCGACCAGGGGACTTTGTTATGCTCGATCAGGGGCCTTTGTTATGCTCGATCAGGGGACTTTGTTATACTCGATCAGGGGCCTTTGTTATACTCGATCAGGAGACTTTGTTATACTCGACCAAGGGGACTTTGTTTTACTCGATGAGGAGACTTTGTTACCCACAATAAGGTGACTTTGTTATACTCGACCAGGGGACTTTTTTATACTCAATCAGGGGACTTTGTTATAATATATCAGGAGACTTTGTTATACTCGATGATGGGCCTTTGTTATACTTGAACAGGGGACAAGGGACTTGGTTATACTCGACCAGGGGACTTTTTTATACTCGACATGGGGTCTTTGTTATCCTAGATCAAGGGGCTTTGTTATACTCGATGAGGGGACTTTGTTATACTTGATCAGGGGACTTTGTTATACTCGATGATGGGCCTTTGTTATACTCGACCAGGGGACTGTGTTATACTCGATCAGGTGACTTTGTTATACTCGATATGGTGAATTTGTTTTACTCGATCAGGGGACTTTTTTATACTCGACATGGGGACCTTGTTATACTCGATCAAGGGGCTTTGTTATACTCGATCAGGGGACTTTGTTTTTCTCCATCAGGGGCCCTTCTTTAACTCGATCAGGAGACTTTGTTATACTCGACCAAGGGGACTTTGTTTTACTCGACTAGGGGCTATGTTATACTCGACCAGGGGAATTTGTTATACTCGATCACGGGACTTTGCTATACTCGTTCAGGGGATTTTGTTATACTCGATCAGGGGCTTTTGTTATACTCGACCAGGGGACTTTGTCACACTCGAAGAGGGTACTTTGTTATACTCGATAAGTGGACTTTCTTAAACTCGATCAGGGGACTTTGTTATAGTCGACCAGGTGACTTTTTTATATTCGACCAGAGGACTTTGCTATACTCGACCAGGCGACATTGTTATACTCGATCAGGGGACTTTGTTATACTCGATCAGGGCACTTTGTTATACTCAATCAGGGGATTTTGTTATACTTGATCAGGGGACTTTGTTATACTCGATCAGGAGACTTTGTTATACTCGATATGGTGAATTTGTTATACTCGATCAGGGGACTTTTGTATACTCGACATGGGGACTTTGTTATACTCGATCAGGGGAATTTGTTATACTCGACGAGCGGGCTTTGATATATACGGTCAGTGGACTTTGTTATGTTCGATCATGGATCCTTGTTATACTTGATCAGGGGAGTTTGTTATATTCGATCAAGGGTCTTTGTTATACTCGATCAGGGGGCTTTATTATACTCGACCAGGGGACTTTGTTATACTCGATCAGGGGCCTTTGTTATACTCGATCAGGGGACTTTGTTATACTCGATCAGGGGCCTTTGTTATACTCGATCAGGAGACTTTGTTATACTCGACCAAGGGGACTTTGCTTTACTCGATGAGGAGACTTTGTTACACACAATAAGGTGACTTTGTTATACTCGACTAGGGGACTTTTTATACTCAATCAGGGGACTTTGTTATAATATATCAGGAGACTTTGTTATACTCGATGATGGGCCTTTGTTATACTTGAACAGGGGACAGGGGACTTTGTTATACTCGACCAGGGGACTTTTTTATACTCGACATGGGGTCTTTGTTATCCTAGATCAAGGGGCTTTGTTATACTCGATGAGGGGACTTTGTTATACTTGATCAGGGGACTTTGGTATACTCGATGATGGGCCTTTGTTATACTCGACCAGGGGACTGTGTTATACTCGATCAGGTGACTTTGTTATACTCGATATGGTGAATTTGTTTTACTCGATCAGGGGACTTTTTTATACTCGACATGGGGACTTTGTTATACTCGATCAGGGGACTTTGTTATTCTCCATCAGGGGCCTTTCTTAAACTCGATCAGGAGACTTTGTTATACTCGACCAAGGGGACATTGTTTTATTTGATCAGGGGACTTTGTTACACACAATAAGGTGACTTTGTTATACTCGACCAAGGGACTTTTTTATACTCAATCAGGTGACTTTGTTATATTATATAAGGAGACTTTGTTATACTCGATCATGGGCCTTTGTTATACTTGAACAGGGGACAGGGGAGTTTGTTATACTCGACCAGGAAACATTTTATACTCGACATGGGGACTTTGTTATACTCGATGAAGGGGCTTTGTTATACTCGATAAGGGGACTTTGTTATACTCCATGAGGGGCCTTTGTTACACTCGATGAGGGGCCTTTGTTATACTCGACCACTGGACTTTGTTATACTCGATGAGGGGACTTTGTTATACTCGACCAGGGGAATTTGTTATACTCGATCAAGGGTCTTTGTTTTGCTAGACCAGGGACCTTTGTTATACTTGATGAGGGGCCTTTGTTATACTCGACTAGGGGCCTTTGTTATACTCGATTAGGGGTCTTTGTTATACTCGATCTGGGCACTTTGGTATAATCGATCAGGGAATTGTTATACTCGACCAGAGGACTTTGTTATACTCAATAAGTTGAATTTGTTATACTCGCTGAGGGGACTGTTATACTCGCCATAGGGAGTTTGTTATACTCGACATAGGGAGTTTGTTATACTCGATCAGGGGCCTTTGTTTTATTCGATCAAAGGCTTTTGTTATACTCGATCAAAGGACTTTGTTATACTTCATCAGGGGCCTTTGTTAGCCTCGATTAGGTGCCTTTGTTAGACTCGATCAGGCTCCTTTGTTATACTCGATCAGGGGACTTTGTTATACTCAATGAAGGGCCTTTGTTATACTCGATCAGGGGACTTTGCAATACGCGATCAGGGGACTTTGTTATACTCGACAATGGGAGTTTGTCATACTCGATTAGGAGGCTTTGTTACACTCGAGCCGGGGTCTTTGTGTTGGTCGATCAGGGGACTTTCTTATACTCGATGAGTGAGCTTTGTTATTCTCGATCAGGGGACTTATATATATTCGACCAGGGGACTTTGTTATACTTGTTCACGGGACTTTGTTATACTCGGTCAGGGGCCTTTGTTATACTCGACCAGGGGACTTTGTTATACTCGATCAGGGCACTTTGTTATTCTCGATTAGGGGACTTTCTTATACTCGATCAGGTGACTTTGTTATACTCGATCAGGGGACTTTGTTATACTCGATCAGGGGACTTTGTTATACTCGATATGGTGAATTTGTTATACTCGATCAGGGGACTTTTGTATGCTCGACATGGGTACTTTGTAATTCGACCAGTGGACTTTTTCATACTTGTTCACGGGACTTTGTTATACTCGGTCAGGGGCCTTTGTTATACTCGACCAAGGGACTTTGTTATACTCGATCAGGGGACTTTGTTATTCTCGATTAGGGGACTTTCTTATACTAGACCAGGGGACTTTGTTATACTCGACATGGGGACTTTTTTATACTCGATCAGGGGACTTTGTTAAACTCGATATGGTGAATCTGTTATACTCGATCAAGGGACTTTTTTATACTCGACATGGGGACTTTGTTATACTCGATCAAGGGGCTTTGATATACTCGATCAGGAGACTTTGTTATACTCGACAAGGGGACTTTGTTATTCTCGATCAGGAGACTTTGTTGTACTCGTCCAGGGGTCTTTGTTATACTCGATGAGGGGACTTTGTTATACTTGATGAGGGGACTTTGTTATACTCGATGATGGGCCTTTGTTATACTCGACCAGGGGACTTTGTTATACTCGATCAGGGGACTTTCTTATACTCGATATGGCAAATTTGTTATACTCGACATGGGGACTTTGTTATAGTCGATCAAGGTGGCGTTGATATACTCGATGAGGGGACTTTGTTATACTCGATCAGAGGACTTTGTTATTCTCGACCAGGGGACTTTGTGATACTCGACTAGGGGACTTTGTTATACTCGTTCAGGGGACTTTCTTATACTCGACCAGGGTACTTTGTTATACTCGATGAGGGGACTTTGTTAAACTCGATGAGGGGACTTCGTTATACTCGATCAGGGGGCTTTGTTATAATCGACCAAAAGACTTTGATAAACTCGATCAGGAGACTTTGTTATATTCGATTATGGGCATTTGTTATACTCGATCAGGGGATTTTGTAATATTCGACGAGGGAGCTTTTGTTATACTCGATTAGGGGGCTTTGTTATAGTCGATCAGGGAACTTTGTTACACTCGATGAGGAGGCTTTATTATTCTCGACCAGGGGCCTTTGTTATGCTCGATCAGGTGACTATGTTATATCCGACCAGGGGACTTTGTTATACTCGACTAGGGCCCTTTGTTATACTCGATCAGGGGACTTTGTTATACTCGACCAGGGACTTTGTTATACTCGATCAGGGGACTTTGTTATACTCGATCAGGGGACTTTCTTATACTCGATATGGTGAATTTGTTATACTCGATCAGGGGACATTTTATACTCGACATGGGGACTTTGTTATACTCGATCAAGGGGCTTTGTTAAACTCGATCAGGGGACTTTGTTATACTCCATCAAGGGCCTTTGTTATTCTCGATGAGGGGCCTTTGTTATACTCGATCAGGGGACTTTGCTATACTTGATCAGGGAACTTTGTTATAATAGATCAGGAGACTTTGTTATACCTGACCAGGGAACCTTCGTTATACTCGACCAGGGGCTTTGTTATACTCGATCAGGGGACTTTGTTTTACGCGATCAGGGGACTTTGTAACACACAATAAGGTGTCTTTATTATACTCCACCAGGGGACTCTGTTATACTCAATCAGCGGACTTTGTCATAATATATCAGGAGACTTTGTTATACTCGATGCAGGGCCTTTGTTATACTCGACCAGTGGACTTTGTTATACTCGACCAGTTGACTTTGTTATACTCGACTAGGGGCCTTTGTTATACGCGATGAGGGGACTTTGTTATACTCGATCAGGGGACTTTGTTTTACTCGATCAGGGGATTTGTCATACTCGATTAGGGGACTTTGTTAAACTCGATATGGTGAATTTGGTATACTCGATCAGGGGACTTTTGTATACTCGACATGGGGACTTTGTTATACTCGATCAAGGGGCTTGTTATACTCGATCAGGGGACTTTGTTATACTCCATCAGGGGCTTTTGTTATACTCGATGAGGGGCCTTTGTTATACTCGATCAGGGGACTTTGTTATACTCGACCAGGGGCCTTTGTAATGCTCGATCAGAAGACTTGGTTATACTCGATGAGGGGGCATTGTTATACTCGATCAGGAGACTTTGTTAAACTCGACCAGGGGACTTTGTTATACTCGATCAGGGGACTTTCTTATACTCGATATGGTGAATTTGTTATACTCGATCAGGGGACTTTGTTATACTCGATATGGGGACTTTGTTATACTCGATCTAGGGGCTTTGTTATACTCGATCAGGGGACTTTGTTATACTCGATCAGGGGACTTTCTTATACTCGATATGGTGAATTTGTTATACTCGATCAGGGGACTTTTTTATACTCGATATGGGGACTTTGTTATACTCGATCAGTGGGCTTTGTTATACTCGATCAGGGACTTTGTTATACTCCATCAGAGGCCTTTGTTATACTCGATGAGGGGCCTTTGTTATACTCGAACAGGGGACTTTGTTATTGTCGACATGGGGACTTTGTTATACTCGATCAAGGGGCTTTGTTTTACTCGATCAGGGGACTTTGTTATACTCCATCAGGGGCCTTTCTTATACTCGATGAGGGGCCTTTGTTATACTCGACCAGGGGACTTTGTTATAGTCGACCAGGGGACTTTGTTATACTCGACTTGGGGCCTTTGTTATACTCGATCAGGGGACTTTGTTATACTCGATGAGGGGACATTGTTATACTCGATCAGCGGTCTTTGTTATACTCGACCAGGGGACTTTCTTATACTTGATCAGGGAACTTTGTTATACTCGACATGGGGACTTTGTTATACTCGATCAAGGGGCTTTGTTATACTCGATTAGGGGACTTTGTTAAACTCGATATGGTGAATTTGTTATACTCGATCAAGGGACTTTGTTATACTCGACAAGGGGACTTTGTTATACTCGATCAAGGGGCTTTGTTATACTCCATCAGGGGCCTTTGTTATACTCGATGAGTGGCCTTTGTTATACTCAATGAGGGGACTTTGTTATTCTCGACCAGGGGACTTTCTTATACTCGACCAGGGGACTTTGTTATACTCGATCAGGGACTTTGTTGTACTCGACCAGGGTACTTTGTTATACTTGATGAGGGGACTTTGTTATACTCGATGAGGGGACTTTGTTATACTCGATGAGGGAACTTCGATATACTCGAATAGGGGGCTTTGCTATAATCGACCTATGGACTTTGTTATACTCGATCAGGAGACTTTATTATAATCGATTAGGGGCATTTGTTATACTCGATTAGGGGACTTTGCTATACTTGATCAGGGGACTTTGTTATAATAGATCAGGAGACTTTGTTATACCTGACCAGGGGACCTTTGTTATACTCGACCAGGGGACTTTGTTTTACTCGATCAGGGGACTTTGTTACACACAATAAGGTGTCTTTGTTATACTCCACCAGAGGACTTTGTTATACTCAATCAGGGGACTTTGTTATAATATATCAGGAGACTTTGTTATACTCGATGCTGGGCCTTTGTTATACTCGACCAGTAGACTTTGTTATACTCGACCAGGGGACTTTGTTATGCTCGACTAGGGGCCTTTGTTATATTCGATGAGGGGACTTTGTTATACTCGATCAGGGGACTTTGTCATACTCGATCAGGGGACTTTGTTATACTCGATATGGTGAATTTGTTATACTCGATGAGGGGACTTTTGTATACTCGACATGGGGACTTTGTTATACTCGATCAAGGGGCTTTGTTATACTCGATCAGGGGACTTTGTTATACTCCATCAGGGGCCTTTGTTATACCTGATGAGGGGCCTTTGTTATACTCGGTCAGGGGACTTTGTTATGCTCGACCAGGGGCCTTTGTAATGCTCGATCAGAGAAATTGGTTATACTCGATGAGAGGGCATTGTTATACTCGATCAGGAGACTTTGTTAAACTCGACCAGGGGACTTTGTTATTCTCGATGAGGGGACTTTGTTGTACTCGACCAGGGGTCTTTGTTATACTCGATGAGGGGACTTTGTTATACTTGATCAGGGGAATTTGTTATACTCGATGATAGGCCTTTGTTATACTCGACCAGGGGACTTTGTTATACTCGATCAGGGGACTTTGTTATTCTCGATATGGTGAATTTGTTATACTCGATCAGGGGACTTTTTTATACTCGACATGGGGACTTTGTTATACTCGATCAAGGGGCTTTGTTATACTCGATCAGGGGACTTTGTTATACTCCATCAGGGGCCTTTGTTATACACGATCAGGAGACTTTGTTATACTCGACCAAGGGGACGTTGTTTTACTCGATCAGGGGACTTTGTAACACACAATAAGGTGACTTTGTTATACTCGATCAGGGGACTTTTTTTACTCAATCAGGGGACTTTGTTATAATATATCAGGGGACTTTGTTATACTCGATGATGGGCCTTTGTTATACTCGAACAGGGGACTTTGTTATACTCGACCAGGGGACTTTTTAATACTCGACATGGGGACTTTCTTTTACTCGATCAAGGGGCTTTGTTATACTCGACCACTGGACTTTGTTATACTCGATAAGGGGACTTTGTTATACTCGACCAGGGGACTTTGTTATACTCGATCAGGGGGCTTTGTTATACTCAACCAGGGGCCTTTGTTATGATCGACCAAGGGTCTTTGTTTTGCTCTACGAGTGGCCTTTGTTATACTTGATGAGAAGCCTTTGTTATACTCGACCAGGGGCCTTTGTTATACTCGATTAGGGGACATTGTTATACTCGATCTGGGCACTTTGGTATACTCGATCAGGGTACTTTGTTATACTCGACCAGGGACTTTGTTATACTCGACCAGAGGACTTTGTTATACTCGATCAGGAGACATTGTTATACTCGATTAGGGGACTTTGATATACTCGATAAAGTGAATTTGTTATACTCGATGAGGGGACTGTTTTACTCGACATAGGGAGTTTGTTATACTCCATCAGGGGCCTTTGTTTCACTCGATCAAAGGACTTTGTTATACTCGATCAAGGGACTTTGTTATACTTGATCAGGGGCCTTTGTTAGTCTCGATTAGGTGCCTTTATTAGACTCGATCAGGCTCCTTTGTTATACTCGATCAGGGGTCTTTGTTATACTCGATGAAGGGGCTTTGTTATACTCGGTCAGGGTACTTTGCAATACGCGATCAGGGGACTTTGTTATAATAGATCAGTAGACTTTGTTATTCCTGCCCAGGGGACTTTGTTATACTCGACCAGGGGACTTTGTCTTAATCGATCAGGGGACTATGTTACACACACTAAGGTGACTTTGTTATACTCGACGAGGGTACTTTGTTATACTCAATCAGGGGACTTTGTTATAATATATCAGTAGATTTTGTTATACTCGATCACAGGCCTTTGTTATACTCGACCAGAGGCCTTTGATATACTCGATCAGGTGACTTTGTTATACTCAATCAGGGGACTTTGTTATATTCGATCAAGGGTCTTTGTTATTCTCGATCAGGGGGCTTTATTATACTCGACTAGGGGACTTTGCTATACTCGATCAGGGGACTTTGTTATACTCGACAATGGGAGTTTGTCATACTCGATTAGGAGGCTTTGTTACACTCGAGCCGGGGTCTTTGTGTTGGTCGATCAGGGGACTTTCTTATACTCGATGAGTGAGCTTTGTTATTCTCGATCAGGGGACTTATATATATTCGACCAGGGGACTTTGTTATACTTGTTCACGGGACTTTGTTATACTCGGTCAGGGGCCTTTGTTATACTCGACCAGGGGACTTTGTTATACTCGATCAGGGGACTTTGTTATTCTCGATTAGGGGACTTTCTTATACTCGATCAGGTGACTTTGTTATACTCGATCAGGGGACTTTGTTATACTCGATCAGGGGACTTTGTTATACTCGATATGGTGAATTTGTTATACTCGATCAGGGGACTTTTGTATGCTCGACATGGGTACTTTGTTATACTCGATCAAGGGGCTTTGTTATACTCGATCAGGGGCCTTTGTTATGATCGACCAAGGGTCTTTGTTTTGCTCTACGAGTGGCCTTAATTATACTTGATGAGAAACCTTTGTTATACTCGACCAGGGGCCTTTGTTATACTCGATTAGGGGACTTTGTTATACTCGATCTGGGCACTTTGGTATACTCGATCAGGGTACTTTGTTATACTCGACCAGGGACTTTGTTATACTCGACCAGAGGACTTTGTTATACTCGATCAGGAGACATTGTTATACTCGATTAGGGGACTTTGATATACTCGATAAGGTGAATTTGTTATACTCGATGAGGGACTGTTTTACTCGACATAGGGAGTTTGTTAAACTCCATCAGGGGCCTTTGTTTTACTCGATCAAAGGACTTTGTTATACTCGATCAAGGGACTTTGTTATACTTGATCAGGGGCCTTTGTTAGTCTCGATTAGGTGCCTTTGTTAGACTCGATCAGGCTCCTTTGTTATTTCTCGATCAGGGGTCTTTGTTATACTCGATGAAGGGGCTTTGTTATACTCGGTCAGGGTACTTTGCAATATGCGATCTGGGGACTTTGTTATAATAGATCAGTAGACTTTGTTATTCCTGCCCAGGGGACTTTGTTATACTCGACCAGGGGACTTTGTCTTAATCGATCAGGGGACTATGTTACACACACTAAGGTGACTTTGTTATACTCGACCAGGGTACTTTGTTATACTCAATCAGGGGACTTTGTTATAATATATCAGTAGATTTTGTTATACTCGATCATAGGCCTTTGTTATACTCGACCAGGGGCCTTTGATATACTCGATCAGGTGACTTTGTTATACTCAATCAGGGGACTTTGTTATATTCGATCAAGGGTCTTTGTTATTCTCGATCAGGGGGCTTTATTATACTCGACTAGGGGACTTTGCTATACTCGATCAGGGGACTTTGTTATACTCGACAATGGGAGTTTGTCATACTCGATTAGGAGGCTTTGTTACACTCGAGCCGGGGTCTTTGTGTTGGTCGATCAGGGGACTTTCTTATACTCGATGAGTGAGCTTTGTTATTCTCGATCAGGGGACTTATATATGTTCGACCAGGGGACTTTGTTATACTTGTTCACGGGACTTTGTTATACTCGGTCAGGGGCCTTTGTTATACTCGACCAGGGGACTTTGTTATACTCGATCAGGGGACTTTGTTATTCTCGATTAGGGGACTTTCTTATACTCGATCAGGTGACTTTGTTATACTCGATCAGGGGACTTTGTTATACTGGATCAGGGGACTTTGTTATACTCGATATAGTGAATTTGTTATACTCGATCAGGGGACTATTGTATACTCGACATGGGTACTTTGTTATACTCGATCAAGGGGCTTTGTTATACTCGATCAGGGGACTTTGTTATACTCGATCAGGGGACTTTGTTATACTCAACCAGGGTACTTTGTTATACTCGTTGAGGGGACTTTGTTATACTCGATGAGGGGCTTCGTTATGCTCGATCAGGGTGCTTTGTTTTAATCGACCAATGGACTTTGATATGCTCGATCAGGAGACTTTGTTACACTCGATTATGGGCATTTGTTATACTCGATCAGGGGACTTTGTAATATTCGATGAGGGAGCTTTGTTATACTCGATCAGGGGGCTTTGTTACACTCGATCAGGGAACTTTGTTACACTCGATGAGGAGGCTTTATTATTCTCGACCAGGGACCTTTGTTATATTCGATCAGGTGACTTTGTTATACTCGACCAGGGGACTTTGTTATACTAGGACTAGGGGCCTGTGTTATACTCAATCAGGTGGCTTTGTTATACTCGATCACGGGACTTTGCTATACACGTTCAGGGGACTTTATTATACTCGATCAGGGGCTTTTGTTATACTCGACCAGGGGACTTTGTTATACTCGAAGAGGGTACTTCGTTATACTCGATAAGTGGACTTTCTTAAACTCGATCAGGGGACTTCGTTATACTCGACCAGGGGACTTTTTTATATTCGACCAGAGGACTTTGCTATACTCGACCAGGCGACATTGTTGTACTCGATCAGGGGAGTTTGTTATACTCGATCAAGGGACTTTGTTATTCTCGATCAGGGGGCTTTGTTATACTCCATCAGGGGCCTTTGTTATACTCGACCACTGGACTTTGTTATACTCGATCAAGGGGCTTTGTTATACTCGATCAGGGGACTTTGTTATACTCCATCAGGGGCCTTTGTTATACTCGATGAGGGGCCATTTTTATACTCGACCAGGGGACTTTGTTATACTCGATCAGGGGACTTTGTTATACTCGACTTGGGGCCTTTGTTATACTCGATCAGGGGACTTTGTTATACTCGATCAGGGGACTTTGTTATACTCGATCAGGGGTCTTTGTTATACTCGACCAGGGGACTTTGTTATACTCGATCAGGGGACTTTGTTATTCTCGACCAGGGGACTTTGTTATACTCGACCAGGGGACTTTGTTATACTCGATGAGGGGACTTTGTTATACTCGACCAGGGTACTTTGTTATACTCGATGAGGGGACTTTGTTATACTCGATGAGGGGACTTCGTTATACTAGATTTGGGGGCTTTGTTTTAATCGACCAATGGACTTTGATATGCTCGATCAGGAGACTTTGTTATATTCTATTATGGGCATTTGTTATACTCGATCAGGGGACTTTGTAATATTCGATGAGGGAGCTTTGTTATACTCGATCAGGGGGCTTTGTTATACTCGATCAGGGAACTTTGTTACACTCGATGAGGAGGCTTTATTATTCTCGACCAGGGGCCTTTGTTATGCTCGATCAGGTGACTATGTTATACCCGACAAGGGGACTTTGTTATACTCGACTAGGGGCCTTTGTTATACTCGATCAGGGGACTTTGTTTTACTCGATCAGGAGATTTTGTTATGCTCTACCAGGGAACTTTGTTATTCTCGATCAGGGGACTTTATTCTAGTCGACCAGGGGTCTTTGTTATACTCGATGAGGGGACTTTGTTATACTCGATAAGTGGACTTTCTTAAACTCGATCAGGGGACTTTGTTATACTCGACCAGGGGACTTTGTTATACTCGATCAGAGACTTTGTTATTTTCTATCAGGGGGCTTTGTTATACTCCATCAGGGGCCTTTGTTATACTCGAAAACTGGACTTTGTTATACTCGTTGAGGGGCCTTTGTTATACTCGACCACTGGACTTTGTTACACTCGATGAGGGGACTTTGTTATACTCGATCAGGGGAATTTGTTATACTCGACGAGCGGGCTTTGATATATACGGTCAGTGGATTTGTTATATTCGTTCATGGATCTTTGTTATACACGATCGGGGGAGTTTGTTATGTTCGATCAAGGGTCTTTGTTATACTCGATCAGGGGGCTTTGTTATACTCGATCAGGAGAATTTGTTATACTCGACGAGCAGGCTTTGATATACACGGTCAGTGGACTTTGTTATATTCGAGCATGGATCTTTGTTATACTCGATCAGGGGAGTTTGTTATATTCGATCAAGGGTCTTTGTTATACTCGAACAGGGGGCTTTATTATACTCGACGAGGGGACTTTGTTATATTCGATTAGGGGCCTTTGTTATACTCTACCAGGGGACTTTGTTATTCTCGATCAAGGGACTATGTTCTACTCGACCAGGGGTCTCTGTTATACTCGATGAGGGTCTTTGTTATGCTTGATCAGGGGACTTTGTTATACTCGATCCGGGGACTTTGTTATACTCGATCAGGGGACTTTGTTATACTCGATATGGTGAATTTGATATACTCGATGAGGGGACTTTTTTATACACGACATAGGGACTTTGTTATACTCGATCAGGGGACTTTGTTATACTCGACCAGGGACTTTGTTATACTCGATCAGGGGACTTTGTTATACTCGATCAGGGGACTTTGTTATACTCGATATGGTGAACTTGTTATACTCGATCAGGGGACTTTTTTATACTCGACATGGGGACTTTGTTATACTCGATGAAACGGCTTTGTTATACTCGATCAGGGGACTTTGTTATACTCGATGAGGGGCCTTTGTTAAACTCGGTGAGGGGCCTTTGTTATACTCGATCAGGAGAATTTGTTATACTCGACGAGCAGGCTTTGATATACACGGTCAGTGGACTTTGTTATATTCGATCATGGATCTTTGTTATACTCGATCAGGGGAGTTTGTTATATTCGATCAAGGGTCTTTGTTATACTCGATCAGGGGGCTTTATTATACTCGACGAGGGGACTTTGTTATACTCGATTAGGGGCCTTTGTTATACTCGATCAGGGGACTTTGTTATACTCGATCAGGGGCCTTTGTTATACTCGACCAGGGGCCTTTGTAATGCTTGATCAGAGGACTTGGTTATACTCGATGAGGGGGCTTTGTTATACTCGATCAGGAGATTTTGTTATACTCTACCAGGGGACTTTGTTATTCTCGATCAGGGGACTTTGTTCTACTCGACCAGGGGTCTTTATTATACTCGATGAGGGGACTTTGTTATACTTGATCAGGGGACTTTGTTATACTCGATCAGGGGACTTTGTTATACTCGATATGGTGAATTTGATATACTCGATGAGGGGATTTTTTTATACTCGACATAGGGACTTTGTTATACTCGATCAAAGGGCTTTATTATACTCGATCAGGGGACTTTGTTATACTCGACCAGGGTACTTTGTTATACATGATGAGGGGACTTTGTTATACTCGATGAGGGAACTTCGATATACTCGAATAGGGGGCTTTGTTATAATCGACCAATGGACTTTGTTATACTCGATCAGGAGATTTTGTTATACCCGATGAGGGGCCTTTTTTATACTCGTCCAGGGGACTTAGGTTATACTCGACCAGGGGACTTTGTTATACTCGCCTTGGGGACTTTGTTATACTCGATCAGGGGCCTTTGTTATGCTCGATCAGGTGACTATGTTATACCCGACCAGGGGACTTTGTTATACTCGACCAGGGACTTTGTTATACTCGATCAGGGGACTTTGTTATACTCGACCAGGGACTTTGTTATACTCGATCAGGGGACTTTGTTATACTCGATCAGGGGACTTTGTTATACTCGATATGGTGAACTTGTTATACTCGATCAGGGGACTTTTTTATACTCGACATGGGGACTTTGTTATACTCGATGAAGCGGCTTTGATATACTCGATCAGGGGACTTTGTTATACTCGTTGAAGGGCCTTTGTTAAACTCGATGAGGGCCCTTTGTTATACTCGATCAGGGGACTTTGTTATACTCGACTAGGGGCCTGTGTTATACTCAATCGGGTGGCTTTGTTATACTCGATCACGGGACTTTGCTATACTCGTTCAGGGGACTTTGTTATACTCGATCAAGGGCTTTTGTTGTACTCGACCAGGGGACTTTGTTATACTCGAAGAGGGTACTTTGTTATACTCGATAAGTGGACTTTTTAAACTCGATCAGGGGAATTTGTTATACTCGATCAGGGGACTTTGTTATACTCGATCAAGGGACTTTGTTATTTTCTATCAGGGGGCTTTGTTATACTCCATCAGGGGCCTTTGTTATACTCGAAAACTGGACTTTGTTATACTCGTTGAGGGGCCTTTGTTATACTCGACCACTGGACTTTGTTACACTCGATGAGGGGACTTTGTTATACTCGATCAGGGGAATTTGTTATACTCGACGAGCGGGCTTTGATATATACGGTCAGTGGATTTGTTATATTCGATCATGGATCTTTGTTATACACGATCGGGGGAGTTTCTTATGTTCGATCAAGGGTCTTTGTTATACTCGATCAGGGGGCTTTGTTATACTCGATCAGGAGAATTTGTTATACTCGACGAGCAGGCTTTGATATACACGGTCAGTGGACTTTGTTATATTCGATCATGGATCTTTGTTATACTCGATCAGGGGAGTTTGTTATATTCGATCAATGGTCTTCGTTATACTCGATCAGGGGGCTTTATTATACTCGACGAGGGGACTTTGTTATACTCGATTAGGGGCCTTTGTTATACTCGATCAGGGGACTTTGTTATACTCGATCAGGGGCCTTTGTTATACTCGACCAAGGGCCTTTGTAATGCTTGATCAGAGGGCTTGGTTATACTCGATGAGGGGGCTTTGTTATACTCGATCAGGAGATTTTGTTATACTCTACCAGGGGACTTTGTTATTCTCGATCAGGGGACTTTGTTCAACTCGACCAGGGGTCTTTGTTATACTCGATGAGGGGACTTTGTTATACTTGATCAGGGGACTTTGTTATACTCGATCAGGGGACTTTGTTATACTCGATATGGTGAATTTGATATACTCGATGAGGGGACTTTTTTATACTCGACATAGGGACTTTGTTATACTCGATCAAAGGGCTTTGTTATACTCGATCATGGGACTTTGTTATACTCGACCTGGGTACTTTGTTATACATGATGAGGGGACTTTGTTATACTCGATGAGGGGACTTTGTTATACTCGATGAGGGAATTTCGATATACTCGAATAGGGGGCTTTGTTATAATCGACCAATGGACTTTGTTATACTCGATCAGGAGATTTTGTTATACTCGATGAGGGGCCTTTGTTATACTCGTCCAGGGGACTTTGTTATACTCCATCAGGGGCCTTTGATATACTCAATGAGGGGCCTTTGTTATACTCGATCAGAGGACTTTGTTATACTCGCCTTGGGGCCTTTGTTATACTCGATCAGGGGACTTTGTTATACTCGATCAGGGGACTTTGTTATACTCGATTAGGGATCTTTGTTATACTCGATCAGGGGACTGTGTTATACTCGATCAGGGGACTTTGTTATACTCGACATGGGGACTTTGTTATACTCGATCAAGGGGCTTTGTTATACTCGATCAGGGGACTTTGTTAAACTCGATATGGTGAATTTGTTATACTCGATCAAGGGACTTTTTTATACTCGACATGGGGACTTTGTTATACTCGATCATGGGGCTTTGTTATACTCGATCAGTGGACTTTGTTATACTCCATTAGGAGCCTTTGTTATACTCAATGAGGGGCCTTTGTTATACTCGATCAGAGGACTTTGTTATTCTCGACCAGGGGAGTTTGTTATACTCGACCAGGGGACTTTGTTATACTCGATCAGGGGACTTATTTTTACTCGACCAGGGTACATTGTTATACTTGATGAGGGGACTTTGTTATACTCGATGAGGGGACTTTGTTATACTCGATGAGGGAACTTCAATAATCTCGAATTGGGGGATTTGTTATAATCGACCAATGGACTTTGTTATACTCAATCAAGAGACTTTATTATAATCGATTAGGGGCCTTTGTTATACTCCATCAGGGGACTTTGCTATACTTGATCAGGGGACATTGTTATAATAGATCAGGAAACTTTGTTATACCTGACCAGGGGACTTTGTTATACTCGACCAGGGGACTTTGTTTTACTCGATCAGGGGACTTTGTTACACACAATAATGTGACTTTCTTATACTCAATCAGGGGACTTTGTTATAATATATCAGGAGACTTTCTTGTACTCGATCCTGGGCCTTTGTTATACTCGACCAGGGGACTTTGTTATACTCGATGAGGGGACTTTGTTATTCTCGATCAGGGGACTTTGTTCTACTCGACCAGGGGTCTTTGTTATACTCGATGAGGGGACTTTGTTATACTCGACCCGGGGACTTTTTTATACTCGACATGGGGACTTTGTTATACTCGATCAAGGGGCTTTGTTATACTCCATCAGGGGACTTTGTTATACTACATCAGGGGCCTTTGTTATGCTCGATGAGGGGCCTTTGTTATACTCGATCAGGGGACTTTGTTATTCTCGACCAGGGGACTTTGTTATACTCAACCAGGGGACTTTGTTATACTCGATGAGGGGACTTTGTTATACTCGATGAGGGGACTTCGTTATACTCGATCAGGGGGCTTTGTTTTAATCGACCAATGGACTTTGATATGCTCGATCAGGAGACTTTGTTATATTCGATTATGGGCATTTGTAATACTCGATCAGGGGACTTTGTAATATTCGATGAGGCAGCTTTCTTATCCTCGATCAGGGGGCTTTGTTATACTCGAACAGGGAACTTTGTTACACTCGATGAGAGGCTTTATTATTATCGACCAGAGGCCTTTGTTATGCTCGATCAGGTGACTATGTTATACTCGACCAGGGGACTTTGTTATACTCGACTAGGGGCCTTTGTTATACTCGATCAGGGGACATTGTTATACTCGACCAGGGGACTTTTTTATACTCGACATGGGGACTTTGTTATACTCGATCAGGGGACTTTGTTATACTCGACCAGGGACTTTGTTATACTCGATCAGGGGACTTTGTTATACTCGATCAGGGGACTTTGTTATACTCGAAATGGTGAATTTGTTATACTCGATCAGGGGACTTTTTTATACTCGACATGGGGACCTTGTTATACTCGATCAAGGGGCTTTGTTATACTCGATCAGGGGACTTTGTTATTCTCCATCAGGGGCCTTTGTTAAACTCGATGATGGGCCTTTGTTATACTCGATCAGGGGACTTTGTTATACTCGACTAGCGGCCTGTGTTATACTCAATCAGGTGGCTTTGTTATACTCGATCACGGGACTTTGCTATACTCGTTCAGGGGACTTTGTTAGACTCGATCAGGGGATTTTGTTATACTCGACCAGGGGACTTTGTTAAAATCGAAGAGGGTACTTTGTTATACTCGATAAGTGGACTTTCTTAAACTCGTTCAGGGGACTTTCTTATACTCGACCAGGGGATTTTTTATATTCGACCAGAGTACTTTGCTATTCTCGACCAGGCGACATTGTTATACTCGATCAGGGGACTTTGTTATACTCGATCAAGGTACTTTGTTATTTTCTATCAGGGGGCTTTGTTATACTCAATCAGGGGCCATTGTTATACTCGAAATCTGGACTTTGTTATACTCGTTGAGGGGCCTTTGTTATACTCGACCACTGGACTTTGTTACAATTCGATGAGGGGACTTTGTTATACTCGATCAGTGGAATTTGTTATACTCGACGAGCGGGCTTTGATATATACGGTCAGTGGATTTGTTATATTCGATCATGGATCTTTGTTATACTCGATCGGGGGAGTTTGTTATATTCGATCAAGGGTCTTTGTTATACTCGATCAGGGGGCTTTGTTATACTCGATCAAGAGAATTTGTTATACACGACGAGCAGGCTTTGATATACACGGTCAGTGGACTCTGTTATATTCGATCATGGATCTTTGTTATACTCGATCATGGGAGTTTGTTATATTCGATCAAGGGTCTTTGTTATACTGGATCAGGGGACTTTATTATACTCGACGAGGGGACTTTGTTATACTCGATTATGGGCCTTTGTTATACTCGACCAGGGGACTTTGTTATTCTCGATCAGGGGACTTTGTTGTACTCGACCAGGGGTCTTTGTTATACTCGATGAGGGGACTTTGTTATACTTGTTCAGAGTTTTTGTTATACTCGATGATGGGCCTTTGTTATACTCGACCAGGGGACTTTGTTATACTCGATCAGGGGACTTTGTTATACTCGATCAGGGGACTTTGTTATACTCGATATGGTGGATTTGATATACTCGATCAGACGACTTTTTTATAATCGACATGGGGACTTTGTTATACTCGATCAAGGGGATTTGTTATACTCGATCAGGGGACTTTGTTATACTCGACCAGGGTACTTTGTTATACTTGATGAGGGGACTTTGTTATACTCGATGAGGGGACTTTGTTATACTCGATGAGGGAACTTCGATATACTCGAATAGGGGGCTTTGTTATAATCGACCAATGGACTTTGTTATACTCGATCAGGAGACTTTTTTATACTCGATGAGGGGCCTTTGTTATACTCGACTTGGGGCCTTTGTTATACTCGATCAGGGGACTTTGTTATACTCGATCAGGGGACTTTGTTATACTCGATCAGGGGTGTTTGTTATACTCGATCAGGGTACTTTGTTATACTCGATCAGGGGACTTTGTTATACTCGACATGGGGACTTTGGTATACACGATCAAGGGGCTTTGTTATACTCAATCAGGGGACTTTGTTAAACTGGATATGATGAATTTGTTATACTCGATCAAGGGACTTTGTTATACTCGATGGGGGGACTTTGTTATACTCGATGAGGGAACTTCGATATAATCGAATAGTGGGATTTGTTATAATCTACCAATGGACTTTGTTATAGTCGATCAGGAGACTTCCTTATAATCGATTAGGGGCCTTTGTTATACTCCATCAGGGGACTTTGCTATACTTGATCAGGGGACTTTGGTATAATAGATCAGGAAACTTTGTTATTTCTGACCAAGGGACTTTGTTATACTCGACCAGGGGACTTTGTTTTACTCGATCAGGGGACTTTGTTACACACAATAAGGTGACTTTGTTATACTCAATCAGGGGACTTTGTTATAATATATCAGGAGACTTTGTTATACACGATGCTGGGCCTTTCTTATACTCGACAAGGGGACTTTGTTATACTCGACTAGGGGACTTTGTTATACTCGACTAGGGGCCTTTGTTATACTCGATGAGGGGACTTTGTTATACTCGATCAGGGGAATTTGTTATACTCGAAATGGTGAATTTGTTATACTCGATCAGGGGACTTTTGTATACTCGACATGGGGACTTTGTTATACTCGATCAAGGGGCTTTGTTATACTCGATCAGGGGACTTTGTTATACTCCATCAGGGGCCTTTGTTATACTCGATGAGGGGCCTTTGTTATACTCGATCAGGGGACTTTGTTATTCTCGACTAGGGGATATGTTATACTCGATCAGGGTACTTTGTTATACTTGATGAGGGGACTTTGTTATACTCGATGAGGGGACTTTGTTATACTCGATGAGGGAACTTCGATATACTCGAATAGGTGGCTTTGTTATAATCGACCAATGGACTTTGTTATACTCGATCAGGAGACTTTTTTATACTCGATGAGGGGCCTTTGTTATACTCGACTTGGGGCCTTTGTTATACTCGATCAGGGGACTTTGTTATACTCGATCAGGGGACTTTGTTATACTCGATCAGGGGTGTTTGTTATACTCGATCAGGGTACTTTGTTATACTCGATTAGGGGACTTTGTTATACTCGACATGGGGACTTTGTTATACTCGATCAAGGGGCTTTGTTATACTCGATCAGGGGACTTTGTTAAACTGGATATGGTGAATTTGTTATACTCGATCAGGGGACTTTGTTATACTCGATGAGGGAACTTCGATATAATCGAATAGTGGGATTTGTTATAATCGACCAATGGACTTTGTTATAGTCGATCAGGAGACTTCCTTATAATCGATTAGGGGCATTTGTTATACTCCATCAGGGGACTTTGCTATACTTGATCAGGGGACTTTGGTATAATAGATCAGGAAACTTTGTTATTTCTGACCAGGGGACTTTGTTATACTCGACCAGGGGACTTTGTTTTACTCGATCAGGAGACTTTGTTACACACAATAAGGTGACTTTGTTATACTCAATCAGGGGACTTTGTTATAATATATCAGGAGACTTTGTTATACTCGATGCTGGGCCTTTGTTATACTCGACAAGGGGACTTTGTTATACTCGACTAGGGGACTTTGTTATACTCGACTAGGGGCCTTTTTTATACTCGATGAGGGGACTTTGTTATACTCGATCAGGGGACTTTGTTATACTCGATATGGTGAATTTGTTATACTCGATCAGGGGACTTTTGTATACTCGACATGGGGACTTTGTTATACTCGATCAAGGGGTTATACTTTGTTATACTCTTTTGTTATACTCCATCAGCCTTTTGTTATACTCGTTATACTCGAGGGGCCTTTGTTATACTTAATCAGGGGACTTTGTTATTCTCGACTAGGGGATATGTTATACTCGACCAGGGGACTGTGTTATACTCGATCAGGGGACTTTGTTATACTCGACCAGGGTACTTTGTTATACTCGATCAAGGGGCTTTGTTATACTCGATCAGGGGACTTTGTTATACTCCATCAGGGGCCTTTGTTATACTCAATCAGGGGACTTTGTTATACTCCATTAGGGGCCTTTGTTATACTCGACTAGGGGCCTGTGTTATACTCAATCAGGTGGCTTTGTTATACTCGATCACGGGACTTTGCTATACTCGTTCAGGGGACTTTGTTACACACAATAAGGTGACTTTGTTATACTCGACATGGGGACTTTTTTATACTCAATCAGGGGACTTTGTTATAATATATCAGGAGACTTTGTTATACTCGATGATGGGCCTTTGTTATACTCGATCACGGGACATTGTTATACTCGACCAGGGGACTTTTTTATACTCGACATGGGGACTTTGTTATACTCGATCAAGGGGCTTTGTTATACTCGATCAGGGGACTTTGTTATACTCCATTAGGGGCCTTTGTTATACTCGACTAGGGGCCTGTGTTATACTCAATCAGGTGGCTTTGTTATACTCGATCACGGGCCTTTGCTATACTCGTTCAGGGGACTTTGTTACACACAATAAGGTGACTTTGTTATACTCGACAAGGGAACTTTTTTATACTCAATCAGGGGACTTTGTTATAATATATCAGGAGACTTTGTTATAATCGATGATGGGCCTTTGTTATACTCGATCACGGGACATTGATATACTCGACCAGGGGACTTTTTTATACTCGACATGGGGACTTTGTTATACTCGATCAAGGGGCTTTGTTATACTCGATCAGGGGACTTTGTTATACTCCATCAGGGGCCTTTGTTATACTCGATGAGGAGCCTTTGTTATACTCGATTAGGGGACTTTGTTATTCTCGACCAGGGGACTTTGTTATACTCGACCAGGGGACTTTGTTATACTCGATGAGGGGACTTTGTTATACTCGACCAGGGTACTTTGTTATACTCGATGAGGGGACTTTGTTATACTCGATGAGGGTACTTCGTTATACTAGATTTGGGGGCTTTGTTTTAATCGACCAATGGACTTTGATATGCTCGATCAGGAGACTTTGTTATATTCTATTATGGGCATTTGTTATACTCGATCAGGGGACTTTGTAATATTCGATGAGGGAGCTTTGTTATACTCGATCAGGGAACTTTGTTACACTCGATGAGGAGGCTTTATTATTCTCGACCAGGAGCCTTTGTTATGCTCGATCAGGTGACTATGTTATACCCTACCAGGGGACTTTGTTATACTCGACTAGGGGCCTTTGTTATACTCGATCAGGGGACTTTGTTATACTCGACCAGGGACTTTGTTATACTCGATCAGGGGACTTTGTTATACTCGATCAGGGGACTTTGTTATATTCGATATGGTGAACTTGTTATACTCGATCAGGGGACATTTTTATACTCGACATGGGGACTTTGTTATACTCGAAGAAGGGGCTTTGTTATACTCGATCAGGGGACTTTGTTATACTCGATGAGGGGCCTTTGTTAAACTCGATGAGGGGCCTTTGTTATACTCGATCAGGGAACTTTGTTATACTCGACTAGGGGCCTGTGTTATACTCAATCGGGTGGCTTTGTTATACTCGATCACGGGACTTTGCTATACTCGTTCAGAGGACTTTGTTATACTCGATCAGGGGCTTTTGTTGTACTCGACCAGGGGACTTTGTTATACTCGAAGAGGGTACTTTGTTATACTCGATAAGTGGACTTTCTTAAACTCGATCAGGGGACTTTGTTATACTCGACCAGGGGACTTTTTTAAATTCGACCAGAGGACTTTGCTAACCTCGACCAGGCGACATTGTTATACTCGATCAGGGGACTTTGTTATACTCGATCAAGGGACTTTGTTATTTTCTATTAGGGGGCTTTGTTATACTCCATCACGGCCTTTGTTATACTCGAAAACTGGACTTTGTTATACTCGTTGAGGGGCCTTTGTTATACTCGACCACTGGACTTTGTTACACTTGATGAGGGGACTTTGTTATACTCGATCAGGGGAATTTGTTATACTCGATATGGTGAATTTGTTATACTCGATCAGGGGACTTTTGTATACTCGACATGGCGACTTTGTTATACTCGATCAAGGGGCTTTGTTATACTCGATCAGGGGACTTTGTTATACTCCATCAGGGGCCTTTGTTATACTCGATGAGGGGCCTTTGTTATACTCGATCAGGGGACTTTGTTATTCTCGACTAGGGGCTATGTTATACTCGACCAGGGGACTGTTTTATACTCGATCAGGGGACTTTGTTATACTCGACCAGGGTACTTTGTTATACTCGATCATGGGGCTTTGTTACACTCGATCAGGGAACTTTGTTACACTCGATGAGGAGGCTTTATTATTCTCGACCAGGGGCCTTTGTTATGCTCGATCAGGTAACTTTGTTATACTCGACCAAGGGACTTTGTTATACTCGATTAGGAGCCTCTGTTATACTCAATCAGGTGGCTTTGTTATACTCGATCACGGGACTTTGCTATACTCGATCAGGGGACTTTGTTATACTCGATGATGGGCCTTTGTTATACTCGACCAGGGGACTTTGTTATACTCGATAAGGGGACTTTGTTATACTCGATATGGTGAATTTGTTATACTCGATCAGGGAACTTTTTTATAGTCGACATGGGGACTTTGTTTTACTCGATCAAGGGGCTTTGTTATACTCGATCAGGGGACTTTGTTATACTCCATCAGGGGCCTTTGTTATACTCGATCAGGGGACTTTGTTATACTCCATTAGGGGCCTTTGTTATACTCGACTAGGGGCCTGTGTTATAT
>NW_024738180.1:62614-235178 GCF_018991925.1 Homarus americanus
TATAATAAAGTCCCCTTATCGAGTATAACAAAATACCCTGTTCGATTATAACAAAGTCCCCACGTCGAGTATAAAAACGGCCCCTCATCGAGTATAACAAAGTCCCCTGAACAAGTATAACAAATTCCCCTGATCGAGTATAACAAAGTCCCCTAACCGAGTATAACAAAGTCCCGTTATCGAGGATAACAAATTCCCCTAATCGAGTATAACAAAGTCCCCTGGTCGAGTATAACAAAGTTCCCTGATCGAGAATAACAAAGTACCCTGATCGAGTATAAGAAAGTACCCTGGTCGAGTATAACAAATTTCCCTGATTGAGTATAAGAAAGTGCCCTGATCGAGAATAACAAAGTACCCTGATCGAGTATAAGAAAGTACCCTGGTCGAGTATAACAAATTTCCCTGATTGAGTATAAGAAAGTCCCCTCATCGAGTATAACAAAGTCACCTGATCTATTATAACAAACTCCCCTGATTGAGTCTAACAAAGGCCCCTGGTCGAGTGTAACAAAATCACCTTATCGTGTATAACAAAGTCCCCTGATCGAGTATAACAAAGTCCCCTGGTCGAGTATAACAAAGCGCCCTCATCGGGAATAACAAAGTCCCCTGATCGAGTAAAACAAAGGCCCATGGTCGAGTATAACAAAGGCACCTGGTCGAGCATAAGAAAGGCCCTTGGTCGAGCATAACAAATGCCCCTGGTCGAGTATTACAAAGTCCCCTAATCGAGAATAACAAAGTCCCCTGGTCGAGTATAATACAGCCCCCTAATCGAGTATAACAAAGGCCCTTGATCTAATTTAACAAAGTCCCCTGATCGAGTATAACAAATTCACCTGATCTATTATAACAAAGTCCCCTGATTGAGTCTAACAAAGGCCCCTGGTCGAGAATAACAAGGTCACCTTTTCGTGTATAACAAAGTCCCCTGATCGAGTATAACAAAGTCCCCTGGTCCATTATATCAAAGTCCCCTGGTCGAGTATAACAAAGTCCACTGGTCAGGTGTATCAAAGTCCCCTGATCGAGTATAACAAAGTCCCCTGATCTTGTATAACAACGGCCCTTCATCGTGTATAACACAGACCCCTGATCGAGTATAACAAAGTCCCGTGATCGAGTATAACAAAGGCCTTTGTTCGAGTAAAACAAAGGCCCCTGATGGAGTATAACAAAGTCCCCTCATCGAGTATAACAAAGCCCCTTGATCGAGTATAACAAAGTCCTCTGGTCGAGTATAACAAAGTCCCCTGGAAGATTAACGAAATCCCCTTATCGAGAATAACAAAGCTCCCTCATCAAGTATAAGAAAGGCCGCTAATCAATCAATACAAAGACCTCTGGTCGAGTATAACAAAGCCCCATGATCGAGTATAACAAAGTCTCCTGATCGTGAAAAACAAAGTCCCCTAACCGAGTATAACAAAGTCCCCTGATCGAGGATAACAAAGTCCCCGAATCGAGTATAACAAAGTCCCCAGATCGAGTATAACAAAGTCCCCTGATCGAGAATAACAAAGTGCCCTGATGGAGTATAACAAAGTCCCCTGATCGAGTATAACAATTTCACCATATCGAGTATAACAAAGTCCCATGATCGAGTATAACAAAGCTCACTCATCGAGTATAACAACGTCCCCTGATCGAGCAAATCAAAGACCCCAGGTCGAGAACAACAAAGCCTCCTAATCGAGTATAACAAAGTCCCCTGGTCGAGTATAACAAAGCCCATTGATCGAGTATAACAAAGCCCCAGGATCGAGTATAACAAAGTCCCCTCATCGAGTATAACAAAGTCCCCTGGACGAGTATAATAAAGCCCCCTGATCGTGTATAACAAAGAACCTTCATCGAATATCACAAAGTCCTCTGATTGAGTATAATAAACTCACCTGATCGAGTATATCAATGGCACCTGGTCGAGTATAACAAAGGCCTCTAATCAAGTATAACAAAGTTTCCTGATCTATTATAACAAAGTCCCCTGATTGAGTATAACAAAGTCCCCTGGTAGAGTATAACAAAGTCACCTTATTGTGTGTAACAAAGTCCCCTGATCGAATATAACAAAGTTCCCTGATCTTGTATAACAAAGGCCCTTCATCGTGTATAACACAGGCCCCTCATCGAGTATAACAAAGTCCCGTGATCGAGTATAACAAAGGCCTTTGATCGAGTAAAACAAAGGCCCCTGATGGAGTATAACAAAGTACCCTCATCGAGTATAACAAAGTCTTCTGGTCGAGGATAACAAAGTCTTTTGGTCGAGTATAACAAAGTGCCCTGATTGAGTATAACAAAGTGCCCAGATCGAGTATAACAAAGTCCCCTAATCAAGTATAACAAAGGCCCCTAGTCGAGTATAACAAAGGCCCCTTATCGAGTATAACAAAGACCCTTGATCGAATATAACAAACTCCCGTTATCGAGTATAACAAAGATCCATGATCAAATATAACAAAGTCCACTGACCGTGTATATCAAAGCCCGCTCGTCGAGTATAATAAAGTCCCCTTATCGAGTATAACAAAATACCCTGATCGAGTATAACAAAGTCCCCTGGTCGAGTATAACAAAGGGCCCTCTTTGAGTATAACAAAGTCCCCTGAACAAGTATAACAAAGTCCCCTGGTCGAGTATAAAAAAGTCCCCTAATCAAGAATAACAAAGTCCCCTGGTGGAGTATAACAAAATCCCCTTATCGAGTATAACAAAGCTCCCTCATCGAGTATAAGAAAGTCCCCTGATCGAGCAATACAAAGCCCCTGGTCGAGTATAACAAAGTCTCCTGATCGTGAATAACAAAGTCACCTGGTCGAGTATAACAAATTCCCCTAATCGAGTATAACAAAGTCCCCTAACCGAGTATAACAAAGTCCTCTGATCGGGTATAACAAAGGCCTTTGATCGAGTAAAACAAAGGCCCCTGATGGAGTATAACAAAGTCCCCTCATCGAGTATAACTAAGTCCCCTGATCGAGTATAACAAAGTCCCCTGATCGAGTATAACAAAGTCCTCTGGTCGAGCATAACAAAGGCCTTTGATCGAGTAAAACGAAGATCCATGATCGAATATAACAAAGTCACCTGATTGTGTATATCAAAGCCCGCTCGTCGAGTATATCAAATTCCCCTGATCGAGTTTAACAAAGTCCCCTGGTTCGAGTGTAACAAAGGCCCCACATCGATTAAACAAAGTCCCCTGGTGGAGTATAACAAAGTCCCCTGGTGGAGTATAACAAAGTCCCCTTATCGAGTATAACAAAGTCCCCTAACCGAGTATAACAAAGTCCCCTGATCGAGGATAACAAAGTCCCCTGATCGAGCAATTCAAAGACCCCTGGTCGAGTATAACAAAGCCCCATGATCGAGTATAACAAAGTCCCCTGATCAAGAATAACAAAGTGCACTGATCGAGTATAACAAAGTCCCCTAGTCGAGTATAACAAAGTCCCCTCATCGAGTATAACAAAGCTCCCTCATCGAGTATAACAAAGTCTCCTGATCGAGCAATACAAAGACCACTGGTCGAGTATAACAAAGCCCCATGATCGAGTATAACAAAGTCACCGAATCGAGCATAACAAAGGCCCCTGGTCGAGTATAATAAAGCCTCCTAATCGAGTGTAACAACGTTCCCTGATCAGGCATAACAAAGCCCCTTGATCGAGTATAACAAAGTCCTCTCATCGAGTATAAAAAAGTCCCCTGATTGAGTTTAACAAAGTCCCCTGATCGAGTATAACAAATTCCCCTGATCGAGTATAACAAATTCACCATATCGAGTATAACAAAGTCCCCTGATCGAGTATAACAAAGTCTCCTGATCGAGTATAACAAAGTCCCCTGGTCTAGTATAACAAAGTCCCCTGGTTGAGTATATCAAAGCCCCCTTATCGAGTATAACAAAGTCCCCTGATCGAGTATAACAAAGCTCACTCATCGAGTATAACAATGTCCCCTGATCGAGCAACACAAAGACCCCTGGTCGAGAACAACAAAGCCTCCTAATCGAGTATAACAAGTCCGCTGGTCGAGTATAACAAAGCCCCATGATCGAGTATAACAAAGCCCCAGGATCGAGTATAACAAAGTCCCCTGGTCGAGTATAACAAAGTCCCCTGGACGAGTAAAATAAAGGAGCCTGATCGACTATAACAAAGTCCCCTGATTTTGTCTAACAAAGGCCCCTGGTCGAGAATAACAAAGGCACCTTATCGTGTATAACAAAGTCCCCTGATCGAGTATACCAAAGTCCCCTGGTCCAGTATATCAAAGGCCCCTGGTCAAGTAAAACAAAGGCCTCTGATCGAGTATAATAAAGTCTCCTGATCTAATATAACAAAGTCACCTGATTGAGTATAAGAAAGTCCCCTGGTCGAGTACAAAAAAGTCACCTTATCGTGTATAACAAAGTCCCCTGATCAAGAATAACAAAGTCCCCCAGTCGAGTATAACAAAGTCCCCTGGTCGAATATAACAAAGTCCACTGGTCAGGTATAACAAATTCCCCTGATCGAGTATAACAAAGTCCCCTGATCTTGTATAACAAAGGCCCTTCATCGTGTATAACACAGGCCCCTGATCGAGTATAACAAAGTCCCATGATCGAGTATATCAAAGGCCTTTGGTCGAGTAAAACAAAGGCCCCTGATGGAGAATAACAAAGTCACCTCATCAAGTATAACAAAGCCCCTTGATCGAGTATAACAAAGTCCCCATGTCGAGTATAACAATCCCCTGATCGAGTATAACAAATTCACCTTATCGAGTATAACAAAGTCCCCAAGTAGAGTATAACAGTCCCCTAATCGAGTATAACAAAGTCCCCTAATCGAGTATAACAAAGTCCTCTGGTCGAGTATAACAAGGTCCCCTGGTCGAGTATAACAAAGTGCCCTGATCGAGTATAACAAAGTGCCCAGATCGAGTATAACAAAGTGCCCTAATCAAGTATAACAAAGGCCCCTAGTCGAGTATAACAAAGGCCCCTTATCGAGTATAACAAAAAACCTTGATCGAATATAACAAACTCCCCTGATCGAGTATAACAAAGATCCATGATCGAATATAACAAAGTCCACTGACCGTGTATATCATAACCCGCTTGTCGAGTATAATAAAGTCCCCTTATCGAGTGTAACAAAATACCCTGTTCGAGTATAACAAAGTCCCCTCGTCGAGTATAAAAACGGCCCCTCATCGGGTATAACAAACTCCCCTGAACAAGTATAACAAATTCCCCTGATCGAGTATAACAAAGTCCCCTAACCGAGTATAACAAAGTCCCGTGATCGAGGATAACAAATTCCCCTAATCGAGTATAACAAAGTCCCCTGGTCGAGTATAACAAAGTTCCCTGATCGAGAATAACAAAGTCCCTGATCGAGTATAAGAAAGTACCCTGGTCGAGTATAACAAAGTCCCCTGATCGAGTATAAAAAAGCCACCTGATCGAGTATAACAAAGTCCCCTGATCGAGTATAACAAATCCAACTAATCGAGTATAACAAAGTTCTTTGATCGAGTATAACAAAGCCCCCTTATCGAGTCTAACAAAGGCTCCTCATCGAGTATAACAAAGGCCTCTAATCGTGTATAACAAAGTCCAGTGGTCGAGTATAACAAAGGCCCCTTAATGAGTTGAACAAAGCCCCCTGATCGAGTATAACAAAGTCCTCTGAACGAGTATAACAAAGTCCCCTCGTCGAGTATAACAAAGTCCCCTCGTCGAGTTTAACGAAGCCCCCTCATCGAGTACAACAAAGTCCCCTGATCGAGTATAACAAACGCCCGTCATCGAGTATAACAAAGTCCCCTGATCGAGTATAACAAAGTGCCCTGATCGAGTATAACAAAGTCCGCTAATCGAGTATAACAAAGGCCCCTAGTCGAGTATAACAAAGACCCCTTGTCGAGTATATAGAAGCCCCTGATCAAGTATAACAAAGGCCCCTGGTCGAGCAAAACAAAGGCCCCTGGTCGATCATAACAAAGGCCCCTGGTCGAGTAAAGCAAAGTGCCCTGATCGAGCAAAACAAAGGCCCCTGGTCGAGCAAAACAAAGGCCCCTGGTCGAGCATAACAAAGTCCCTTGATCGAGTATAACAAAGTCCCCTTATCGAGTATAACAAAGTCCCCTGATCGAGTACAACAAAGTCCCCTAATCGAGTATAACAAAGTCTTCTGGTCGAGTATATCAAAGTCCCTGTCGAGTATAACAAAGTGCCCTGATCGAGTATAACAAAGTGCCCCGATCGAGAAAAACAAAGTCCCCAAATCGAGTATGACAAAGACCCTAAGTCGAGTATATAAAGACCCCTGATCAAGTATAACAACGGCCCCTTGTCGAGCATAACAAAGGCCCCTGGTCGACCAAAACAAAGGCCCCTGGTCGAGCATAACAAAGGCCCTTGGTCGAGCATAAGAAAGTGCCCCGATCGAGCAAAACAAAGGCCCCTGATCAAGAATAACAATGTCGCCAGGTCGAGTATAACAATGTGCCCTAATCAAGTATAACAAAGGCCCCTGGTCGAGCAAAACAAAGGCACCTGGTCGACCATAACAAAGTCCAGTGGTCGAGTATAACAAAGCCCGCTCATCGAGTATAACAAAGTCCCCTGGTCGTACATAACAAAGCCCCTTGATTGAGTATAACAAAGTCCCCTGATCGAGTATAAAAAAGTCCCCTGATCGAGTATAACAAAGTCCCCTGATCGAGTATAACAAAGTCCCCTAATCGAGAATAACAAAGTCCCCTGGTCGAGTATAACAAAGTCCCTTCAACGATTATAACAAAGCCCCCTCATCTAGTATAACAAAGTCCCCTGATCGAGTATAACAAAGTTCCCTGATCGACTATAACAAAGTCCCCTGATCATGTATAACAAAGTCCCCTGATCGAGTATAACAAAGTCCAGTGGCGGAGTATAACAAAGGCCCCTCAACGAGTATAACAAACTTCAGTTGTCGAATATAACAAAGGCCCCTGATCGAGTATAACAAAGCCCCCTCATCGAGTATAACAAAGTCCCCTGATCGAATATAACAAAGTCTCCTGATCGAGTATAACAAAGTCCCCTAATCGAGCATAACAACTTCCCCTGGTCAAGTATAACAAAGTCCCCTGGTCGAGTATAACAAAGTTCCCTTATCGAGTATAACAAAGTACCCCGATCGAGTATAATAAAGTCCACCTGGTCGAGTATAGCAAAAGCCCCTGATCGAGTATAACAAACTCCCCTGAACAAGTATAACAAAGTCCCTTGGTCGAGTATAACAAACCCCGTGATCGAGTACAACAAAGACACTTGATCGAGTATAACAAAGTCCCCTGATAGAGTATAAGAAAGTCCCCTGATCGAGAATAACATAGTCCTCTGATCGAGTGTAACAAAGTCCCCTGATCGAGTATAACAAAGTCCCCTGATCGAGTATAACAAAGTTCCCTGATCGAGTATAACAAAGTCCCCTGATTGAGTATAAAAAAGTCCCCTGATCGAGTATAACAAAGGCCCCGAGTCGAGCATAACAAAGTCCCCTGATCGAGTATAACAAAGGCCCCTAGTCGAGTATAACAAACACCCCTAGTCGAGTATAAAAAAAGTCCCCTCAACGAGTATAACAGAGTCCCCTGGTCGAGTAAAACAAAGACCCCTGGTCGAGTGTATCAAAGTCCCTTGATCGAGTCTAACAAAGGTCCCTGATCGAGTATAACAAAGTCCCCTGATCGAGTATATCCAAGGCCCCTAATCGAGTATAACAAAGGCCCCTCATCGAGTATAAGAAAGTCCCCTGATCAATTATAACAAAATCCCCTGATCGAGTATAATCAAAGTCCCCTGAGCGAGTATAACAAAGTCCCCTAATCGAATATAATAAAGTCCCATGGTCGAATATGAAAATTCCCTTGATCGAGCATAACAAAGGCCCTTGGTCGAGTATAACAAAGTCCCCTGATCGAGTATAAAAAAGCCACCTGATCGAGTATAACAAAGTCCCCTGATCGAGTATAACAAATCCACCTGATCGAGTATAACAAAGTCCTCTGAACGAGTATAACAAAGTCCCCTGGTCGAGTATAACAATGCCCACTGATCGAGTATAACAAAGACCCTTGATCGAGTATAACAATGTCCCCTGATTGAGTATAACAAAGTATCCTGGTCTAGTATAACAAAGTCCCCTGTTCGAGAAAAACAAAGTCCCCTCGTCGAGTATAACAAATTCCCCTTGTCGAGTTTAACGAAGCCCCTCATCGAGTACAACAAAGTCCCCTGATCGAGTATAACAAAGGCCCCTCATCGAGTATAACAAAGTCCCCTGATCGAGTATAACAAAGTGCCCTGATCGAGTATAACAAAGTCCCCTGATTGAGTATAACAAAGTGCCCTGATCGAGTATAACAAAGTCCGCTAATCGAGTATAACAAAGGCCTAGAGTCGAGTATAACAAAGACCCCGTGTCGAGTATATAAAGGCCCCTGATCAAGTATAACAAAGGGCCCTGGTCGAGCAAAACAAAGGCCCCTGGTCGATCATAACAAAGGCCTCTGGTCGAGTAAAGCAAAGTGCCCTGATCGAGCAAAACAAAGGCCCCTGGTCGAGCAAAACAAAGGCCCCTGGTCGAGCATAACAAAGTCCCTTGATCGAGTATAACAAAGTCCCCTTATCGAGTATAACAAAGTCCCCTGATCGAGTACAACAAAGTCCAATTGTCGAGTATAACAAAGGCCCCTTAACGAGTATAACAAAGTCCAGTGGTCGAATATAACAAAGGCTCCTTATCGAGAATAACAAAGTACCCTGATTGAGTATAACAAAGTCCCCTGGTCGATATAACAAAAGCCCCTAATCGAGTATAACAAAGTCCTCTGAACGAGTATAACAAAGTCCACTGGTCGAGCATAACAAAGGACCCTGGTCGAGTAAAGCAAAGTGCCCCGATCGAGCAAAACAAAGTCCCCTAATCGAGTATAACAAAGTCCCCTGATCGAGTTTAACAAAGTCCCCTAATCGAGTATAACAAAGTCTTCTGGTCGAGTATATCAAAGTCCCTGTCGAGTATAATAAAGTGCCCTGATCGAGTATAACAAAGTGCCTCGATCGAGAAAAACAAAGTCCCCAAACAGAGTATAACAAAGACCCCAAGTCGAGTATATGAAGGCCCCTGATCAAGTATAACAACGGCCCCTTGTCGAGCATAACAAAGGCCCCTGGTCGACCAAAACAAAGGCCCCTGGTCGAGCATAACAAAGGCCCTTGGTCGAGCATAAGAAAGTGCCACGATCGAGCAAAACAAAGGCCCCTGGTCAAGCATAACAAAGTCGCCAGGTCGAGTATAACAATGTGCCCTAATCGAGTATAACAAAGACCCCTAGTCGAGCATATAAAGGCCCCTCATCAAGTATAACAAAGGCCCCTGGTCGAGCAAAACAAAGGCACCTGGTCGAGCATAACAGAGTCCAGTGGTCGAGTATAACAAAGCCCGCTCATCGAGTTTAACAAAGTCCCCTGGTCGTACATAACAAAGCCCCATGATTGAGTATAACAAAGTCCCCTGATCGAGTATAAAAAAGTCCCCTGATCGAGTATAACAAAGTCCCCTGATCGAGTATAACAAAGTCCCCTAATCGAGAATAACAAAGTCCCCTGGTCGAGTATAACAAAGTCCCTTCAACGAGTATAACAAAGCCCCCTCATCTAGTATAACAAAGTCCCCTGATCGAGTATAACAAAGTTCCCTGATCGACTATAACAAAGTCCCCTGATCATGTATAACAAAGTCCCCTGATCGAGTATAACAAAGTCCAGTGGTGGAGTATAACAAAGGCCCCTCAACGAGTATAACAAACTTCAGTTGTCGAATATAACAAAGGCCCCTGATCGAGTATAACAAAGCCCCCTGATCGAGTATAACAAAGTCCCCTGATCGAATATAACAAAGTCTCCTGATCGAGTATAACAAAGTCCCCTAATCGAGCATAACAACTTCCCCTGCTCAAGTATAACAAAGTCCCCTAGTCGAGTATAACAAAGTTCCCTTATCGAGTATAACAAAGTACCCCGATCGAGTATAATAAAGTCCACCTGGTCGAGTATAGAAAAAGCCCCTGATCGAGTATAACAAAGTCCTCTGAACGAGTATAACAAAGTCCCCTGGTCGAGTATAACAATGCCCACTGATCGAGTATAACAATGTCCCTTGATTGAGTATAACAAAGTATCCTGGTCTAGAATAACAAAGTCCCCTGTTTGAGAATAACAAAGGCCCCTTATCGAGTATAACAAAGTCCCCTCGTCGAGTATAACAATGCCCCCTCATCGAGTATAACAGAGTCCCCTGATCGAGTAGAACAAAGGCCCCTGATCGAGTATAACAAAGTCCCCTGATCGAGAATAACAAACTCCAGTGGTGGAGTATAACAAAGGCCCCTCAACGAGTATAACAAACTTCAGTGGTCGAATATAACAAATGCCCCTGATCGAGTATAACAAAGCCCCCTGATCGAGTATAACAAAGTTCCCTGATCGAGTATAACAAAGTCCCCTTATCGAGTATGACAAAGTCGCCTGATCAAGTATAACAATGTCCTCTGGTCGAGTATAAAAAAGTCCCCTGGTCGAGAATAACAAAGTCCCCTTATCGAGTTTAAGAAAGTCCTCTTATCGAGTATAATAAAGTACCCTGATCGAGTATAACAAAGTCCCATGGTCGATATAACAAAAGCCCCTAATCGAGTATAACAAAGTCCCCTGGTCGAGTATAACAAAGTCCCCTGGTCGAGTATAACAAAGCCCTCTGATCGAGTATAACAAAGTCTCCTGATCAAGTATAACAAAGTCTCCTAATTGAGTATAACAAAGATACCATTAGCGAGTATAACAAAGTCCCCTGATCGAGAATAACAAAGTCCCCTGATCGAGAATAACAAAGTCCCCTGATCTAGTATAACAAAGTCCCCTGTTCGAGTATAACAAAGCCCCCTCATTGAGTATAGCAAAGTCCCCTCATCGAGTATAACAAAGTCCCTCATCGAGTATAACAAAGTCCCCTGATCGAGTATAACAAAGTCCCCTGATCGAGTATAACAAAGTCCCCTCATCGAGTATAACAAACTTCAGTGAGCGAATATAACAAAGGCCCTTGATCGAGTATATCAAATGCCCCTATTCGAGTATAGCAAAGGCTCCTCATCGAGTATAAGAAAGTCCCCTGATAAATTATTTCAAGATCCCCTGATCGAATCCAACAAAGGCCCTTGATCGACTATAACAAAGTCCCATAATCTTGTATAACAAAGGCCCTTAATCGAGTATAATAAAGGCCCCTGATAGAGTATAACAAAGTCCCCTGATCGAGTATAACAAAGTCCCCTTATCGAGTATAACAAAGTGCCCTGATCGAGTTTAACAAAGTCCCCTAATCGAGTATAACATAGGCCCTTTGTCGAGTATAACAAAGACCCCTAGTCGAGTATATAAAGGCCCCTGATCAAGTATAACAAAGGCCCCTGGTCGAGCAAAACAAAGGCCCCTGGATGAGCATAACAAAGGCCCCTGGTCGAGCATAACAAAGGCCTTTGGTCGAGTATAACAAAGTGCCCTGATCTAGTATAACAAAGTCCCCATATTGAGTATTGCAAAGTGACCTGATCGAGAATAACAAAGTCCCCTAATCTAGTATAACAACGGCCCCTACTTGAGTATAGCAAAGACCCCTAGTCGAGTATATAAAGGCCCCTCATCAAGTATAACAAAGGCCCCTGGTCGAGCAAAACAAAGGCCCCTGGTCGAGCATAACAAAGGCCCCTGGTCGAGTATAATAAAGTTCCCCGATCGAGCAAAACAAAGGCCCCTGGTCGAGCATAACAAAGTCCCCTGGTCGAGTATAACAAAGTGCCCTGACCGAGTATAACAAAGTGCCCCGATCGAGTAAAGCAAAGTCCCCTAATCGAGTATGACAAGGACCCTTAGTCGAGTATATAAAGGCCCCTCATCAAGTATAACAAAGGCCCCTGGTCGAGCAAAACAAAGGCACCTGGTCGACCATAACAAAGTCCAGTGGTCGAGTATAACAAAGCCCCCTCTTCGAGTATAACAAAGTCCACTGGTCGTACATAACAAAGCCCCATGATTGAGTATAACAAAGTCCCCTGATCGAGTATAAAAAAGTCCCCTGATCGAGTCTAACAACGTCCCCTGATCGAGTATAACAAAGTCCCCTAATCGAGAATAACAAAGTCCCCTGGTCGCGTATAACAAAGTCCCTTCAACGAGTATAACAAAGCCCCCTCATCTAGTATAACTAAGTCCCCTGATCGAGTATAACAAAGTCCCCTGATCATGTATAACAAAGTCCCCTGATCGAGTATAACAAAGTCCAGTGGTGGAGTATAACAAACTTCAGTTGGCGAATATAACAAAGGCCCCTGAACGAGTATAAGAAAGCCCCCTGATCGAGTATAACAAAGTCCCCTGATCGAATATATCAAAGTCTCCTGATCGAGTATAACAAAGTCCCCTAATCGAGCATAACAACTTCCCCTGGTCAAGTATAACAAAGTCCTCTGGTCGAGTATAACAAAGTTCCCTTTTCGAGTATAACAAAGTACCCCGATCGAGTATAATAAAGTCCACCTGGTCGAGTATAGCAAAAGCCCCTGATCGAGTATAACAAAGTTTCCTGGTCTAGAATAACAAAGTCCCCTGTTCGAGAATAACAAAGGCCCCTGATCGAGTATAACAAAGTCCCCTCGTCGAGTATAACAAAGCCCCCTCATCGAGTATAACAGAGTCCCCTGATCGAGTAGAACAAAGGCCCCTGATCGAGTATAACAAAGTCCCCTGATCGAGAATAACAAACTCCACTGGTGGAGTATAACAAAGGCCCCTCAACGAGTATAACAAACTTCAGTGGTCGAATATAAGAAAGGCCCCTGATCGAGTATAACAAAGCCCCCTGATCGAGTATAACAAAGTTCCCTGATCGAGTATAACAAAGTCCCCTTATCGAGTATAACAAAGTAGCCTGATCAAGTATAACAATGTCCTCTGGTCGAGTATAAAAAGGTCCCCTGGTCGAGAATAACAAAGTCCCCTGATCGAGTTTAAGAAAGTCCCCTTATCGAGTATAATAAAGTACCCTGATCGAGTATAACAAAGTCCCATGGTCGATATTACAAAAGCCCCTAATCGAGTATAACAAAGTCCCCTGGTCGAGTATAATAAAGTCCCTTGTCGAGTATAACAAAGCCCCCTGATCGAGTATAACAAAGTCTCCTGATCAAGTATAACAAAGTCCCCTAATTGAGTATAACAAAGATACCCTTAGCGAGTATAACAAAGTCCCCTGATCGAGAATAACAAAGTCCCCAGATCGAGAATAACAAAGTCCCCTGATCGAGTATAACAAAGTCCCCTGGTCGAGTATAACAAAGCCTCCTCATTGAGTATAGCAAAGTCCCCTCATCGAATATAACAAAGTCCCTCATCGAGTATAACAAAGTCCCCTGATCGAGTATAACAAAGTCCCCTGATCGAGTATAACAAAGTCCCCTCAACGAGTATAACAAACTTCAGTGAGCGAATATAACAAAGGCCCTTGATCGAGTATATCAAATGCCCCTATTCGAGTATAGCAAAGGCTCCTCATCGAGTATAAGAAAGTCCCCTGATAAATTATTTCAAGATCCCCTGATCGAATCTAACAAAGGCCCTTGATCGACTATAACAAAGTCCAATAATCTTGTATAACAAAGGACCTTCATCGAGTATAATAAAGGCCCCTGATCGAGTATAACAAAGTCCCCTAATCGAGTATAACAAAGTCCCCTTATCGAGTATAACAAAGTGCCCTGATCGAGTTTAACAAAGTCCCTTAATCGAGTATAACATAGGCCCTTAGTCGAGTATAACAAAGACCCCTAGTTGAGTATATAAAGCCCCTGATCAAGTACAACAAAGGCCCCTGGTCGAGCAAAACAAAGGCCCCTGGTCGAGCATAACAAAGGCCTTTGGTCGAGTATAACAAAGTGCCCTGATCTAGTATAACAAAGTCCCCATATTGAGTATTGCAAAGTGCCCTGATCGAGAATAACAAAGTCCCCTAATCTAGTATAACAACGGCCCCTACTCGATTATAGCAAAGACCCCTAGTCGAGTATATAAAGGCCCCTCATCAAGTATAAGAAAGGCCCCTCGTCGAGCAAAACAAAGGCCCCTGGTCGAGCATAACAAAGGCCCCTGGTCGATTATAATAAAGTTCCCCGATCGAGCAAAGCAAAGGCCCCTGGTCGAGCATAACAAAGTCCCCTGGTCGAGTATAACAAAGTGCCCTGATCGAGTATAACAAAGTGCCCCGATCGAGTAAAGCAAAGTCCCCTAATCGAGTATGACAAGGACCCTTAGTCGAGTATATAAAGGCCCCTTATCAAGTATAACAAAGGCCCCTGGTAGAGCAAAACAAAGGCTCCTGGTCGAACATAACAAAGGCCCCTGGTCGAGTATAACAAAGCCCCCTCATCGAGTATAGCAAAGTCCCATGGTCGAGCATAACAAAGCCCCATGATTGAGCATAACATAGTGCCCTGATCGAGAATAACAAAGTTCCCTGATCGAGTATAGCAAAGTCCCCTGATCGAGTATACCAAAGTCCCCTTATCGAGTATAACAAAGTCCAGTGGTCGGGTATAACAAAGGCCCCTCAACGAAGATAACAAATTAGGGGCCTTTGTTAGACTCGATCAGGGGCCTTTGTTAGACTCGATCAGGGAACTTTGTCATACTCGACCAGGGGTCTTTGTTATACTCGACCAGGGGACTTTTTTATACTCGAACAGGGGACTTTGTTATACTCGATCAGGGGCCTTTGTTATACTCGATGAAGGGCCTTTGTTATGCAAGATTATGGGACTTTGTTATACTCGATCAGGGGACTTTGTGATACTCGATGAGGGGCTTTTGTTATAGTCGAATTGGGGGCTTTGTTATACTCGATCAAGTGTCTTTGTTGTACTCGATCAGGGGGCTTTATTATACTCGCCCAGGGGACTTTGTTATACTCGTTCAGGGGACTTTTTTATACTCGATTAGGGGCTTTTGTTATAACGACCAGGGGACTTTGTTATACTCGATCAGGGTACTTTGATATTCTCGATAACGGGCCTTTGTGATATTCGACCACTGGACTTTGTTATACTCGTTGAGGGGCCTTTGTTATACTCGACCTCTGGACTTTGTTATACTCGATGAAGGGACTTTGTTATTCTCGAACAGGGGACTTTGTTATACTAGACCAGGATACTCTGTTATACTCGATCAGGGGTCTTTGTTATACTCGATCAAGGGTCTTTGTTATACTCGATCAGTGGGCATTATTATGCTCGACCAGGTGGCTTTGTTATAGTCGTTCAGAGGACTTTTTTATACTCGATCAGGGACTTTGTTATACTCGATCAGGGGACTTTATTATACTCGATCAGGGTACTTTGTTATGCTTGATAAGGGAACTTTGTTATACTCGAACAGGGAACTTTGTTATACTCGATCAGGGGACTTTGTTATACTCGATCCGGAGACTTTGTTATACTCGATCAGGGGATTTTGTTATACTAGATGAGGGGGCTTTGTTATACTCAATAAGGGGCCTTTGTTATACTGGACCACTGGACTTTGTTACACTAGACCACTGGACTTTGTTATACTCGATCAGGAGACTTTGTTATACTCGATGAAGGGGCTTTGTTATACTCGATGAGGAGCCTTTGTTAGACTCTAAAAGGGGCCTTTGTTATACTCAATCAAAGGACTTTGTTATTCTCGATCAGGGGAGTTTGTTATACTCGATGAGGGGAATTTGTTATACTCGATCAGGGGAATTTGTTCACTCGATCAGGGAACTATGTTATATTCAATGATGGGGCTCTGTTATACTCGACCAGAGGCCTTTGTTATGCTCGACCAGGGGTCTTTGTTATGCTCGACCAGGGTAATTTGTTATACTTGATGAGGGGCCTTTATATACTCGACTAGGGGTCTTTGTTATACTCGATTAGGGCACTTTGCTTTACTGGATCGGGGCACTTTGTTATACTCGATCAGGGCACATTCTTATACTCGACCAGGGGACTTTGTTATGCTCGACCAGGGGGCTTTGTTTTGCTCGATTGGGGCACTTTGTTATACTCGACCAGGGGCCTTGTTATGCTCGACCAGGGGCCTTTGTTTTGCTCGACCAGGGGCCTTTGTTATACTTGATCAGAGGCCTTTATATACTCGACTAGGGGCCTTTATTATTCTCGACTAGGAGTCTTTGTTATACTCGACTAGGGGCCGTTGTTATGCTCGATTAGGGGACTTTGTTATTATCGATCAGGGCACTTTGTAATACTCCATCAGGGGACGTTGTTATACTCGATCAGGGCACTTTGTTATACTCAACCAAAGTCCTTTGTTATGCTCGACCAGGGGCCTTTGTTTTACTCGACCAAAGGCCTTTGTTATAATTGATCAGGGGCCTTTATATACTCGACTATGGGTCTTTGTTATACTCGACTAAGGGCCTTTGTTATACTCGAGTAGGGGACTTTGCTAAACTCGATCAGGGCACTTTGTTATACTCGATCAGGGGACTTTGTTATACTCGATCAGGGGACTTTGTTATACTCGACCAGGGGACTTTGTTATTCTCAATCAGGGGACTTTGTTATTCTCGATCAGGGGACTTTGTTATACTCGATCAAGTGTCTTTGTTGTACTCGATCAGGGGGCTTTGATATACTCGATCAAGAGCCATTGTTATACTCGATCAGGGGACTTTGTTATACTCGATCCAGGGACTTTGTAATTCTCGAACAGGGGACTTTGTTATTCTCGATCAGGGGACTTTGTTTTACTCGACAAGGGTATCTTTGTTATACTCGATTAGGGGAAATTGTTATACTCGATCAGGGGACTTTGTTATACTCGTTGAGGGGCTTTTGTTATAGTCGAATTGGGGGCTTTGATATACTCGATCAGGGGACTTTGTTATACTCGATCAGGGGACTTTGTTATACTCGATCAAGTGTCTTTGTTGTACTCGATCAGGGGGCTTTGTTATACTCGACCAGGGGACTTTGTTATACTCGTTCAGGGGACTTTGTTATACTCGATTAGGAGCTTTTGTTATATCGACCAGGGGACTTTCTTAACCTAGATCAGGGGACTTTGTTATACTCGGCCAGGGGACTTTTTTTATACTCGACCAGAGGACATTGTTATACTTGAACAGGCGACTTTGTTATACTCGATCAGGGGACTTTGTTATACTCGATCAGCGGACTTTGCTATACTAGATCAGGGGCCTTTGTTATACACGATCAGGGGCCTTTGTTATATTCGGTCACTGAAGTTTGTTATCTTCGTTGAGGGGCCTTTGTTATACCCGACCACTGGACTTTGTTATACTCGATCAGGGGACTTTGGTATACTTGATCAGGGGACTTTATTATAATCGATCAGGGAACTTTGTTATTCTCGATCAGGGGACTTTGTTTTACTAGATGTGGGGGCTTTGTTATACTCGATGATGGGACTTTGTTATACACGAACATGGGACTTTGTTATTTTCGATCAGGGGACTTTGTTATACTCGATGAGGGGGCTTTGTTATACTCGACCAGGGGCCTTTGTTATGCTCAACCAGGGGCCTTTGTTTTGCTCGACCAGGGGCCTTTGTTATACTTGTTGAGGGGCCTTTTTCTACTCGATTTGGGGTCTTTGTTATACTCGATTAGGGGACTTTGTTTTACTCGATCGGGGCACTTTGTTATACTCAATCAAGCGTCTTTGTTGTACTCGATCAGGGGGCGTTGTTATACTCGACCAGGGGACTTTGTTATACTCATTCAGGGGACTTTGTTATACTCGATAAGGGGCTTTTGTTATACTCGACCAGGGGACTTTGTTATACTCGATCAGGGACTTTGTTATACTCGATAAGGAGACTTTCTTAATCTCAATCAGGGGACTTTGTTATACTAGATGAGGGGGCTTTGTTATACTCTATGAAGGGAATTTGTTATACTCGATGAAGGGACTTTGTTATTCTCGATCAGGTGACTTTGTTATACTCGATCAGGGTACTTTGTTATACTCGATCAGGGGACTTTGTTATACTCGATCAGGGGACTTTGTTATACTCGATCAGGGGACTTTGTTGATATTCGATCAGGGGACTTTGTTATACTCAATGAGGGGGCTTTGTTATACTCGATGAGGGGACTTTGCTATATTCGATTAAGGGTCTTTGTTATACTCGATTAGGGGACTTTGTTTTACTCGATCGGGGCACTTTGTTATGCTCGATCAGGGCACTTTGGTATACTCGACCAGGGGACTTTGTTATGCTCGACCAGGGGCCTTTGTTTTGCTCGATCGGTTCACTTTGTTATACTCGACCAGGGGCCTTTGTTATGCTCGACCAGGGGCCTTTGTTTTGCTCGACCAGGGGCCTTTGTTATACTTGATCAGGGGCCTTTATATAATCGACTAGAGGTCTTTGTTATACTCGACTACAGGCCTTTGTTATACTCGATTAGGGGACTTTGTTATTCTCGATCAGAGAACATTGTTATACTCGATCAGGGGACTTTGTTATACTCGATCAGGGGCCTTTGTTTTACTCGACCAGGGGACTTTATTATACTCGATAAGGTTAGTTTGTTATACTCGATAAGGGAAATTTGTTATACTCGACCAGGGGACTTTGTTATACTCGATCAGGGGATTTTGTTATTCTTGATTAGGGGGCTTTGTTATTCTCAATAAGGGGCCTTTGTTATACTCGACCACTGGACTTTGTTATACTCGATCAGGAGACATTTTTAAACTCGATGAGGGGGCTTTGTTATACTCGATGAGGAGCATTTGTTAGACTCGATAAGGGGCCTTTGTTATACTCGATCAAAGGACTTTGTTATACTCGATCAGGTGGCTTTTTTATACTTGATCAGGGGACTTTGTTATACTCGATCAGGTGGCTTTTTTATATTCGATCAGGGGACTTTGATATACTCGATAAGGGGACTTTGCTATACTCGATGAGGGGGGCTTTGTTATACTCGACCAGGGTCTTTTGTTATGCTCGACTAGGTGCCTTTGTTTTGCTCGACCAGGGGCGTTTGTTATACTTGATGAGGGGCCTAAATATACTCGACTAGGGGTCTTTGTCATACTCGATTACGGGACTTTGCTTTACTCGATCGGGGCACTTTGTTATACTCGATCAGGGCACTTTGTTATACTCGAACAGGGGACTTTGTTATGCTCGACCAGGGGCCTTTGTTTTGCTTGATCGGGGAACTTTATTATACTCGACCAGGGGCCTTTGTTATGCTTGACCAGGGGCCTTTGTTTTGCTCGACCAGGGGCCTTTGTTTTACTTGATCAGGGGCCTTTATATACTCGACTAGGGGCCTTTGTTTTACTCGACTAGGTGTCTTTGTTATACTCGAGTAGGGGCACTCGTTATACTCGATTAGGGGACTTTGTTATACTCGATCAGGGCACTTTGTAAGTCTCAATAAGGGGACTTTGTTATACCCGATCAGGGCACTTTGTTATACTCGACCAAAGGCCTTTGTTATGCTCGACTAGGGGCCTTTCTTTTGCTCGACCAGGGGCCTTTGTTATACTCGATCAGGGGCCTTTATCTACTCGACTAGGGGTCTTTGTTATATTCGACTAAGGGCCTATGTTATACTCGATTAGGGGACTTTGTTAAACTCGATCAGGGCACTTTATTATACTCGATCAGGGGACTTTGTTATACTCGATCAGGGGACTTTCTTGTACTCGATCAGGGGCCTTTATTATACTCGATGAAGGGCCTTTGTTATACAAGATTAGGGGACTTTGTTATACTCGACCAAGGGCCTTTGTTAGATTCGATCAGGGGATTTTGTTATAATTGATCAGGGGACTTTCTTAAACTCGATGAGGAGCCTTTGTTATACTCGAATAGGGGCATTTGATATACCCGATCAAGGGCCTTTGCTATCTTCGCTCACTGAAGTTTGTTATACTCGTTGAGGGGCCTTTGTTATACTTGATCAGGGGACTTTGTTATACTCGATTAGGGGACTTTGTTATACTCGATCAGGGACTTTGTTATACTCGATGAGGGGACTTTGCTATACTCAATGAGGGGGCTTTGTTATACTCGACCAGGGGACTGTGTTATACTCAATAAGGGGAATTTGTTATTCGCGATCAGGGGACTTTGTTTTACTCGCTAAGGGCATCTTTGTTATACTCGATTAGGGGACTTTCTTATACTCGATCAGGAGACTTTGTTATACTCGATCAGGGGGCTGTGTTATACTCGACCAGGGGACTTTGTTATACTCGATCAGGGGACTTTGTTATACTCGATTAGGGGCTTTTGTTATATCGACCATGGGACTTTGTTATACTTGATCAGGGTACTTTATTATACTCGATAAGGGGACTTTCTTAAACTCGATCAGGGGACTTTGTTATACTCGACCAGGGGACTTTTTTATACTCGACCAGAGAACTTCGGTATACTTGACCAGGCGACTTTGTTATACTCGTTAAGGGGACTTTGTTATACTCGATCAGGGGACTATGTTATACTCGATGAGGGGGCTTTGTTATACTCGATCAGGGGCCTTTGTTATATTCGTCATTGAAGTTTGTTATACTCATTGAGGGGCCTTTGTTATACTCTACCACTGGACTTTGTTATACTCGATCAGGAGACTTTGTTATACCCGATCAGGGGACTTTGTTATACTCGATTAGGGAACTTTATTATACTCGATCAGGGGACTTTGTTATACTAGATGAGGGGGCTTTGTTATACTCGATGAAGGGACTTTGTTATACTCGATCAGGGGACTTTGTTATACTGGATCAAGTGTCTTTGTTGTACTCGATCAGGGGGCTTTGTTATACTCGACCAGGGGACTTTGTTATACTCGTTCAGGGGACTTTGTTATACTCGATTAGGAGCTTTTGTTATATCGACCAGGGGACTTTCTTAACCTAGATCAGGGGACTTTGTTATACTCGGCCAGGGGACTTTTTTATTCTCGACCAGAGGACTTTGTTATACTTGAACAGGCGACTTTGTTATACTCGATCAGGAGACTTTGTTATACTCTATCTGGGGACTTTGTTATACTAGATCAGGGGCCTTTGTAATACACGATCAGGGGCCTTTGTTATATTCGCTCACTGAAGTTTGTTATCTTCGTTGAGGGGCCTTTGTTATACCCGACCACTGGACTTTGTTATACTCGATCAGGGGACTTTGTTATAATCGATCAGGGAACTTTGTTATTCTTGATCAGGGGACTTTGTTTTACTAGATGTGGGGGCTTTGTTATGCTCGATGATGGGCCTTTGTTATACACGATCATGGGACTTTGTTATTCTCGATTAGGGGACTTTGTTATACTCGATGAGGGGGCTTTCTTATACTCGACCAGGGGCCTTTGTTATGCTCAACCAGGGGCCTTCGTTTTGATCGACTAGGGGCCTTTGTTTTGCTCGACCAGGGGCCTTTGTTATACTTGTTGAGGGGCCTTTTTATACTCGATTTGGGGTCTTTGTTATACTCGATGAGGGGGCGTTGTTATACTCGACCAGGGGACTTTGTTATACTCATTCAGGGGACTTTGTTATACTCGATAAGGGGCTTTTGTTATACTCGACCAGGGGACTTTGTTATACTCGATCAGGGACTTTGTTATGCTCGATAAGGGGACTTTCTTAAACTCAATCAGGGGACTTTGTTATACTCGACCAGGGAACTTTTTTATACGCGACCAGAGGATTTTGTTATACTCGACCAGGCGACTTTGTTATACTTGATCAGGGGACATTGTTATACTAGATGAGGGGGCTTTGTTATACTCGATCAGGGGCCTTTGTTATACTCGACCACTGGACTTTGTTATACTCGACCACTGGACTTTGTTATACTCGACCACTGGACTTTGTTATACTCGATTAGGAGACTTTGTTATACTCGATCAGGGGACTTTGTTATACTCGATCAGGGGACTTTGTTATACTAGATGAGAGGGCTTTGTTATACTCGATCAGGGGCCTTTGTTATACTCGACCACTGCACTTTGTTATACCCGTTGAGGGGCCTTTGTTATACTCGACCACTGGACTTTGTTATACTCGATTAGGGGACTTTGTTATACTCGATCAGGGGACTTTGTTATACTCGAGCAGGGGACTTTGTTATACTAGATGAGGGGGCTTTGTTATACTCGATGAAGGGACTTTGTTATACTCGATGAAGGGACTTTGTTATTCTCGATCAGGTGACTTTGTTATACTCGATCAGGGTACTTTGTTATACTCGATCAGGGGACTTTGTTATACTCGATCAGGGGACTTTGTTATACTCGATCAGGGAACTTTGGTATACTCGACCAGGGGACTTTGTTATGCTCGACCAGGGGCCTTTGTTTTCCTCGATCGGTTCACATTGTTATACTCGACCAGGGGACTTTGTTATGCTCGACCAGGGGCCTTTGTTTTGCTCGACCAGGGGCCTTTGTTATACTTGATTAGGGGCCTTTATATAATCGACTAGGAGTCTTTGTTATACTCGACTAGAGGCCTTTGTTATACTCGATTAGGGGACTTTGTTATTCTCGATCAGGGAACATTGTTATACTCGATCAGGGGACTTTGTTATATTCGATGAGGGGGCTTTGTTATACTCGATCAGGGGCCTTTGTTTTACTCGATCAAAGGACTTTGTTATACTCGATCAGGTGGCTTTTTTATACTCGATCAGGGGACTTTGTTATACTCGTTCAGGTGGCTTTTTTATACTCGATCAGGGGACTTTGTTATGCTGGATCAGGGGAATTTGTTATACTCAACCAGGGGACTTTGTTATACTCGATTAGGGGACTTTGCTATACTCGATGAGGGGGGCTTTGTTATACTCGACCAGGGGCGTTTGTTATGCTCGACCAGGTGCCTTTGTTTTGCTCGACCAGGGGCGTTTGTTATACTTGATGAGGGGACTTTGCTTTACTCGATCGGGGCACTTTGTTATACTCGATCAGGGCACTTTGTTATATTCGACCAGGGGACTTTGTTATGCTCGACCAGGGGCCTTTGTTTTGCTTGATCGGGGAACTTTATTATACTCGACCAGGGGCCTTTGTTATGCTCGACCAGGGGCCTTTGTTTTGCTCGACCAGGGGCCTTTGTTATACTTGATCAGGGGCCTTGATATACTCGACTAGGGGCCTTTGTTTTACTCGACTAGGGGTCTTTGTTATACTCGAGTAGGGGCACTTGTTATACTCGATTAGGGGACTTTGTTATACTCGATCAGGGCACTTTGTAATACTCAATAAGGGGACTTTGTTATACGCGATTAGGGCACTTTGTTATACTCGACCAAAGGCCTTTGTTATGCTCGACTAGGGGCCTTTGTTTTGCTCGCCGAGGGGCCTTTGTTATACTTGATCAGGGGCCTTTATATACTCGACTAGGTGTCTTTGTTATATTCGACTAAGGGCCTATGTTATACTCGATTAGGGGACTTTGTTAAACTCGATCAGGGCACTTTATTATACTCGATCAGGGGACTTTGTTATACTCGATCAGGGGACTTTGTTTTACTCAATCAGGGGCCTTTATTATACTCGATGAAGGGCCTTTGTTATACAAGATTAGGGGACTTTGTTATACTCGACCAAGGGCCTTTGTTAGATTCGATCAGGGGATTTTGTTATTCTCGATCAGGGGACTTTGTTATTCTCGATTAGGGGACTTTGTTATACTCGCTAAGGGGCATTTGATATACTCGATCAAGGGCCTTTGCTATATTCGCTCACTGAAGTTTGTTATACTCGTTGAGGGGCCTTTGTTATACTCGATCAGGGACTTTGTTATACTCGATGCAGATCAGGACTTTGTTATAGTCGATGAGGGGACTTTGCTATACTCAATGAGGGGGCTTTGTTATACTCGACCAGGGGACTTTGTTATACCTCGATCAGGGAATTTGTTATTCTTTGGATCAGGGACTTTGTTATACTCGCTAAGGGTATCTTTGTTATACTCGATTAGGGACTTTGTTATACTCGATCAGGAAACTTTGTTATACCCGATCAAGGGGCTTTGTTATACTCGACCAGGGGACTTTGTTTTACTCGATCAGGGGACTTTGTTATACTCGATTAGGGGCTTTTGTTATATCGACCATGGACTTTGTTATACTTGATCAGGGTACTTTGTTATACTCGACCAGGGGACTTTTTTATACTCGTTAAGGTGACTTTGTTATACTCGATCAGGGGACTTTGTTATACTCGATGAGGGGGCTTTGTTATACTCGATAAGGGGACTTTCTTAAACTCGATCAGGGGACTTTGTTATACTCGAACAGGGGACTTTTTTATACTCGACCAGAGAACTTTGTTATACTTGACCAGGCGACTTTGTTATACTCGTTAAGGGGACTTTGTTATACTCGATCAGGGGACTTTGTTATACTCGATCAAGGACTTTTGTTATATTCGCTCACTGAAGTTTGTTATACTCGTTGAGGGGCCTTTGTTATACTCGACCACTGGACTTTGTTAAACTCGATCAGGGGACTTTGTTATACTAGATGAGGGGGCTTTGTTATCCTCGATGAAGGGACTTTGTTATTCTGGACCAGGGGATGTTGTTATTCTCGATCAGGGGACTTTGTTATACTCGATCAGGGGACTTTGTTATTCTCGATCAGGGGACTTTTTTATGCTCGATCAGGGGGACTTTGTTATACTCAAACATGTGGCTTTGTTATGCTCGATCGGGGAACTTTATTATACTCGACCAGGGGCCTTTGTTATGCACGACCAGGGGCCTTTGTTTTGCTCGACCAGGGGCCTTTGTTATACTTGATCATGGGCCTTTATATACTCGACTAGGGGCCTTTGTTTTACTCGACTAGGGGTCTTTGTTATACTCGAGTAGGGGCACTTGTTATACTCGATTAGGGGACTTTGTTATACTCGATCAGGGCACTTTGTAATACTCAATAAGGGGACTTTGTTATACTCGATGAGGGCACTTTATTATACTCGACCAAAGGCCTTTGTTATGCTCGACTAGGGGCCTTTGTTTTGCTCGACCAGGGGCCTTTGTTATACTTGATCAGGGTCCTTTATATACTGGACTAGGGGTCTTTGTTATATTCGACTAAGGGCCTATGTTATACTCGATTAGGGGACTTTGTTAAACTCGATCAGGGCACTTTATTATACTCGATCAGGGGACTTTCTTATACTCGATCAGGGGACTTTGTTATACTCGATTAGGGGCCTTTATTATACTCGATGAAGGGCCTTTGTTATACAAGATTAGGGGACTTTGTTATACTCGATCAAGGGCCTTTGTTAGATTCGATCAGGGGATTTTGTTATAATTGATCAGGGGACTTTCTTAAACTCGATGAGGAGCCTTTGTTATACTCGAATAGGGGCATTTGATATACTCGATCAAGGGCCTTTGCTATATTCGCTCACTTAAGTTTGTTATACTCGTTGAGGGGCCTTTGTTATACTCGATCAGGGGACTTTGTTATACTCGATTAGGGGACTTTGTTACACTCGATCAGGGACTTTGTTATACTCGATGAGGGGACTTTGCTATACTCAATGAGGGGCTTTGTTATACTCGACCAGGGGACATTGTTATACTCGATCGGTTATTCTCGATCAGGGGACTTTGTTATTCTCGATTAGGGGACTTTGTTATACTCGCTAAGGGCATCTTTGTTATACTCGATTAGGGGACTTTGTTATACTCGATCAGGAGACTTTGTTATACTCGATCAGGGGACTTTGTTATACTCGACCAGGGGACTTTGTTATACTCCTTTAGGGGACTTTGTTATATTCGATTAGGGGCTTTTGTTATATCGACCATGGGACTTTGTTATACTTGATCAGGGTACTTTATTATACTCGATAAGGGGACTTTGTTATACTCGATCATGGGGCTTTGTTATACTCGATCAGGGGCCTTTGTTATACTCGACCACTGGACTTTGTTATACTCATTGAGGGGCGTTTGTTATACTCGACCTCTGGACTTTGTTAGCTCGATCAGGGGACTTTGTTATACTCGATCAGGGGACTTTGTTATACTCGATCAGTAAACTTTGTTATACTCGATCAGGGGACTTTGTTATGCTAGATGAGGGGGCTTAATTATACTCGATGAAGGGACTTTGTTATACTCGACCAGGGGGCTTTGTTATTCTCGATTAGGGGACTTTGTTATACTCGATCAGGGGACTTTGTTATACTCGATCAGGGGACTTTGTTATACTCGATCAGGAGACTTTGTTATACTCAATCATGGGGCTTTGTTATGCTCGACCAGGGGACTTTGTTACACTCGATGAGGGGCCTTTGTTATACTCGATCAGGGGACTTTGTTATACTCGATCCGGGGCCTTTGTTCTACTCGATCAGGGGACTTTGTTATACTCGATGAGGGGGCTTTGTTATACTCGGCGAGGGGACTTTGTTATACTCGACCAGGGTCCTTTGTTATTTTTGAACTGGGACTTTGTTATTCTAGACCAGGACACTTTTTTATACTCAATCAGGGGACATTGGTATACTCGATCAAGGGTCTTTGTTGTACTCGATCAGTGGGCATTTTTATACTCGACCAGGGGACTTTGTTATACTCATTCAGAGGACTTTGTTATTCTCGATCAGGGGACTTTGTTATACTCCATCAGGGGCCTTTGTCTTACTCGATCAAAGGCCTTTGTTATACTCGATCAGGCGACTTTGTTATATTCAATGAGGGGCCTTTTTATATTCGATGAAGGGTCTTTGTTATACAAGATTACGGAACTTTGTTATACTCGATCAGGGGCCTTTGTTAGACTCGATTAGGGGACTTTCTTATACCTGATCAGGGGCCTTTGTTAGTCTCGATTAGGTGCCTTTGTTAGTCTCGATTAGGCTCCTTTGTTGTACTCGATCAGGGGACTTTGTTATAGTCGATGAGGGGGCTTTGTTATACTCGATCAGGGGACTTTGTTATACAAGATAAGGTGACTTTCGTATACTCGACCAGGGGACTTTGTTATACTCAATCAGGGGACTTTGTTATACTCGATCAGGTGGCTTTGTTATACTCGATCAGGGGACTTTGTTATACTCGACCAGGGGCCTTTGTTATGCTCGATCAGAGGGAATTTGTTATACTCGACCAGGGGGCTTTGTTATACCCGATTAGGGGACTTTGTTATATTCGATCAGGGGAGTTTGTTATACTCGATCAGGGGATTTTGTTATATTTGATCAGGGGAGTTTCTTATACTCGATGAGGGGCCTTTCTTATACTCGATCAAGGGCCTTTGACATACTCGATCAGGGGACTTTGTTATACTCGATCAGGAGACTTTATGATATTCCAGCAAGGGTCTTTAATATACTCGATGAGGGGGCTTAATTATACTCGACCAGGGGCCTTTGATATTCTCAATCAGGTGACTTTGTTATATTCGATCAGGGGACTTTGTTATACTTGTTCAGGGGACATTGTTATTGTAGTGATGGTTTGTCAGACCACAGCTTACATCTCAGAAACTCCAGTCTGACCGGACATTAGGGAGGTCAAAGTGTAGTGTAACTCTGCGGTTGACCAAGGATTGTAAATCAACTAGCTCCCCCTCCCATGTCACACATGTAAGAGGGCACCAGCCGGCTCTCTCCCAATATACACAATGTCCTACACCGCAGAGGGGGGCCAGTCTTGACCCGACATTAGGGGGGTCAAGTGTAACTCTGCGGTTGACCAAGGATTGTAAATCAGCCTAGCTCCCCTCCCATGTGACATGTCACCACAACAGACATGTAAGAAGGCACCAGCCGACCCTCTTCCAATATACAATAACCTACTCTCTGAACAAAGGCCGGACCTGACCTCACAATTAGCCAGGTCAAATGTAACCCTTGGAGCCCAACTCAAGGGGGCCACAAATCAACCAGGGCCTCTCGTGTCACACGGCCCCACCTGATGACTTCTCCTTACATCTCAGAAACTCCAGTCTGACCCGACGTTTGGGAAGTCAAGTGTAGGGGAACTCTCACGGTTGCTCTCCCAATATACACACGGCCCCACCTGATGACTTTCCCAGATAGTTCTGAAAAGTCCAGCCTGACCTCACATTTGCGAGGTCAAATGTAAGGAGACCCTTCGCCGCCCCCCCCCCGGCCAGCTGAACCTGACGGCTCGCATCCCAATATATAGGACGTCCTGGTCCTCCCTCGAGGGATTCGCAGAGAGAGAGTTGTCTTGTAACAAGGTGGCCAGCTACTACACCACCAGGCCTGCTCGAGAGAAGTCAAGGGCCGGAGGCAAGTCGCCTCCGGTCAGGACCGAGACTTCCCTCCGGCGCCCAGCTAAGCAGTCTCCCATAGAGACAACCCAGGACTACCTGCTAGGCCTCCCCTAGGTCACGTGAGTGTTTGTCAGAGCTTTCCATGGGATGAGTTACCTACGTGGGAAGTGTATTCATTTCATGTTCGTGTCCGAGAATCAGAGTGTCTAGTAACGTAATATGATGTCCTAGTAACGTAAATATAATGTCCTATCCTAGTAACTTCAATAGAAGGTGTTATTAATGTGTCCATGTCATGTTCGTGATTAATAAAGAGTTGTAACGAAGCAGTGTTTGAGAAGTCGCCTTTAAGAACGTAATAGATGTGTATTGACGTATAAGATACGACCAGTGTACGATAAGAGTAAATAACTATCACGGCCACGCTACCAAAATCTTCCTCTCTTTATACTCTTATACTATCAATATTCTACCTATATGAAATCTTCTTCTTGTGAGTTTTGTCTCATTACATTATACTCAATTAGGGGCCTTTGTTATACTCGACTAGGGGACTTTGTTATATTCGATCAAGGGTCTTTGTTCTACTCGATCAGGGGGTTTTATTATACTCGATGAAGGGCCTTTGTTATACAAGATTAGGGGACTTTGTTATACTCGACCAAGGGCCTTTGTTAGATTCGATCAGGGGATTTTGTTATAATTGATCAGGGGACTTTCTTAAACTCGATGAGGAGCCTTTGTTATACTCGAATAGGGGCATTTGATATACTCGATCAAGGGCCTTTGCTATATTCGCTCACTGAAGTTTGTTATACTCGTTGAGGGGCCTTTGCTATACTCGATCAGGGGACTTTGTTATACTCGATTAGGGGACTTTGTTATACTCGATCAGGGACTGTGTTATAGTCGATGAGGGGACTTTGCTATACTCAATGAGGGGGCTTTGTTATACTCGACCAGGGGACTTTGTTATACTCGATCAGGGGAATTTGTTATTCTCGATCAGGGGACTTTGTTATACTCGCTAAGGGTATCTTTGATATACTCGATTAGGGGACTTTGTTATGGTCGACCAGGGACCTTTGTTTTGCTTGATCGGGGAACTTTATTATACTCGACCAGGAGCCTTTGTTATGCTCGACCAGGGGCCTTTGTTTTGCTCGACCAGGGGCCTTTGCTATACTTGATCAGGGGCCTTTATATACTCGACTAGGGGCCTTTGTTTTTCTCGACTAGGGGTCTTTGTTATACTCGAGTAGGGGCACTTGTTATACTCGATTAGGGGACTTTGTTATACTCGATCAGGGCACTTTGTAATACTCAATAAGGAGACTTTGTTATACGCGATCAAAGCACTTTGTTATACGCGACCAAAGGCCTTTGTTATGCTCGGCTAGGGACCTTTGTTTTGCTCGCCGAGGGGCCTTTGTTATACTTGATCAGGGGCCTTTATATACTCGACTAGGGGTCATTGTTATATTCGACTAAGGGCCTATGTTATACCCGATTAGGGGACTTTGTTAAACTCGATCAGGGCACTTTATTATACTCGATCAGGGTTCTTTGTTATACTCGATCAGGGGACTTTGTTATACTCGATCAGGGGCCTTTATTATACTCGATGAAGGGCCTTTGTTATACTCGTTGAGGGGCCTTTGTTATACTCGATCAGGGGACTTTGTTATACTCGATTAGGGGACTTTGTTATACTCGATCAGGGACTTTGTTATAGTCGATGAGGGGACTTTGCTATACTCAATGAGGGGGCTTTGTTATACTCGACCAGGGGACTTTGTTATACTCGATCAGGGGAATTTGTTATTCTCGATCAGGGGACTTTGTTATACTCGCTAAGGGTATCTTTGTTATACTCGATTAGGGGACTTTATTATACTCGATCAGGGGACTTTGTTATACTCGATCAGGGGACTTTGTTATACTCGATTAGGGGCTTTTGTTATATCGACCATGGGACTTTGTTATACTTGATCAGGGTACTTTATTATACTCGACCAGGGGACTTTGTTATACTCGATGAGGGGGCTTTGTTATACTCGATCTGGGGAAATTGTTATTCTCGATCAGGGGACTTTGTTATACTCGCTAAGGGTATCTTTGATATACTCGATTAGGGGACTTTGTTATACTCGATCAGGAGACTTTGTTATACTCGATCAGGGGACTTTGTTATACTCGATGAGGGGGCTTTGTTATACTCGATCAGGGGCCTTTGTTATATTCGCTCACTGAAGTTTGTTATACTCGTTGAGGGGCCTTTGTTATACTCGACCACTGGACTCTGTTATAGTCGATCAGGGGACTTTGTTATACCCGATCAGGGGACTTTGTTATACTCGATCAGGGAACTTTATTATACTCGATCAGTGGACTTTATATACTCGACTAGGGGTCTTTGTTATATTCGACTAAGGGCCTATGTTATACTCGATTAGGGGACTTTGTTAAACTCGATCAGGGCACTTTATTATACTCGATCAGGGGACTTTGTTATACTCGATCAGGGGACTTTGTTATACTCGATCAGGGGCCTTTATTATATTCGATGAAGGGCCTTTGTTATACAAGATTACTGGACTTTGTTATACTCGACCAAGGGCCTTTGTTAGATTCGATCAGGGGATTTTGTTATAATTGATCAGGGGACTTTCTTAAACTCGATGAGGAGCCTTTGTTATACTCGAATAGGGGCATTTGATATACTCGATCAAGGGCCTTTGCTATATTCGCTCACTGAAGTTTGTTATACTCGTTGAGGGGCCTTTGTTATACTCGATCAGGGGACTTTGTTATACTCGATTAGGGGACTTTGTTATACTCGATCAGGGACTTTGTTATAGTCGATGAGGGGACTTTGCTATACTCAATGAGGGGGCTTTGTTATACTCGACCAGGGGACTTTGTTATACTCGATCAGGGGAATTTGTTATTCTCGATCAGGGGACTTTGTTATACTCGCTAAGGGTATCTTTGTTATACTCGATTAGGGGACTTTGTTATACTCGATCAAGGGGCTTTGTTATACTCGACCAGGGGACTTTGTTATACTCGATCAGGGGACTTTGTTATACTCGATTAGGGGCTTTTGTTATATCGACCATGGGCCTTTGTTATACTTGATCAGGGTACTTTGTTATACTCGACCAGGGGACTTTTTTATACTCGTTAAGGTGACTTTGTTATACTCGATCAGGGGACTTTGTTATACTCGATGAGGGGGCTTTGTTATACTCGATAAGGGGACTTTCTTAAACTCGATCAGGGGACTTTGTTATACTCGACCAGGGGACTTTTTTATACTCGACCAGAGAACTTTGTTATACTTGACCAGGCGACTTTGTCATACTCGTTAAGGGGACTTTGTTATACTCGATCAGGGGACTTTGTTATACTCGATGAGGGGGCTTTGCTATACTCGATCAGGGGCCTTTGTTATATTCGCTCACTGAAGTTTGTTATACTCGTTGAGGGGCCTTTGTTATACTCGACCACTGGACTTTGTTATACTCGATCAGGGGACTTTGTTATACTAGATGAGGGGGCTTTGTTATACTCGATGAAGGGACTTTGTTATTCTGGACCAGGGGACGTTGTTATTCTCGATCAGGGGACTTTTGTTATACTCGATCAGGGGATTTTGTTATTCTCGATCAGGGGGCTTTGTTATACTCGACCAGGGGACTTTGTTATGCTCGTTCAGGGGACTTGGTTATATTCGATTAGGGGCTTTAGTTATATCGACCATGGGACTTTGTTATACTTGATCAGGGTACTTTATTATACTCGATAAGGGGACTTTCTTAAACTCGATCAGGGGACTTTGTTATACTCGACCAGGGGACTTGTTTATACTCGACCAGAGGACTTTGTTATACTTGACCAGGCGACTTTGTTATACTTGACCAGGCGACTTTGTTATACTCGTTAAGGGGACTTTGTTATACTCAATCAGGGGACTTTGTTATACTCGATGAGTGGGCTTTGTTATACTCGATCAGGGGCCTTTGTTATATTCGCTCACTGAAGTTTGTTATACTCGTTGAGGGGACTTTGTTATACTCGACCACTGGACTTTCTTATACTTGATCAAGGGACTTTGTTATACCCGATCAGGGGACTTTGTTATACTCGAGCAGGGAACTTTATTATACTCGATCAGGTGACTTTGTTATACTAGATGAGGGGGCTTTGTTATACTCGATGAAGGGACTTTGTTATTCTGGACCAGGGGACGTTGTTATTCTCGATCAGGGGACTTTGTTATACTCGATCAGGGGACTTTGTTATTCTCGATCAGGGGACTTTTTTATGCTCGATCAGGGGACTTTGTTATACTCAAACATGTGGCTTTGTTATGCTCGACCAGGGGACTTTGTTATACTCGATGGGGGGGCTTTGTTATACTCGACCAGGGGCCTTTGTTATGCTCGACCAGGGGCCTTTGTTTTGCTCGACCAGGGTCCTTTGTTATAGTTGATGAGGGGCCTTTATATACGCGACTAGGGGTCTTTGTTATACTCGATTAGGGGACTTTGTTTTATTCGATAGGGGCACTTTGTTATACTCGATCAGGGAACTTTGTTATACTCGACCAGAGGACTTTGTTATACTCGATCAGGGGACTTTCTTATACTCGATCATGGGGCTTTGTTATACTCGATCAGGGGTTTTTGTTATACTCGACCACTGGACTTTGTTATACTCGTTGAGGGGCGTTTGTTATACTCGACCTCTGGACTTTGTTATACTCGATCAGAGGACTTTGTTATACTCGATCAGGGGACTTTGTTATACTCGATCAGTACACTTTGTTATACTCGATCAGGGGACTTTGTTATACTAGATGAGGGGGCTTAATTATACTCGATGAAGGGACTTTGTTATACTCGACCAGGAGACTTTGTTATTCTCGATCAGGGGACTTTGTTATACTCGATCAGGGGACTTTGTTATACTCGATCAGGGGACTTTGTTATACTCGATCAGGAGACTTTGTTATACTCAAACATTGGGCTTTGTTATGCTCGACCAGGGGACTTTGTTATACTCGATCCGGGGCCTTTGTTCTACTTGATCAGGGGACTTTGTTATACTCGATGAGGGGGCTTTGTTATACTCGGCGAGGGGACTTTGTTTTACTCGACCAGGGGCCTTTGTTATTTTCGAACAGGGACTTTGTTATTCTAGACCAGGATACTTTTTTATACTCAATCAGGGGGACATTGTTATACTCGATCAAGGGTCTTTGTTATACTCGATCAGTGGGCATTTTTATACTCGACCAGGGGACTTTGTTATACTCATTCAGAGGACTTTGTTATACGCGATCAGGGGACTTTGTTATACTCCATCAGGGGCCTTTGTCTTACTCGATCAAAGGCCTTTGTTATACTCGATCAGGCAACTTTGTTATATTCGATGAAGGACCTTTGTTATATTCGATGAAGGGCCTTTGTTATACAAGATTACGGAACTTTGTTATACTCGATCAGGGGCCTTTGTTAGACTCGTTAAGGGGACTTTCTTATACCTGATCAGGGGCCTTTGTGAGTCTCGATTAGGTGCCTTTGTTAGACTCGACCAGGCTCCTTTGTTGTACTCGATCAGGGGACTTTGTTATACTCGATGAGGGGGCTTTGTTATACTCGATCAGGGGACTTTGTTATACAAGATAAGGTGACTTTCGTATACTCGACCAGGGGACTTTGTTATACTCATTCAGGGGACTTTGTTATACTCGATCAGGTGGCTTTGTTATACTCGACCAGGGGCCTTTGTTATGCTCGATCAAATGGAATTTGTTATACTCGACCAGGGGGCTTTGTTATACCCGATCAGGGGAGTTTGTTATACTCGATCAGGGGATTTTGTTATATTTGATCAGGGGAGTTTCTTATACTCGATGAGGGGCCTTTGTTATACTCGACCAGGGGACTTTGTTATTCTCGATTTGGGGAGTTTGTTATACTCGATCAGGGGATTTTGTTATATTTGATCAGGGGAGTTTCTTATACTCGATGAGGGGCCTTTGTTATACTCGATCAAGGGCCTTTGACATACTCGATCAGGGGACTTTGTTATACTCGATCAGGAGACTTTATGATATTCCAGCAAGGGTCTTTAATATACTCGATGAGGGGGCTTAATTATACTCGACCAGGAGCCTTTGATATTCTCAATCAGGTGACTTTGTTATATTCGATCAGGGGACTTTGTTATACTTGTTCAGGGGACATTGTTATACTCAAGTAGGGGCCTTTGTTATACTCGACTAGGGGACTTTGTTATATTCGATCAAGGGTCTTTGTTCTACTCGATCAGGGGGCTTTATTATACTCGATGAAGGGCCTTTGTTATACAATATTAGGGGACTTTGTTATACTCGACCACGGGACTTTGTTATACTCGATCAGGGGAATTTGTTATTCTCGATCAGGGGACTTTGTTATACTCGCTAAGGGTATCTTTGTTATACTCGATTAGGGGACTTTGTTATGCTCGACCAGGGGCCTTTGTTTTGCTTGATCGGGGAACTTTATTATACTCGACCAGGGGCCTTTGTTATGCTCGACCAGGGGCCTTTGTTTTGCTCGACCAGGGGCCTTTGTTATACTTGATCAGGGGCCTTTATATACTCGACTAGGGGCCTTTGTTTTACTCGACTAGGGGTCTTTGTTATACTCGAGTAGGGGCACTTGTTATACTCGATTAGGGGACTTTGTTATACTCGATCAGGGCACTTTGTAATACTCAATAAGGGGACTTTGTTATACGCGATCAGGGCACTTTGTTATACTCGACCAAAGGCCTTTGTTATGCTCGACTAGGGGCCTTTGTTTTGCTCGCCGAGGGGTCTTTGTTATACTTGATCAGGGGCCTTTATATACTCGACTAGGGGTCTTTGTTATATTCGACTAAGGGCCTATGTTATACTCGATTAGGGGATTTTGTTAAACTCGATCAGGGCACTTTATTATACTCGATCAGGGGACTTTGTTATAATTGATCAGGGGACTTTCTTAAACTCGATGAGGAGCCTTTGTTATACTCGAATAGGGGCATTTGATATACTCGATCAAGGGCCTTTGTTATATTCGCTCACTGAAGTTTGTTATACTCGTTGAGGGGCCTTTGTTATACTCGATCAGGGGACTTTGTTATTGTCGATTAGGGGTTTTTGTTATACTCGATGAGGGACTCTGCTATACTCAATGAGGGGGCTTTGTTATACTCGACCAGGGGACTTTGTTATACTCGATCAGGGGAATTTGTTATTCTCGATCAGGGGACTTTGTTATACTCGCTAAGGGTATCTTTGTTATACTCGATTAGGGGACTTTGTTATACTCGATCAGGAGACTTTCTTATACTCGATCAGGGGGCTTTGTTATACTCGACCAGGGGACTTTGTTATACTCGATCAGGGGACTTTGTTATACTCGATTAGGGGCTTTTGTTATACTCGTTAAGGGGACTTTGTTATACTCGATCAGGGGACTTTGTTATACCCGATGAGGGGGCTTTGTTATACTCGATCAGGAGCCTTTGTTATAGTCGCTCACTGAAGTTTGTTATACTCGTTGAGGTGCCTTTGTTATACTCGACCACTTGACTTTGTTATACTCGATCAGGGGACTTTGTTATACCCGATCAGGGGACTTTGTTATACTCGATCAGGGAACTTTATTATACTCGATCAGGGGAATTTGTTATACTAGATGAGGGGGCTTTGTTATACTCGATGAAGGGACTTTGTTATTCTGGACCAAGGGACGTTGTTATTCTCGATCAGGGGACTTTGTTATACTCGATCAGGGGACTTTGTTATTCTCGATCAGGGGACTTTTTTATGCTCGATGAGGGGACTTTGTTATACTCAAACATGTGGCTTTGTTATGCTCGCCCAGGGGACTTTGTTATACTCGATGGGGGGGCTTTGTTATACTCGACCAGGGGCCTTTGTTATGCTCGACCAGGGGCCTTTGTTTTGCTCGACCAGGGGCCTTTGTTATACTTGATGAGGGGCCTTTATATATGCGACTAGGGGTCTTTGTTATACTCGATTAGGGGACTTTGTTTTCTTCGATAGGGGCACTTTATTATACTCGATCAGGTGACTTTGTTATACTCGACCAGGGGCCTTTGTTATGCACGACCAGGGGCCTTTGTTTTGCTCGACCAGGGGCCTTTGTTATACTTGATCAGGGGCCTTTACATACTCGACTAGGGGCCTTTGTTTTACTCGACTAGGGGTCTTTGTTATACTCGAGTAGGGGCACTTGTTATACTCGATTAGGGGACTTTGTTATACTCGATCAGGGCACTTTGTAATACTCAATAAGGGGACTTTGTTATACTCGATCAGGGCACTTTGTTATACTCGACCAAAGGCCTTTGTTATGCTCGACCAGGGGCCTTTGTTTTGCTCGACCACGGGCCTTTGTTATACTTGATGAGGGGCCTTTATATACTCGACTAGGGGACTTTGTTATATTCGACTAAGGGCCTATGTTATACTCGATTAGGGGACTTTGTTAAACTCGATCAGGGCACTTTATTATACTCGATCAGGGGACTTTGTTATACTCGATCAGGGGACTTTGTTATACTCGATCAGGGGCCTTTATTATACTCGATGAAGGGCCTTTGTTATACAAGATTAGGTGACTTTGTTATACTCGATCAAGGGCCTTTGTTAGATTCGATCAGCGGATTTTGTTATAATTGATCAGGGGACTTTCTTAAACTCGATGAGGAGCCTTTGTTATACTCGAATAGGGGCATTTGATATACTCGATCAAGGGCCTTTGCTATATTCGCTCACTTAAGTTTGTTATACTCGTTGAGGGGCCTTTGTTATACTCGATCAGGGGACTTTGTTATACTCGATTAGGGGACTTTGTTATACTCGATCAGGGACTTTGTTATACTCGATGAGGGGACTTTGCTATACTCAATGAGGGGCTTTGTTATACTCGACCAGGGGACATTGTTATACTCGATCAGGGGACTTTGTTATTCTCGATCAGGGGACTTTGTTATTCTCGATTAGGGGACTTTGTTATACTCGCTAAGGGCATCTTTGTTATACTCGATTAGGGGACTTTGTTATACTCGATCAGGAGACTTTGTTATACTCGATCAGGGGGGTTTGTTATACTCGACCAGGGGACTTTGTTATACTCGTTCAGGGGACTTTGTTATATTCGATTAGGGGCTTTTGTTATATCGACCATGGGACTTTGTTATACTTGATCAGGGTACTTTATTATACTCGATAAGGGGACTTTCTTAAACTCGATCAGGGGACTTTGTTATACTCGACCAGAGGACTTTGTTATACTTGACCAGGCGACTTTGTTATACTTGACCAGGCGACTTTGTTATACTCGATGAGGGGACTTTGCTATACTCAATGAGGGGCTTTGTTATACTCGACCAGGGGACATTGTTATACTCGATCAGGGGACTTTGTTATTCTCGATCAGGGGACTTTGTTATTCTCGATCAGGGGACTTTGTTATACTCGCTAAGGGCATCTTTGTTATACTCGATTAGGGGACTTTGTTATACTCGATCAGGAGACTTTGTTATACTCGATCAGGGGGCTTTGTTATACTCGACCAGGGGACTTTGTTATACTCGTTCAGGGGACTTTGTTATATTCGATTAGGGGCTTTTGTTATATCGACCATGGGACTTTGTTATAATTGATCAGGGTACTTTATTATACTCGATAAGGGGACTTTCTTAAACTCGATCAGGGGACTTTTTTATACTCGACCAGAGGACTTTGTTATACTTGACCAGGCGACTTTGTTATACTTGACCAGGCGACTTTGTTATACTCATTAAGGGGACTTTGTTATACTCGATGAGGGGACTTTGTTATACTTGATCAGGGGCCTTTGTTATATTCGCTCACTGAAGTTTGTTATACTCGTTGAGGGGACTTTGTTATACTCGACCACTGGACTTTCTTATACTTGATCAGGGGACTTTGTTATACCCGATCAGGGGACTTTGTTATACTCGATCAGGGAACTTTATTATACTCGATCAGGGGACTTTGTTATACTAGATGAGGGGGCTTTGTTATACTCGATGAAGGGACTTTGTTATTCTGGACCAGGGGACGTTGTTATTCTCGATCAGGGGACTTTGTTATACTCGATCAGGGGACTTTGTTATTCTCGATCAGGGGACTTTTTTATGCTCGATCAGGGGACTTTGTTATACTCAAACATGTGGCTTTGTTTTGCTCGACCAGGGGACTTTGTTATACTCGATGGGGGGGCTTTGTTATACTCGACCAGGGGCCTTTGTTATGCTCGACCAGGGGCCTTTGTTTTGCTCGACCAGGGGCCTTTGTTATACTTGATGAGGGGCCTTTATATACGCGACTAGGGGTCTTTGTTATCCTCGATTAGGGGACTTTATTTTATTCGATAGGGGCACTTTGTTAAACTCGATCAGGAAACTTTGTTATACTCGACCAGAGGACTTTGTTATTCTTGACCAGGGGCCTTTGTTTTGCTCGAACGGTGGACTTTGTTATACTCGATCATGGGGCTTTGTTATACTCGATCAGGGGCCTTTGTTATACTCGACCACTGGACTTTGTTATACTCGTTCAGGGGCGTTTGTTATACTCGACCTCTGGACTTTGTTATACTCGATCAGGGGACTTTATTATACTCGATCAGGGGACTTTGTTATACTCGATCAGTAAATTTTGTTATACTCGATCAGGGGACTTTGTTATACTAGATGAGGGGGCTTAATTATACTCGATGAAGGGTCTTTGTTATACTCGACCAGGGGACTTTGTCATTCTCGATCAGGGGACTTTGTTATACTCGATCAGGGGACTTTGTTATACTCGATCAGGGGACTTTGTTATACTCAAACATGGGCTTTGTTATGCTCGACCAGGGGACTTTGTTATACTCGATGAGGGGGCTTTGTTATACTCGGCGAGGGGACTTTGTTATACTCGACCAGGGGCCTTTGTTATTTTCGAACAGGGACTTTGTCATTCTAGACCAGGATACTTTTTTATACTCAATCAGGGGACATTGTTATACTCGATCAAGGGTCTTTGTTATACTCGATCAGTGGGCATTTATATACTCGACCAGGGGACTTTGTTATACTCATTCAGATGACTTTGTTATACTCGATCAGGTGATTTTGTTATAATTGATTAGGGGACTTTCTTATACTCGATGAGGGGCCTTTGTTATACTCGATTAGGGGCCTTGGATATACTCGATCAGGGGACTTTGTTATACTCGATCAGGGGACTTTGTTATACTCGATCAGGGCACTTTGGTATACTCGATCAGGGGATTTTGTTATACTCGATCAGGGGACTTTGTTATACTCGATGAGGGGGCTTTGATATACTCGACGAGGGGACTTTGTTATACTCGACCAGGGGACTTTGTTATTCTCGAACAGGGGACTTTGTTATACTCGTTCAGGGGACTTTGTTAGACTCGTTCAGGGGACTTTGTTATACTCGATCAGGGTACTTTGTTATACTCGATAAGGGAACTTTGTTATACTCGACCAGGGGACTTTGTTATACTCGACCATGGGATGTTGTTATGCTCGACTAGGGGACTTTGTTATACTCGATCAGGGGACTTTGTTACATTCGATCAGGGGACTTTCTTATACTCGATCAGGGAACTTTGTTATACTCGATCAGGGAATTTTGTTATACTCGATCAGGGGGCTTTGTTATACTCAATAAGGGGCCTTTGTTATACTCGACCACTGGACTTTGTTATACTCGATTAGAGGCCTTTGTTATAATCGACAACTGGACTTTGTTATACTAGATGAGGAGACTTTGTTATAATCGATGAGGGGGCTTTGTTATACTCGATGAGGGGCCTTTGTTAGACTCGATAAGGGGCCTTTGTTATACTCGATCAAAGAACTTTGTTATATTCGATTAGGTGGCTTTGTTATACTCGATCAGGGGACTTTGTTATACTCGACCACGGGACTTTGTTATATTCGATTAGGGGACTTTTTTATACTCGATCAGGGGACTTTGTTATACTCGATCAGGGGATTTTGTTATAATTGATTAGGGGACTTTCTTATACTCGATGAGGGGCCTTTGTCATACTCGATTAGGGGCCTTGGATATACTCGATCAGAAGACTTTGTTATACTCGTTCAGAGGACTTTGTTATACTCGATCAGGGGCTTTTGTAATACTCGACCAGGGGACTTTATTATACTCGATCAGGGTACTTTGTTATACTCGATAAGGGAACTTTGTTATACTCGACCAGAAAAGTTGTTATGCTCGACAAGGGGACTTTGTTATACTCGATCAGGAGACTTTTTTATACTCGATCAGGGGCCTTTGTTTTACTCGACCATGGGTAGTTGTTATGCTCGACTAGGAGACTTTGTTATACTCGATCAGGGGACTTTGTTATACTCGATCCGGGAATTTTGTTATACTCGATTAGGGGGCTTTGTTATACTCAATAAGGGGCCTTTGTTATACTCGACCACTGGACTTTGTTATACTCGATTAGAGGCCTTTGTTAGACTCGATAAGGGGCCTTTGTTATACTCGATCAAAGAACTTTGTTATACTCGATTAGGTGGCTTTGTTATACTCGATCAGGGGACTTTGTTATACTCGACATGGGGACTTTGTTATACTCGATCAAGGGGCTTTGTTATACTCGATCAGGGGACTTTGTTAACCTCGATATGGTGAATTTGTTATACTCGATCAAGGGACTTTTTTATACTCGACATGGGGAGTTTGTTATACTCGATTAGGGAACTTTATTATACTCGATGAGGGGCCTTTGTTATTCTCGATTAGGGGCCTTGGATATACTCGATCAGTGGGCATTGTTATACTCGACCAGGGAACTTTGTTATACTCATTCAGAGGACTTTGTTATACTCGATAAGGGAACTTTGTTATACTCGACCAGGGGACTTTGTTATACTCGACCATGGGAAGTTGTTATGCTCGACTAGGGGACTTTGTTATACTCGATCAGGGGACTTTGTTATATTCGATCAGGGAATTTTGTTATACTCGATTAGGGGGCTTTGTTATACTCAATAAGGGACCTTTGTTATACATGACCAATGGACTTTGTTATACTCGATTAGAGGCCTTTGTTAGACTCGATAAGGGGCCTTTGTTATACTCGATCAAAGAACTTTGTTATACTCGATTAGGTGGCTTTGTTATACTCGATCAGGGGACTTTGTTATACTCGACGACGGGACTTTGTTATACTCGATTAGGGGACTTTGTTAAACTCGATGAAGGGCCTTTGTTATTCTCGATTAGGGGCCTTGGATATACTCGATCAAGGGACTTTGTTATACTCGATGAGGGGCCTTTGATATACTCGATCAGGGGACTTTGTTGTACTCGATGACGGGGCTTCGTTATAACTCGACGAGGGGACTTTGTTATACTCGACGAGGGGACTTTGTTATTCTCGAACAGGGGATTTTGTTATACTCAATCAGTGGGCATTGTTATACTCGACCAGGGAACTTTGTTATACACGTTCAGAGGACTTTGTTATACTCGATCAGGGGCTTTTGTAATACTCGACCAGGGGACTTTATTATACTCGATCAGGGTACTTTGTTATACTCGATATGGGAACTTTGTTATACTCGACCCGGGGACTTTGTTATACTCGACCAGGGGAAGTTGTTATGTTCGACCAGGGGACTTTGTTATACTCGATCAGGGGACTTTGTATACTCGATCAGGGGACTTTGTTATACTCGATCAGATGACTTTGTTATACTTGATCGGGGGACTTTGTTGTACTCGATCGGGGGCTTTGTTATACTCGATGAGGAGCCTTTGTTAGACTCGATAAGTGGCCTTTGTTATACTCGATCATAGGACTTTGTTAAACTCAATCAGGTGGCTTTTTTATACTCGATTAGGGGATCTTTGTTATTCTCGATCAGGGGATTTTCTTAAACTCGATGAGGGGCCTTTGTTATACTCGATGAGGGTACCTTGGATATACTCGATCAGGGGCCTTTGTTAGACTCGATCAGGGGCCCTTGTAAGACTTGATCAGGGGACTTTGTTATACTCGACCAGGGGTCTTTGTTTTACTCGACCAGGGGACTTTTTTATACTCGATCAGGGGGCTTTGTAACACTCGATGATTGGACTTTGTTATACTCGATTAGGAGGCTTTGTTATACTCGATCAGTTGAGTTTGTTATACTCGATAAGGGCACTTTGTTATACTCGATGAGGGGCTTTAGTTATAGTCGATTTGGGGGCTTTGTTATACTCGATCAACTGTCTTTGTTGTACTCGATCAGGGGGCTTTGTTATACTCGACCAGGGGACTTTGTTATACTCGTTCAGGGGACTTTGTTATACTCGATTAGGGGCCTTTGTTATACTCGATCATAGGACTTTGTTAAACTCAATCAGGTGGCTTTTTTATACTCGATTAGGGGAACTTTGTTATTCTCGATCAGGGGATTTTCTTAAACTCGATGAGGGGCCTTTGTTATACTCGATGAGGGTACCTTGGATATACTCGATCAGGGGCCTTTGTTAGACTCGATCAGGGGCCCTTGTTAGACTTGATCAGGGGACTTTGTTATACTCGACCAGGGGTCTTTGTTTTACTCGACCAGGGGACTTTTTTATACTCGATCAGGGGGCTTTGTAACACTCGATGATTGGACTTTGTTATACTCGATTAGGAGGCTTTGTTATACTCGATCAGTTGAGTTTGTTATACTCGATAAGGGCACTTTGTTATACTCGATGAGGGGCTTTAGTTATAGTCGATTTGGGGGCTTTGTTATACTCGATCAAGTGTCTTTGTTGTACTCGATCAGGGGGCTTTGTTATACTCGACCAGGGGACTTTGTTATACTCGTTCAGGGGACTTTGTTATACTCGATTAGGGGCTTTTGTTATATCGACCAGAAGACTTTGTTATACTCGATCAGGGTACTTTGTTATTCTCGATAAGGGGCCTTTGTTACACTTAATCAGGGGTCTTTGTTAGACTCGATCAGGGGACGTTTTTATACTCGACCCGGGGTCTTTGTTATACTCGACCATGGGACTTTTTTATACTCGAACAGGGGACTTTGTTATACTCGACGAGGGGACTTTGTTATTCTCGAACTGGGGACTTTGTTATACTAGACCAGGACACTTTGTTATACTCAATCAGGGGACATTGTTATACTCGATCAAGGGTCTTTGTTTTACTCGATCAGTGGGCATTGTTATACTCGACCAGGGGACTTTGTTATACTCGTTCAGAGGACTTTGTTATACTCGATAAGGGAACTTTGTTATACTCGACCAGGGGACTTTGTTATACTCGACCATGGGAAGTTGTTATGCTCGACTAGGGGACTTTGTTATACTCGATCAGGGGACTTTGTTATACTCGATCAGGGAATTTTGTTATACCCGATTAGGGGGCTTTGTTATACTCAATAAGGGGCCTTTGTTATACTCGACCACTGGACTTTGTTATACTCGATTAGAGGCCTTTGTTAGACTCGATAAGTGGCCTTTGTTATACTAGATCAAAGAACTTTGTTATACTCGATTAGGTGGCTTTGTTATACTCGATCAGGGGACTTTGTTATACTCGACCACGGGACTTTGTTATACTCGATTAGGGGACTTTGTTAAACTCGATGAGGGGCCTTTGTTATTCTCGATTAGGGGCATGGATATACTCGATAATGGGCCTTTGTTAGACTTGATCAGGGGTCTTTGTTAGACTCGATCAGGGGACTTTGTTATTCTCGATAATGGGCCTTTGTTAGACTTGATCAGGGGTCTTTGTTAGACTCGATCAGGGGACTTTGTTATACTCGACCAGGGGTCTTTGTTATACTCGACCAGGGGACTTTTTTATACTCGAACAGGGGACTTTGTTATACTCGATCAGGGGCCTTTGTTATACTCAATGAAGGGCCTTTGTTATACAAGATTAGGGGACTTTGTTATACTCGTTCAGGGGACTTTGTTATACTCGATTAGGGGCTTTTGTAAATATCGACCAGGGGACTGTGTTATACTCGAAAGGGGCCTTTGTTATACTTGATCAGGGGCCTTTATATACTCAACTAGGGGTCTTTGTCATACTCGACTAAGGGCCTTTGGTATACTCGATTAGGGGACTTTGTTAAACTCGATCAGGGCACTTTGTTATACTCGATCAGGGGACTTTGTTATACTCGATCAGGGGATTTTGTTATACTCGCCCAGGGGACTTTGTTATACTCGATCAGGGGCCTTTGTTATACTTGATCAGGGGCCTTTATATACTCAACTAGGGGTCTTTGTTATACTCGACTAAGGGCCTTTGTTATACTCGATTAGGGGGCTTTGTTAAACTTGATCAGGGCACTTTGTTATACTCGATCAGGGGACTTTCTTATACTCGATCAGGGGACTTTGTTATACTCGCCCAGGGGAATTTGTTATACTCGTTCAGGGGGCTTTGTTATACTCGATAAGGGAACTTTGTTATACTCGACCAGGGGACTTTGTTATACTCGACCAGGGGACTTTGTTATACTCGTTCAGAGCACTTTGTTATACTCGATCAGAAGACTTTGTTATACTCGATCAGGGGCTTTTGTAATACTCGACCAGGGGACTTTATTATACTCGATCAAGGTACTTTGTTATACTCGATAAGGGAACTTTGTTATACTCGACCAGGGGACTTTGTTATACTCGACCATGGGAAGTTGTTATGCTCGACTAGGGGACATTGTTATACTCGATCAGGGGACTTTGTTATACTCGGTCAGGGGACTTTGTTATACTCGATATTGTGAATTTGTTATACTCGATCAGGGAATTTTGTTATACTCGATGAGGGGGCTTTGTTATACTCAATAAGGGGCCTTTGTTATACTCGACCACTGTACTTTGTTATACTCGATTAGAGGCCTTTGTTATACTCGACAACTGGACTTTGTTATACTCGATCAGGAGACTTTCTTATACTCGATGAGGAGGCTTTGTTATACTAGATGAGGAGCCTTTGTTAGACTCAATAAGGGGCCTTTGTTATATTAGATCAAAGAACTATGTTATACTCGATTAGGTGGCTTTGTTATACTCGATCAGGGGACTTTGTTATACTCGATCAGGGGATTTTGTTATAATTGATTAGGGGACTTTCTTATACTCGATGAGGGGCCTTTGTTATACTCGATTAGGGGCCTTGGATATACTCGATCAGGGGACTTTGTTATACTCGATCAGCGGACTTTGTTATACTCGATCAGGGGCCTTTGTTATACTCGATCATTGGACATTAATATACTCAATCAGGGGCCTTTGTTAGACTCGATCAGGGGCCTTTGTTAGACTCGATCAGAAAACTTTGTTATACTCGACCAGGGGTCTTTGTTTTACTCGACCAGGGGACTTTTTATACTCGAAGACGGGGCTTTGTAACACTCGAGGATTGGACTTTGTTATACTCGATTAGGAGGCTTTGTTATATTCGATCACTTGACTTTGTTATACACGATCAGGGCACTTTGTTATACTCGATGAGGGGCTTTTGTTATAGTCGACTTGGGGGCTTTATTATACTCGATCAAGTGTCTTTGTAGTACTCGATCATGGGGCTTTGTTATACTCGACCAAGGGACTTTGTTACACTCGATCAGGGTAATTTGTTATACTCGATCAGGGAACTTTGTTATACTCGATCAGGGGACTTTGTTATACTAGATGAGGGGGCTTTGTTATACTCGATGAAGGGATTTTGTTATACTCGACCAGGGAACTTTGTTATTCTCGATCAGGGGACTTTGTTATACTCGATCAGGGGACTTTGTTATTCTCGATCAGGGGACTTGTTTTATACTCGATCAGGGGACTTTGTTATACTCAATCATGGGGTTTGTTATGCTCGACCAGGGGACTTTGTTATACTCGATGAGGGGGCTTTGTTATACTCGACCAGGGACCTTTGTTATGCTCGACCAGGTGCCTTTGTTTTGCTCGACCAGGGGCCTTTGTTATACTTTATGATGGGCCTTCATATACTCGACTAGGGGTCTTTGTTATACTCAATTAGGGTACTTTGTTTTACTCGATCGGGGCACTTTGTTATTCTCGATCAGGGCCCTTTGTTATAGTCGACCAAGGGACTTTGTTATGCTCGACCAGGGGCCTTTGTTTTGCTCAATCGGGGCACTTTATTATACTCGACCAGGGTCCTTTCTAAGGCTCAACCAGGGGCCTTTGTTTTGCTCGCCCAGGAGCCTTTGTTATACTTGATCAGGGGCCTTTAGATACTCGACTAGGGGTCTTTGTTATACTCGACTAGGGGCCGTTGTTATACTTGATCAGGGGCGTTTATATACTCGAATTGGGGTCTTTGTTATACTCGATTTGGGGACTTTGCTTTACTCGATCGGGGCACTTTATTATACTCGATCAGGGCACGTTGTTATACTCGACGAGGGACTTTGATATACTCGACCTGAAAACTTTGTTATACTCGATCGGGGGACTTTGCTAAACTCGATCAGGGAACTTTGTTATACTCGACCAACGGCCTTTGTTATGCTCGACCAGGGGACTTTGTTTTGCTCGACCAGGGGCTTTGTTATACTTGATCAGGGGCCTTTATATACTCGACTAGGGGTCTTTGTTATATTCGACTAGGGGCCTTTGTTATACGCGATCAGGGGACTTTGTTATGCTCGACAAAGGGCCTTTGTTTTGCTCGACCAGGGGCCTTTGTTATACTTGATCTGGGGTCATTATATACTCGACAAGGGGTGTTTGTTATACTCCATCAGGGGACTTTTTTATACTCGACCAGGGGCATTTGTTATGCTCAACCAGGGGCCTTTCTTTTGCTCGACCAAGTGCGTTTGTTATACTTGATTAGGGGCCTTTATATACTCGACTAGGGGTCTTTGTTATACTCGACTAAGGGCCTTTGTTATACTCGATTAGGGGACTTTGTTAAACTCGATCAGGGCACATTGTTATACTCAATCAGGGGACTTTGTTATAGTCGATCAGGGGCCTTTGATATACTCGATCAAGGGCCTTTGTTATCCAAGATTAGGGGACTTTGTTTTACTCGATCAGGGGCCTTTGTTAGACTCGATGAGGGAATTTTGTTATAAATGATCAGGGGACTTTCTTATACTCGATGAGGACCCTTTGTTATACTCTATTAGGGACTTTGATATACTCGATCAAGGGCCTTTGTTATTCTCGATCAGGGGACTTTGTTATACTCGATGAGGGGACTTTGTTATACTCGATGAGGGGACTTTGTTATACTCGATGAGGGAGCTTTGTTATACTCGACCAGGGGACTTTGTTTTACTCAATCAGGGGACTTTGTTATTCTCGATCAGGGGACTTTGTTATTCTCGATCAGGGGACTTTGTTATACTCGACCAGGGGACTTTGTTGTACTCGTTCAAGGGACTTTGTTATACTCGATTTGAGGCTTTTGTTATATCGACCAGATGACTTTGTTATACTCGAACAGGGTACTTTGTTATACTCGATAAGGGGACTTTCTTAAACTCGATGAGGGGACTTTGTTTTACTCGACCAAGGGATTTTTTTATACTCGACCAGAGGACTTTGTTATACTCGATCAGGGACTTTCTTATACTCGATCAGGGGGCTTTGCTATACTCGATCAGGGGCCTTTGTTATACTCGACCACTGGGCTTTGTTATACTCGTTGAGTGGCGTTTGGGATACTTGACCACTGGACTTTGTTATACTCGATCAGGGGACTTTGTTATACTCGATCAGGGGACTTTGTTATACTCGATGAGGAAACTTTGTTATACTCGATTAGGGGCCTTGGATATACTCGATCAGAAGAGTTTGTTATACTCGTTCAGAGGACTTTCTTATACTCGATCAGGGGCTTTTGTAATACTCGACCAGGGGACTTTATTATACTCGATCAGGGTACTTTGTTATACTCGATAAGGGAACTTTGTTATACTCGACCAAAAAAGTTGTTATACTCGACCAAAAAAGTTGTTATGCTCGACTAGGGGACTTTGTTATACTCAATCAGGGGACTTTGTTATACTCGATCAGGGGACTTTTTTATACTCGATCAGGGGCCTTTGTTTTACTCGATCAGGGAATTTTGTTATACTCGATCAGGGGGCTTTGTTATTCTCAATAAGGGGCCTTTGTTATACTCGACCACAGGACTTTGTTATACTCGATTAGAGGCCTTTGTTATACTCGACCACTGGACTTTGTTATACTCGATAAGGAGACTTTCTTATACTCGATTAGGGGCTTTTGTTATATCGACCAGAAGACTTTTTTATACTCGATCAGGGTACTTTGTTATTCTCGATAAGGGGCCTTTGTAAGACTCGATCAGGGGACTTTGTTATACTCGACCAGGGATCATTGTTATACTCGACCAGGGGACTTTTTTATACTCGAACAGGGGACTTTGTTATACTCGATCAGGGGCCTTTGTTATACTCGATGAAGGACCTTTGGTATACAAGATTAGGGGATTTTGTTATACTCGATCAGGGGACGTTGTGATACTCGATGAGGGGCTTTTGTTATAGTCGACTTGGGGGCTTTCTTATACTCGATCAAGTGTCTCTGTTGCACTCGATCAGGGGGCTTTGTTATGCTCGACCAGGGGACTTTGTTATACTCGTTCAAGGGACTTTGTTATACTCGATTAGGGGCTTTTGTTATATCGACCAGGGGCACTTTGTTATACCCGACCAGGGGACTTTGTTATGCTCGACCAGGGGCCTTTGTTTTGCTCGATCGGGGCACTTTGCTTTACTCGACCATCGGGCCTTTGTTATGCTCGACCAGGGGCCTTTGTTTTGCTCGAGGGGGCCTTTATTATACTTGATGAGGGGCCTTTATATACTCGACTAGGAGTCTTTGTTATACTCGACTACGGGCCATTGTTATACTCGATTAGCGGACTTTGTTATACTCGATCAGGGCACTTTGTTGTACTCGATCAGAAGACTTTGTTATACTCGATCAGGGCACTTTGTTATACTCGATCAGGGGACTTTGTTATACTCGATCAGGGGCCTTTGTTATACTCGATCAGGGGACTTTGTTGTACTCGATGAGGGGGCTTTGTTATACTCGACGAGGGGACTTTGTTATACTCGACGAGGGGACTTTGATATTCTCGAACAGGGGACTTTGTTATACTAGACCAGGACACTTTGTTATACTCAATCAGGGGACATTGTTATACTCGACCAGGGGACTTTGTTATACTCGTTCAGAGGACTTTGTTATACTCGATAAGGGAACTTTGTTATACTCGACCAGAGGACTTTGTTATACTCGACCATGGGGAGTTGTTATGCTCGACTAGGGGACTTTGTTATACTCGATCAGGGGCCTTTGTTATACTCGATCAGGGAATTTTGTTATACTCGATTAGGGGGCTTTGTTATACTCAATAAGGGGCCTTTGTTATACTCGACCACTGGACTTTGTTATACTCGATTAGAGGCCTTTGTTAGACTCGGTAAGGGGCCTTTGTTATACTCGATTAGGGGCCTTAGATATACTCGATCAGGGGACTTTGTTATACTCGATGAGGGTCCTTTGATATACTCGATCAGGGGACTTTGTTGTACTCGATGACGGGGCTTCGTTATAACTCGACGAGGGGACTTTGTTATACTCGACGAGGGGACTTTGTTATTCTCGAACAGGGGACTTTGTTACACTCAATCAGGGGACATTGTTATATTCGATCAAGGGTCTTTTTTATACTCGATCAGTGGGCATTGTTATACTCGACCAGGGAACTTTGTTATACTCGTTCAGAGGACTTTGTTATACTCGATCAGGGGCTTTTGTAATACTCGACCAGGGGACTTTATTATACTCGATCAGGGTACTTTGTTATACTCGATATGGGAACTTTGTTATGCTCGACTAGGGGACTTTGTTATACTCGATCAGGCGACTTTGTTATACTCGATCAGGGGACTTTGTTGTACTCGATCAGGGGACTTTGTTATACTTGATCGGGGGACTTTGTTATACTCGATCGGGGGCTTTGTTATACTCAATAAGGGGCTTTTGTTATACTCGACCACTGGACTTTTTTATACTCGATTAGAGGCCTTTTTTATACTCGAACACTGGTCTTTGTTATACTCGGTCAGGAGACTTTGTTATACTCGATGAGGAGCCTTTGTTAGACTCGACAAGGGGCCTTTGTTATACTCGATCATAGGACTTTGTTATACTCGATTAGGTGCTTTGTTATACTCGATCAGGGACTCAGGGACTTTGTTATACTCAATCAGGTGGCTTTTTTATACTCGATCAGGGGACTTTGTTATACTCGACCAAGGGCCTTTTTTATGCTCGATCAAGGGAATTTGTTATACTCGACCAGGGGAATTTGTTATACTCGATTAGGGGAACTTTGTTATTCTCGATCAGGGGATTTTCTTATACTCGATGAGGGACCTTGGATATACTCCATCAGGGGACTTTGTTATACTCGATCAGGGGACTTTGTTATACTCGATTAGGGGCCTTTGTTAGACTCGATCAGGGGCCTTTGTTAGACTCGATCAGGGGACTTTGTTATACTCGACCAGGGGTCTTTGTTTTACTCGACCAGGGGACTTTTTTATACTCGATCAAGGGGCTTTGTAACACTCGATGATTGGACTTTGCTATACTCGATTAGGAGGCTTTGTTATACTCGATCAGTTGAGACTGTTATACTCGATCAGGGCACTTTGTTATACTCAATGAAGGGCTTTTGTTATAGTCGACTTGGGGGCTTTGTTATACTCGATCAAGTGTCTTTGTTGTACTCGATCAGGGGGCTTTGTTATACTCGACCAGGGGACTTTGTTATACTCGTTCAGGGGACTTTGTTATACTCGATCAGGGTACTTTGTTATTCTCGATAAGGGGCCTTTGTTAGACTTGATCAGGGGTCTTTGTTTGACTCGATCAGGGGACTTTGTTATACTCGACCAGGGGTCTTTGTTATACTCGACCAGGGGACTTTTTTATAGTGGAACAGGGGACTTTGTTATACTCGATCAGGGGCATTTGTTATACTCGATGAAGGGCCTTTGTTACACAAGATTAGGGGACTTTGTTATACTCGTTCAGGGGACTTTGTTATACTCGATTAGGGGCTTTTGAAAATATCGACCAGGGGACTTTGTTATACTCGATTAGAGCACTTTTTTCTACTCTATCAGGGCACTTTGTCATACTGGATAAGGGGATTTTGTTATGCTCGACCCGGGACCTTTGTTTTCTTCGACCAGTGGCCTTTGTTATACTTGATCAGGGGCCTTTATATACTCGACTAGGGGTTTTGTTATACTCGACTAGGGGCCTTTGTTATACTCGATTAGGGGACTTTGTTTTATTCGATCAGTGCACTTTGTTATACTCGATCAGGGGACTTTGTTATACTCGATCAGGGCACTTTGTTATATTCAATGAGGGGCTTTTGTTATAGTCGACTTGGGGGCTTTGTTATACTCGATCAAGTGTCTTTGTTGTACTCGATCAGGGGGCTTTGTTATACTCGACGAGGGGACTTTGTTATTCTCGAACAGGGGACTTTGTTATACTCAGTCAGGGAACATTGTTATACTCGATCAAGGGTCTTTGTTATACTCGATCAGTGGGCATTGTTATACTCGACCAGGGGACTTTGTTATACTCGTTCAGTGGACTTTGTTATACTCGATCAGGGGCTTTTGTAATACTCGACCAGGGGACTTTATTATACTCGATCAGGGTACTTTGTTAGACTCGATAAGGGAACTTTGTTATACTCGACCAGGGGACTTTGTTATACTCGACCAGGGGAAATTGTTATGCTCGACTAGGGGACTTTGTTATACTCGATCAGGGGACTTTGTCATTCTCGATCAGGGGACTTTGTTATACTCGATCAAGGGACTTTGTTATACTCGATCAGGGGACTTTTTTATACTCGATCGGGGGGCTTTGTTATACTCAATAAGGGGCCTTTGTTATACTCGACCACTGGACTTTGTTATACTCGATTAGAGGCCTTTTGTTATACTCGACCAATGGACTTTGTTATACTCGATCAGGAAACTTTGTTATACTCGATGAGGGGGCTTTGTTATACTCGATGAGGAGCCTTTGTTAGACTCGATAAGGGGCCTTTGTTATACTCGATCATAGGACTTTGTTATACTCGATTAGGTGGCTTTGTTATACTCGAGCAGGGGGACTTTGTTATACTCAATCAGGTGGCTTTTTTATACTCGAATCAGGGGACTTTGTTATACTCGACCAAGGGGCTTTGTTATGCTCGATCAGGGGATTTTCTTATACTCGATGAGGGGCCTTTGTTATACTCGACAAGGGGACTTAGTTATACTCGTTCAGGGGACTTTGTTATACTCGATTAGGGGCTTTTGTTATATCGACCAGGGGCACTATGTTATACTCGATCAGAGCACTTTGTTATACTCGACCAGGGAACTTTGTTATGCTCGACCAGGGGCCTTTGTTTTGCTCGATCGGGGCACTTTGCTTTACTCGACCAGGGGCCTTTGTTATGCTCGACCAGGGGCCTTAGTTTTGTTCGACCAGGGGCCTTTGTTATACTTGATGAGGGGCCTTTATATACTCGACTAGGGGTCTTTGTTATACTCGACTAGGGGCCTTTGTTATACTCTAGTAGCGGACTTTGTTATGCTCGATCAGGGCACTTTGTTATACGCGATCAGAAGACTTTCTTATACTCGATCAGGGCACTTTGTTATACTCGATCACGGGACTTTGTTGTACTCGATGACGGGGCTTCGTTATAACTCTACGGGGGGACTTTGTTATACTCGACGAGGGGACTTTGTTATTCTCGAACAGGGGACTTTGTTATACTAGACCAGGATACTTTGTTATACTCAATCATTGGACATTGTTATACTTGATCAAGGGTCTTTGTTTTACTCGATTAGTGGGCATTGTTATACTCGACCAGGGGACTTTGTTATACTCGTTCAGAGCACTTTGTTATACTCGATCAGAAGACTTTGTTATACTCGATCAGGGGCTTTTGTAATACTCGACCAGGGGACTTTATTATACTCGATCAAGGTACTTTGTTATACTCGATAAGGGGACTTTGTTATACTCGACCAGGGGACTTTGTTATACTCGACCATGGGAAGTTGTTATGCTCGACTAGGGGACTTTGTTTTACTCGATCAGGGGACTTTGTTATACTCGGTCAGGGGACTTTGTTATACTCGATATTGTGAATTTGTTATACTCGATCAGGGAATTTTGTTATACTCGATGAGGGGGCTTTGTTATACTCAATAAGGGGCCTTTGTTATACTCGACCACTGGACTTTGTTATACTCGATTAGAGGCCTTTGTTATACTCGACAACTGGACTTTGTTATACTCGATCAGGAGACTTTCTTATACTCGATGAGGGGGTTTTGTTATACTCGATGAGGAGCCTTTGTTAGACTCGATAAGGGGCCTTTGTTATACTAGATCAAAGAACTATGTTATACTCGATTAGGTGGCTTTGTTATACTCGATCAGGGGACTTTGTTATACTCGATCAGGGGATTTTGTTATAATTGATTAGGGGACTTTCTTATACTCGATGAGGGGCCTTTGTTATACTTGATTACGGGCCTTGGATATACTCGATCAGGGGACTTTGTTATACTCGATCAGGGGACTTTGTTATGCTCGATCAGGGGCCTTTGTTATACTCGATCATTGGACATTAATATACTCAATCAGGGGCCTTTGTTAGACTCGGATCAGGGGCCTTTGTTAGACTCGATCAGGGGACTTTCTTATACTCGATGAGGGGCCTTTGTTATACTCGATTAGGGGCCTTGGATATACTCGATCAGGGGACTTTGTTATACTCGATCAGGGGACTTTGTTATGCTCGATCAGGGGCCTTTGTTATACTCGATCATTGGACATTAATATACTCAATCAGGGGCCTTTGTTAGACTCGGATCAGGGGCCTTTGTTAGACTCGATCAGGGGACTTTGTTATACTCGACAAGGGGCCTTTGTTATGCTCCACCAGGGCCCTTTGTTTTGCTCGACCAGGGGCCTTTGTTATACTTGATGAGGGGCTTTTATATACTAGACTAGGGGCCTTTGTTATACTCGACTAGGGGTCTTTGTTATACTCGAGTAGGGGCCGTTGTTATACTCGATTAGGGGACTTTGTTATACTCGATCAGGGAACTTTGTAATTCTCAATAAGGGGACTTTGTTATACTCGATCAGGGCACTTTGTTATACTCGACCAAAGGCCTTTGTTATGCTCGACCAGGGGCCTTTGTTTTGCTCGACCAGGAGCCTTTGTTATACTTGATGAGGGGCCTTTATATACTCGACTAGGGGTCTTTGTTATACTCGACTAAGGACCTATGTTATACTCGATTAGGGGATTTTGTTAAACTCGATCAGGGCACTTAATTATACTCGATCAGGGGACTTTGTTATACTCGATCAGGAAACTTTGTTATACTCGATCAGGGGCCTTTATTATACTCGATCAAGGGCCTTTGTTAGACTCGATCAGGGGATTTTGTTATAATTGATCAGGGGACTTTCTTATACTCGATGAGGAGCCTTTGTTATACTCGATTTGGGGCATTTGATATACTCGATCAAGGGCCTTTGTTATATTCGCTCACTGAAGTTTGTTACACTCGTTTAGGGGCCTTTGTTATACTCTATCAGGGGACTTTGTTATACTCGATAAGGGGACTTTATTATACTCGATCAGGGACTTTGTTATACTCGATGAGGGGACTTTGCTATACTCGATGAGGGGCTTTGTTATACTCGACCAGGGGACTTTGTTATACTCGATCAGGGGACTTTGTTATTCTCGAACAAGTGGACTTTGTTATTCTCGATCAGGGGACTTTGTTATACTCGCCAAGGGTATCCTTGTTATATTCGATTAGGGAACTTTGTTATACTCGATCAGGAGACTTTGTTATACTCGATGAGGAGCTTTTTTTATAGTCGACTTGGGGGCTTTGATATACTCGATCAGGGGACTTTGTTATACTTGATCAGGGGACTTTGTTATACTCGATCAAGTGTCTTTGTTGTACTCGATCAGGGGGCTTTGTTATACTCGACCAGGGGACTTTGTTATACTCGTTCAGGGGACTTTGTTTTACTCGATTAGGGGCTTTTGTTATATCGACCATGGGACTTTGTTATACTCGATCAGGGTACTTTATTATACTCGATAAGGGGACTTTCTTAAACTCGATCAGGGGACTTTGTTATACTCGACCAGGGGACTTTTTTATACTCGATCAGGGGGCTTTGTTATACTCGATCAGGGGGCTTTGTTATACTCGATCAGGGAGCTTTGTTATATTCGTTCACTGAAGTTTGTTATACTCGTTGAGGGGCCTTTGTTATACTCGACCACTGGACATTGTTATACTCGATCAGGGTTATTTGTTATACCCGATCAGGGGACTTTGTTATACTCGATCAGTGAACTTTATTTTACTCGATCATGGGACTTTGTTATACTAGATGAGGGGGCTTTGTTATACTCGATGAAGGGACTTTGTTTTTCTCGACCAGGGGACTTTTTTATTCTCGATCAGAAGACTTTGTTATACTCGATCAGGGGACTTTGTTATACTCGATCAGGGGACTTTTTTATACTCGATTAGGGGACTTTGGTATACTCAATCATAGGGCTTTGTTATGCTCGACCAGGGGACTTTGTTATACTCGATGAGGGGGCTTTGTTATACTCGACCAGGGGCCTTTGTTATGCTCGACCAGTGGCCTTTGTTTTTTTCGACCAGGGGCCTTTGTTATACTTGATGAGGGTTCTTTATATACTCGACTAGCGGTCTTTGTTATCCTCGATTAGGGGACTTTGTTATACTCGATCAGGGGACTTTTTTATACTCGATTAGGGGACTTTGGTATACTCAATCATAGGGCTTTGTTATGCTCGACCTGGGGACTTTGTTATACTCGATGAGGGGCCTTTGTTATAATCGATGAAGGGCCTTTGTTATACAAGATTTGGGGACTTTGTTATACTCGATCAGGGCACTTTGTTATACTCGACCAGGGGACTTTGTTATACTCGACCAGGGGACTTTGTTACGCTCGACCAGGGGCCTTTGTTTTGCTCGACCAGGGGCGTTTGTTATACTCGACCAGGGGCCTTTCTTATGCTCGACCACGGGCCTTTGATTTGTTCGACCAGGGGCCTTTGTTATACTTGATCACGGGCCTTTATATACTCGAATTGGGGTCTTTGTTTTACTCGATTTAGGGACTTTGTTTTACTCGGTCGGGTGCATTTTGTTATCCTCGATCAGGGCACTTTGTAATACTCGACCAGGGATTTTGATATACTCGACCAGAGGAATTTGTTATACTCGATCAGGGGACTTTGTAAAACTCGATCAGGGCAGTTTGTTATACTCTAGCAAGGGCCTTTGTTATGGTCGAGCAGGGGCCTTTATTTTGCTCGACCAGAAGCCTTTGTTATACTTGATCAGGGGCCCTTATATACTCGACTAGGGGTCTTTGTTATACTCGACTAGGGTCATTTGTTATACTCGATTAGGGGACTTTGTTATACTCGATCAGGGCACGTTGTTAAATTCGATCAGGGAACTTTGTTATACTCGATCAGGGCACTTTGTTATACTCGAACAGGGGACTTTGTTATACTCGATGAGGGGCCTTTGTTATACTCGATGAAGGGCCTTTGTTATACAAGATTAGGGAACTTTGTTATACTCGATCAGGGCACTTTGTTATACTCGACCAGGGGCCTTTGTTATGCTCGACCAGGGGCCTTTGTTTTGCTCGACCAGGGGCGTTTGTTATACTTGATCAGGGGCCTTTATATACTCGACTAGGGGCCTTTGTTATACTCGATCAGGGGACTTTGTTTTACTCGATTAGGGGCTTTTGTTATATCGACCATGGGACTTTGTTATACTCGATCAGGGTACTTTATTATACTCGATAAGAGGACTTTCTTAAACTCGATCAGGGGACTTTGTTATACTCGACCAGGGGACGTTTTTATACTCGATCAGGGGGCTTTGTTATACTCGATTAGGGGGCTTTGTTATACTCGATCAGGGGCCATTGTTATATTCGCTCACTGAAGTTTGTTATACTCGTTGAGGGGCCTTTGTTATACTCGACCACTGGACTTTGTTATACTCGATCAGGGGAATTTGTTATACCCGATCAGGTGACTTTGTTATACTCGATCAGAGAACTTTATTTTACTCGATCAGGGGACTTTGTTATTCTCGATCAGAGGATTTTGTTATACTCGATCAGGGGACTTTGTTATTCTCGATCAGGGGACTTTTTTATACTCGATTAGGGGACTTTGTTATACTCAATCATGGGGCTTTGTTATACTCGATGAGGAGATTTTTTATAGTCGACTTGGGGGCTTTGATATACTCGACCAGGGGACTGTGTTATACTTGATCAGGGGATTTGTTATACTCGATCAAGTGTCTTTGTTGTACTCGATCAGGTGGCTTTGTTATACTCGACCAGGGGACTTTGTTATTCTCGATCAGGGGACTTTTTTATACTCGATTAGGGGACTTTCTTAAACTCGATCAGGGGACTTTGTTATACTCGACCAGGGGACTTTTTTATACTCGATCAAGTGTCTTTGTTGTACTCGATCAGGGGGCTTTGTTATACTCGACCAGGGGACTTTGTTATACTCGTTCAGGCGACTTTGTTTTACTCGATTAGGGGCTTTTGTTATATCGACCATGGGACTTTGTTATACTCGATCAGGGTACTTTATTATTCTCGATCAGAGAACTTTGTTATACTCGATTAGGGGACTTTGTTATTCTCGATCAGGGGACTTTTTTATACTCGATTAGGGGACTTTGTTATACTCAATCATGGGGCTTTGTTATGCTCGACTAGGGGACTTTGTTATTCTCGATCAGGTGACTTTTTTATACTCGATCAGGTGACTTTTTTATACTCGATCAGGTGACTTTGTTATACACGATCAGGGGACTTTGTTATACTCGATCAGGGGACTTTGTTATACTCGATCAGGGGACTTTGTTATACTCAATGAGGGGGCTTTGTTATACTCGATCAGGGGACTTTGTTATACTCGATCGGGAAACTTTGTTATACTCGATCAGGGCATTTTGGTATACTCGACCAGGGGACTTTGTTATGCTCGACCAGGGGCCTTTGTTTTGCTCGATCGGGGCACTTTGTTATACTCGACCAGGGGCCTTTGTTATGCTCGACCAGGGGACTTTGTTATACTTGATCAGGGGCCTTTATATACTCGACTAGGGGTCTTTGTTATACTCGACTAGGGGCCTTTGTTATACTCGATTAGGGGACTTTATTATACTCGATCAGGGTACATTGATATACTCGATCAGGGGACTTTGTTATACTCGATCAGGGCACTTTGTTATACTCGATCAGGGGACATTGTTATACTCGATCAGGAGCCTTTGTTATACTCGATCAGGGGACTTTGTTATACGCGACGTGGGGGCTTTCTTATACTCGACGAGGGGACTGTGTTATACTCGACCAGGGAACTTTGTTATTCTCGAAAAGAGGACTTTGTTATACTAGACCAGGATACTTTGTTATACTCGATTAGGGGTCTTTGTTATACTCGATCAAGGGTCTTTGTTATACTCGATTAGTGGGCATTGTTATACTCGACCAGGGGACTTTGTTATACTCGTTTGGAGGACTTTGTTATACTCGATCAGGGGCCTTTGTTATACTCGACCAGGGGACTTTATTATACTCGATCAGGGTACTTTGTTATACTCGATAAGGGAACTTTGTTATACTCGACCAGAGGACTTTGTTATACTCGACCAGGGGAAGTTGTTATGCTCGACTAGGGGACTTTGTTATACTCTATCAGGGGACTTTGCTATACTCGATTAGGGGACTTTGTTATACTCGATCAGGGGACTTTGTTATACTCGATCAGGGGATTTTGTTATACTCAATGAGGGGGCTTTGTTATACTCGACCACTGGACTTTGTTATACTCGATTAGGGGCCTTTGTTATACTCGACCACTGGACTTTGTTATACTCGAACAGGAGACTTTGTTATACTCGATGAGGGGGCTTTGTTATACTCGATGAAGAGCCTTCGTTAGAATCGAAAAGGGGCCTTTGTTATACTCGATCTAAGGACTTTGTTATACTCGATCAGGTGGCTTTTTTATACTCGATCAGGGGACTTTGTTATACTCGATCAGGTGGCTTTTCTATACTCGATCAGGGGACTTTGTTATACTCGACAAAGGGCCTTTGTTATACTCGATTAGGGGAATTTGTAATACTCAACCAGGGGACTTTGTTATACTCGATTAGGGGACTTTGTTATACTCGATCAGGGGACTCTGTTATACTCGATCAAGGGATTTTGTTATAATTGATCAGGGGACTTTCTTATACTCGATGAGGGGCCTTTGTTATACTCGATCAGGGGACTTTGTTATACTCGATGAGGGGACTTTGTTATATTCGAGCAAGGGTCTTTATTATACTCGATGAAGGGGCTTTATCATACTCGACCAGGGACTTTGTTATACTCGATCAGGGGCCTTTGTTATACTCGATCAGGTGGCTTTGTTATACTCAATCAGGGGCCTTTGTTAGACTCGATCAGGGGCCTTTGTTAGACTTGATCAGGGGACTTTCTTATACTCGACCAGAGGTCTTTGTTATACTTGACCAGGCGAGTTTTTTGTACTCGGTTAGGAGGTTTTGTTATACTCGATTAGGGGACTTTGTTATACTCGATCAGGGCACTTTGTTATACTGGATCAGTTGAGTTTGTTATACTCGATCAGGGCACTTTGTTATACTCGATCAGGGGACTCTGTTATACTCGATCAGGGGCCTTTGTTATGAATCGGCTGCTTGTCCAATTAACCAGTCCGTTCACACATATTTATATTTGGGTTTTAAGTAACGAAACCCAAACGGTAGTTCCTTTGTTTTATTATAAAAGGTTGTATATATAATTCCTGAGTGTATATCAACCTTAAGTCTCACTGTCTAGGAGTGAATGAGAAAGGGACGGCGTTTATGTATGATAAACGTTAGGTCACGTCCTTACGATATGAGTTGTGGTGAGCTACTGAAGCTTAGGGGCATCGCAGTGCGTTCTTACAGAAATGCTGAGCTATGGGTCTCGCCCTCTTGGGTAAGTTGCCCGCTCACGTGTCAATCTCATGTCTTACTCATAGACAGTGGAAAGTTACAGGGTGGTGAATCTGAATATAATATCAGATGTATTGACCCATTTATATAATACGTTCTGTTGATGAGACAGGGGCCTATTACATCGCTCGGTCACCTACCAGCCGAGCTCCGTGAGGCCTAAACAACTCACAGAGTACAGTACATCCTAGACAACCCTAACCATGTTATAAACAGATATGTAGACACTAAGCTGGGGAAATTACTGTAGGGGTATTCTCTACTACAGGGGACCTAGACTTTTGTGTCGTACGGGTTAGTATGTTATGAACAATGTTGAATTTGGATGATACTGCCCGGTAATAACAGAACAGGAACATTATTGCCAGAATTAACAGAACAGAGGGAATCGTAAGACTTGGTAGTGCAAATTCCCGTGACAGGTAAAATGGCAAGTTATTATTCAAAATCAGCAAAATGTGTCTCGTTCAAGAAAGCTAACACTTTTAATTTCTCTGATACTATTTGAATATCCTTGATAGTGAAATTCATTATAGGAAGTGGAATTAAAGCAGACTTGAGTTTTCGATTTAACGCAAAATGCCGATGAGTAGGCAAGGTACGTAATGTACTACAAGTGATTTCACAGTAATCAGGAGCCTTGTAATGCCCTTTCACAACTAGCTGCTTAACACCATTTTGGCATTTTAAAATTACAGTAGTGAGATTTGGAAAGAACAATACTGCACATTGTGAAGGTGAGCGTGGAACACAGTCTTTAGACTAACTGGCCTATAACTGCATTGCGCTAACGCTGTGCGTACATTTGGTTGTATGACTGCCAATTCACATATTCCCTCTGCAGCAGGAATAAATGCAAACATGTAGGCTGGACATACGTGTAGGTGTAACTAAGACGACTTACACCGTGACAGTACCTCAGAATCCTCTATTGATAACAATGAATATTCTTCATCTACTAAGAAAAGTTCTTTAGGCCTATCTAGGGTATACAGTGTGTCGTTCACAAACCAGGGGAAGGGTTCTAAATGCCATGCATTAAACTCATGTTGCCCTCGCATAGGAATGTGGATCAGAATTGCATTGTGCGTGAGGGTTGACTCCAACAGCGGGTAATAATATTGAACTTCATTGTCATTGAAAATAGGAGTTAAATGATACTGCAACTTGGCTATTTTTAAAGCTTCAAGAAGCGTCTGCACAGGCACAAGCTTCGCGTCCACACGTCCTATCCCGGCATCTACAATGCTGTCTATTAGTTCATTTTTAGAGGTTACAATTTTATGAACTGAAATTTCAGCAGCATGCAAATATTCTGTGAAGTAAAGGAGCCATTCTAACGTCGGATTGCTTTCTGTAACCTAGTAACAATCCTCGAAACTTGGTTAGACTCCATTATGATTGCATTAACCTTTGATTCTAGAGCAGTAATCGCGTGAAAGGTTTGAGAAATAACACGATTCTGTTGAGATACAGCTTGAACGACAATGTTCGTGAAACTATTGTCGAATTCATCGAAGCTGTGCTGAGACCATGAAGAATGTCCAATGCTGATTGTAGTTGGCCGTCGACGTTTTCCATCTGACGCGAAAGTACGAGTTAACTTCTACTCGCAGAACGTAGTTTCATACAATAGTCATTTGGGACATTTTGCTTCTGAACAGTCTGTAAGGATGTATCAATCACATTATCATCAACTTGAGGTAAGACATTTATCTGGGTCTTCTTCAGACGATCCGCGTGCACGACATCTGCGATCTGTGCATTAGGCTTCCATATTTTGAATTTGTTGCCTGCTTCTTTTGAGATTATGCGGAATGGACCAGAAAATTTCGCCGAAAGTTTGGAGTTCCTTTCAGGTACCTGTAACATAACAGCGTCCCCAACGTTCAGTGCGATAGGTTTAGCATGTTTATGCTGTTTGATGATCATTTCGGCGCGTGACGCCGCTAGATGTGATCGTACTTGGTTATGAATTTCTGTAAAGACATGAATTTGTTTTGCCGCAAAATCATCCGTATTATATACCGGGTATGGCGCCTCTGTAAGGATGTCGTAAGGCAGACGTTTATCTGTACCATAGACAATATAGTAGGGTGTTTTACCCGTAGAGCTATTAACTGACCCATTTATCGACGCTCCAACCTGCGGTAACCAATCCTCCCATGCGTATTGAAAACCACAAACGATTGGACGCAGTATTTCTAGGATTTTGCGATTGGTTCTTTCAACAAGGCCATTAGCCTGTGGATGATAAGCTGTCACAAAAGTTTGTTTAATTCCATATTGTGCACATATATGCTCTATTTGCTCATTCTTGAACTCTGTTCCATTATCAGAGCGTAGAACTTTAGGCGTAGTATATGGACATATGAGATTCATCACTAATGCATAGGCTACTGCTTCGGCCGTTTGCTTTTTAGTGGGACTAAGACCACGAACCTGGAAAAATGATCCACACACACTAAGACGTATCCTGATCCCTGATGACTCATTGGGAGTTGTAACACATCAACAGCGACTGTGTCAAACGGACGGTCTGGTGTAGGATATTGTAGAATCGGGGCAGGTGATCCTGTTGATCCTTTATGTTGAGAACCTGCCAAACAATTAGCTATGTGTAATTCTATGTCTTTCTTCATAGTGTTCCAGAAATACTTCTTTCGTAAATCCGCTAAGCATTTATCACGACCTTGGTGACCTGCTTGTGGGACATCGTGGAACAATGTCATTACTGCTTCGCGCAACGTGTCAGGTACGACTATTTGAGACACATTACCCTCAGGAGATTTTCTCGTCCTATTGAGTATGTTATGTCGTAATTCAGACTGACTTAAGGGAAGAAATAACTTGGGGAGTTTAACATCCTCGCCCGATTCGAGAGCAAAAATAACAGCTGACCAATATGGGTCGCGTCGTTGCTCATCTTCCAGCTGCGAAAGAGTGAATGCTGATACAGGCATTACTGGTGCTATATTTCTTGACAGAGCGTCGGCGACAACATTCGCCCTCCCAGGTAAATACCTAAATTCGGGGTCAAACTCTTGAATTGTCAGATACCAGCGTGCTAATCTGCCTGATAAGTTTCTGCCATGGAACAGTTCGGTGACTGCCGCATGATCAGTAAAAACAGTTATCTTGTAGCCAAAGATAATGTCTTTGAACTTCTTAAGTGCCCACACAACGGCTAACGTTTCTAAATGCGTCACCGAATAACGTGTTTCAGCATCGATTAGTTTGCAACTTGCAAATGCTATCACTCTAAACTTCCCACGCGTGTCCTCTTGCATGAGCACTGCTCCGACTCCAATTCCGGGAGCGTCAGTACAGAGAGTGAAAGGTTGAGTGTAGTCTGGGAATGCTAGAACCGGGGCATTGGTTAGCGCTGTCTTCAATGCCATAAAACTTTCCTCGTGTTCAGCATCCTATATAAACACTGCATCTTTTTTGAGCAACCTCGTTCGGGGCGATGCTTATGTTGCATAGTCCTTGATAAAGGAACGATTATAACCAGATAATCCGAGAAGGCTACGCACATGATCATTTGAGGTAGGATGCGGGAACTGAGATACAGCTTTGACTTTATCATTAACTGTGTGTATGCCCTCACCGTCGACTACATGACCAAGGAAATGGATTCTGGATTTTAAAAACTTGCACTTTGAGAGTTTTATTTTGAGGCCTGCTGTGGAAAGTTTCGCCAAAACTTCACGCAGTTTAATCAGATGGGAATCGACGTCCTTACTGACTACTATTTGATCATCCAAATAAGAACAGACTGTGGTACCAATTAGTCCGGCAAACAGGGTGTTGATCATTCTTTGAAATGTTAGTGGGGCATTTCTGAGACCAAATGGCATTCGTAGAAACTCAAAGTGGCCTAGAGGCGTGCTAAATGCCATGATTTCTCGTGATTTTTCATCGAGTGGTATTTGCCAATACCCACTAAGCAAATCTAAGTTGCTAAATACCGCATTATCCTTGCCTAAGGATTGCAATATGTCACTCAAGATAGGCATTGGGTACCTATCAGGGATTGTTTGATAATTTACGCGCCTGAAATCTATGACAGGGCGCCATCCACCATCCTTTTTCGGGACGAGGAATAATGGGCTGTTAAAGGGGGATTTTGAGTGTCTAATGACATTCTCATCTAACATACCCTGTACCATATCTTGCACTACAGCGCGCTGGCTACGAGGTAGTCTAGAAGCTGGTATGTAAATAGGGTTGGTTCCTTCCTTTTACGCTATATGATGGGATGTTAAATCTGTCTGACCTAGCGTTTCCCCTGGCAAGGCTACTATATGTGTAGTCGGCAAGCAGCTCTAACAGGCGTGTCTTGCCCTGAGGATGATCGATCACCTTGACATGTGGTGCTATTTGATCTATCCTGGCCAGTCGAGTCTGTTGGCAATTCGCAACAATACCTCGAATTAGGAATTTATTTGGTTGCACTTCGACATTGCTGTGATATCTTGAAAATCACACACATAACATCCTTTCTTTAATTTCTTGATAATGTGAAATTGCTCCCGCAATCCCGTAGACTTGTGTGTGTGTGTCCCACAGTAGACACAGCTGATTCCAAGGTCCGGTGATTGGGTCAATGCTCACAAAAATCCTGAGTACAGCAAACCGCCGCTAATTGTTACACAACGTCATCCACAACACCATACCTTAGAATGCTGAGACCATCTCTCAGACCGGATGTGTCATCATCACTAGGGTGGGTGCTGGGTGCTGGTAACTGGGGGTTGTTCACGCCATACGAAAGAATTTTGTTGACAGGATGTTGATTGGTGAGTAGTCTCAACAACTGCAGTCACGTCCTGTCACACCCTGGGCAGTGAACAAATCATTTGCAGAAACTAATGTTCACTTCAGCTCACAGGATTGTTGCGTTGGTGAATTCCTCATTCTGGTAATGGAGAGTACTCTTCAAAATTGCAGGTACTATCTTCCAAGTCTTGCTGCTGTAATCACGCTGGGAAGGTGTGTGGTTGAGGTCGAGATATATCTCTGACGCATGATCCGTCTTCCTCTTAATAGGATTGGTAGACAACACTTTCGTCCTAGCGGTGAGCATAGGTTCAGAATGACTCATTGCTGTGTAGGAAACACCTTTAAACGTAACACTATTATTACGTGGATGAACATCTATCATGTTCTTTCGAAGAGTTGGTAGACCAAGTAACCCGTCAGCTGGCAAATTGAACTGCTGAACTATATAAAAGTCCGCGTAGAAGGGCGTACCACGTCTTGAGAATCTGAGTGGTAACGTCACCATTCCTTTGATGCTCAGCTGAGTACCTGAAACTCCTTCGAGCTCAGCGTTACTAGGCCTCCATTTGAATTTGCGGTGAGGGAATTTACGTTGTAACTCGTGATATGATGTCAAGGCCAATACATTAGCGCAAGCACCTGTGTCTATATCAAGAGCCAATCTGGTATTATCCACTCTCACCGGCACTGACAACACTTCCACTTTTCTAAGCGCCGCTATTAATGAGGCCGCTATAGAAGTGCTGTGAGGAGAGGTGGGAATTACCCTATCTATCCCTCTCCTTGCTGTAGTGTGCGCTGGTCTTCCCCCGATGACTTGTCCTGGGGACGTTTCTGCTTGCGCCTATACGACACCTCCGTTTCACTTAGGTCCACTTCCCTAGCCTTTATTAGTATATCGCACTCATGTGAACTATGAGATGTCGATTTGTGAAGAGCGCACCATTTGCGCGCTGTCTGGGTAGGAGGAGGTGCTGCTTTGGCTCCCTCTCTGTTTGACCTTGAGAATGGCTTTGCACCGGGTGTGGCCTTAAAATTAGCACTATTACCTCGGAGCTGAAAACAATCTTCCATTACGTGGCCACGTTTATTACAATGTGCGCACCGTAACGATGTTTTCTGTTTATATGTTAGGCGGGGAGGAGCGGTCGGAGCTAAGTGTGTCGCATAAGGAGTCTGGGAGTGAGGCTGTGACCTACCCCCAAAAATCCCAATTAGCGTTCGCTTGAACTTTTCATAGTCAGGGCTTTGTAAACCAAACGCATTTAAACGACTGCCTGCATAGGAACCCTGCGTTATATGGGAACGTACATATGCTTTCTTTTCTTCGTCAGTCGTTATGTGACTATTGCGCATGCTATCTTCACATGCACGAATAAAATGTGCGACCCTATAATCGTCTTGTCCCGTGAAATTTCGAACATAATCACCGCGCTGCATGATATTAATAACATTATCAGCTTTAGGTGTGGTAGTAGTACTGGTGTGAGGTTTAGAGAACGCCATTGTAACAGAAGGCTGGGTTAATAAGGTTGTTACCGATTTAGCAACAGACACACTATCACCTGTAACAGGGGTAACTTTGTTATGCTCGATCAGGGGGGGGACTTTGTTATACTCGATTAGGGGCTATTGTTATATCGACAAGGGAACCTTGTTATACTCGACCAGGGGCCTTTGTAATGCTCGATCAGAGGACTTTGTTATACTCGGTGAAGGGCCTTTGTTTTACTCGATGAGGAGCCTTTGATATACTCGACCAGGGGCCTTTGTTATACTTGATCAGGGGCCTTTATATACTCGACTAGGGGTCTTTGTTATACTCGACTAGGGGCCTTTGTTATGCTCGACTAGGGGTCTTTGTTATACTCGATCAGTGGGCATTGTTATACTCGACCAGGGAACTTTGTTATACTCGTTCAGAGGACTTTGTTATTCTCGATCTGGGACTTTTGTAATACTCGACCAGGGGACTTTATTATACTCGATCAGGGTACTTTGTTATACTCGATATGGGAACTTTGTTATACTCGACCAGGGGACTTTGTTATACTCGACCAGGGGAAGTTGTTATGCTCGACTAGGGGACTTTGTTATACTCGATCAGGCGACTTTGTTATACTCGATCAGGGGACTTTGTTATACTCGATCAGGGGACTTTGTTATACTTGATCGGGGGACTTTGTTATACTCGATCGGGGGGCTTTGTTATACTCAATAAGGGGCTTTTGTTATACTCGACCACTGGACTTTGTTATACTCGATTAGAGGCCTTTTTTATACTCGAACACTGGTCTTTGTTATACTCGGTCAGGCGACTTTGTTATACTCGATGAGGGGGCTTTGTTATACTCGATGAGGAGCCTTTGTTAGACTCGACAAGGGGCCTTTGTTATACTCGATCATAGGACTTTGTTATACTCGATTAGGTGCTTTGTTATACTCGATCAGGGACTCAGGGACTTTGTTATACTCAATCAGGTGGCTTTTTTATACTCGATCAGGGGACTTTGTTATACTCGACCAAGGGCCTTTGTTATGCTCGATCAAGGGAATTTGTTATACTCGACCAGGGGACTTTGTTATACTCGATTAGGGGAACTTTGTTATTCTCGATCAGGGGATTTTCTTATACTCGATGAGGGACCTTGGATATACTCCATGAGGGGACTTTGTTATACTCGATCAGGGGACTTTGTTATACTCGATTAGGGGCCTTTGTTAGACTCGATCAGGGGCCTTTGTTAGACTCGATCAGGGGACTTTGTTATACTCGACCAGGGGTCTTTGTTTTACTCGACCAGGGGACTTTTTTATACTCGATCAAGGGGCTTTGTAACACTCGATGATTGGACTTTGCTATACTCGATTAGGAGGCTTTGTTATACTCGATCAGTTGAGACTGTTATACTCGATCAGGGCACTTTGTTATACTCAATGAGGGGCTTTTGTTATAGTCGACTTGGGGGCTTTGTTATACTCGATCAAGTTTCTTTGTTGTACTCGATCAGAGGGCTTTGTTATACTCGACCAGGCGACTTTGTTATGCTCGTTCAGGGGACTTTGTTATACTCGATCAGGGTACTTTGTTATTCTCGATAAGGGGCCTTTGTTAGACTTGATCAGGGGTCTTTGTTAGACTCGATCAGGGGACTTTGTTATACTCGACCAGGGGTCTTTCTTATACTCGACCTGGGGACTTTTTTATAGTGGAACAGGGGACTTTGTTATACTCGATCAGGGGCCTTTGTTATACTCGATGAAGGGCCTTTGTTACACAAGATTAGGGGACTTTGTTATACTCGTTCAGGGGACTTTGTTATACTCGATTAGGGGCTTTTGTAAATATCGACCAGGGGACTTTGTTATACTCGATTAGAGCACTTTGTTATACTCTATCAGGGCACTTTGTCATACTCGATAAGGGGATTTTGTTATGCTCGACCCGGGACCTTTGTTTTGTTCGACCAGTGGCCTTTGTTATACTTGATCAGGGGCCTTTATATACTCGACTAGGGGTTTTGTTATACTCGACTAGGGGCCTTTGTTATACTCGATTAGGGGACTTTGTTTTATTCGATCAGTGCACTTTGTTATACTCGATCAGGGGACTTTGTTATACTCGATCAGGGCACTTTGTTATACTCAATGAGGGGCTTTTGTTATAGTCGACTTGGGGGCTTTGTTATACTCGATCAAGTGTCTTTGTTGTACTCGATCAGGGGGCTTTGTTATACTCGACGAGGGGACTTTGTTATTCTCGAACAGGGGACTTTGTTATACTCAATCAGGGAACATTGTTATTCTCGATCAAGGGTGTTTGTTATACTCGATCAGTGGGCATTGTTATACTCGACCAGGGGACTTTGTTATACTCGTTCAGAGGACTTTGTTATACTCGATCAGGGGCTTTTGTAATACTCGACCAGGGGACTTTATTATACTCGATCAGGGTACTTTGTTAGACGCGATAAGGGAACTTTGTTGTACTCGACCAGGGGACTTTGTTATACTCGACCAGGGGAAATTGTTATGCTCGACTAGGGGACTTTGTTATACTCGATCAGGGGATTTTGTTATTCTCGATCAGGGGACTTTGTTCTACTCGATCAAGGGACTTTGTTATACTCGATCAGGGGACTTGTTTATACTCGATCCGGGGCTTTGTTATACTCAATAACGGACCTTTGTTATACTCGACCACTGGACTTTGTTATACTCGATTAGAGGCCTTTTGTTATACTCGACCAATGGACTTTGTTATACTCGATCAGGAAACTTTGTTATACTCGATGAGGGGGCGTTGTTATACTCGATGAGGAGCCTTTGTTAGACTCGATAAGGGGGCTTTGTTATACTCGATCATAGGACTTTGTTATACTCGATTAGGTGGCTTTGTTATACTCGAGCAGGGGGACTTTGTTATACTCAATCAGGTGGCTTTTTTATACTCGAATCAGGGGACTTTGTTATGCTCGACCAAGGGGCTTTGTTATGCTCGATCAGGGGATTTTCTTATACTCGATGAAGGGCCTTTGTTATACTCGACTAGGGGACTTTGTTATACTCGTTCAGGGGACTTTGTTATACTCGATTAGGGGCTTTTGTTATATCGACCAGAGGCACTTTGTTATACTCGATCAGAGCACTTTGATATACTCAACCAGGGGACTTTGTTATGCTCGACCAGGGGCCTTTGTTTTGCTCGATCGGGGCACTTTGCTTTACTCGACCAGGGGCCTTTGTTATGCTCGACCAGGGGCCTTAGTTTTGTTCGACCAGGGGCCTTTGTTATACTTGATTAGGGGCCTTTATATACTCGACTAGGGGTCTTTGTTATACTCGACTAGGGGCCTTTGTTATACTCTAGTAGCGGACTTTGTTATGCTCGATCAGGGCACTTTGTTATACGCGATCAGAAGACTTTCTTATACTCGATCAGGGCACTTTGTTAAACTCGATCAGGGGACTTTGTTGTACTCGATGACGGGGCTTCGTTATAACTCTACGGGGGGACTTTGTTATACTCGACGAGGGGACTTTGTTATTCTCGAACAGGGGACTTTGTTATACTAGACCAGGATACTTTGTTATACTCAATCAGTGGACATTGTTATACTTGATCAAGGGTCTTTGTTTTACTCGATCAGTGGGCATTGTTATACTCGACCAGGGGACTTTGTTATACTCGTTCAGAGCACTTTGTTATACTCGATCAGAAGACTTTGTTATACTCGATCAGGGGCTTTTGTAACACTCGACCAGGGGACTTTATTATACTCGATCAAGGTACTTTGTTATACTCGATAAGGGAACTTTGTTATACTAGACCAGGGGACTTTGTTATACTCGACCATGGGAAGTTGTTATGCTCGACTAGGGGACTTTGTTATACTCGATCAGGGGACTTTGTTATACTCGGTCAGGGGACTTTGTTATACTCGATATTGTGAATTTGTTATACTGTATCAGGGAATTTTGTTATACTCGATGAGGGGGCTTTGTTATACTCAATAAGGGGCCTTTGTTATACTCGACCACTGGACTTTGTTATACTCGATTTGAGGCCTTTGTTATACACGACAACTGGATTTTGTTATACTCGATGAGGAGCCTTTGTTAGACTCGATAAGGGGCGTTTGTTATACTAGATCAAAAAACTATGTTATACTCGATTAGGTGGCTTTGTTATACTCGATCAGGGGACTTTGTTATACTCGATCAGGGATTTTGTTATAATTGATTAGGGGACTTTCTTATACTCGATGAGGGGCCTTTGTTATACTCGATTAGGGGCCTTGGATATATTCGATCAGGGGACTTTGTTATACTCGATCAGGGGACTTTGTTATACTCGATCAGGGGCCTTTGTTATACTCGATCATTGGACATTAATATACTCAATCAGGGGCCTTTGTTAGACTCGGATCAGGGGCCTTTGTTAGACTCGATCAGGGGACTTTGTTATACTCGACCAGGGGTCTTTGTTTTACTCGACCAGGGGACTTTTTTATACTCGAACAGGGGGCTTTGTAACACTCGATGATTCGACTTTGTTATACTCGATTAGGAGGCTTTGTTATACTCGATCACTTGACTTTGTTATACTCGATAAGGGCACTTTGTTATACTCGATGAAGGGCTTTTGTTATAGTCGACTTAGGGGCTTTGTTATACTCGATCAAGTGTCTTTGTTGTACTCGATTAGGGGGCTTTGTTATACTCGACCAAGGGACTTTGTTACACTCGATCAGGGGAATTTGTTTTACTCGATCAGGGAACTTTGTTATACTCGATCAGGGGATTTGATATACTAGATGAGGGGGGTTGTTATACTCGATGAAGGGACTTTGTTATACTCGACCAGGGAACTTTGTTTTTCTCGATCAGGGGACTTTTTTTATACTCGATCAGGGGACTTTGTTATACTCAATCATCGGGTTTTTTATGCTCGACCAGGGGACTTTGCTACACTCGATTAGGGGGCTTTGTTATACTCGATCAGGGGATTTTGTTATAATTGATTAGGGGACTTTCTTATGCTCGATGAGGGGCCTTTGTCATACTCGATTAGGGGGCTTGGATATACTCGATTAGGGGACTTTGTTATACTCGATCAGGGGACTTTGTTATACTCGATCAGGGACCTTTGTTATACTCGATCATTGGACATTAATATACTCAATCAGGGGCCTTTGTTAGACTCGATGAGGGGCCTTTGTTAGACTCGATCAGGGGACTTTGTTATACTCGACCAGGGGTTTTTTTTTTTACTCGACCAGGGGACTTTGTTATACTCGAAGAGGGGGCTTTGTAACACTCGATTATTGGACTTTGTTATACTCGATTAGGAGGCTTTGTTATATTCGATCACTTAACTTTGTTATACTCGATCAGGGCACTTTGTTATACTCGATGAGGGGCTTTTGTTATAGTCGACTTGGGGGCTTTGTTATACACGATCAAGTGTCTTTGTTGTACTCGATCAGGGGGCTTTGTTATACTCGACCAGGGGACTTTGTTATACTCGTTGAGGGGCCTTTGTTATACTCGACCACTGGAATTTGTTATACTCGATGAAGGGACTTTGTTATTCTCGATCAGGGGACTTTGTTATACTCGATGAGGGGGCTTTGTTATACTCGACGAGGGGACTTTGTTATACTCGATTAGGGGACTTTGTTATTCTCGAACAGGGGACTTTGTTATACTAGACCAGGACAATCTGTTATACTCGATCAGGGGACTTTGTTATACTCGATCAAGGGTCTTTGTTATACTCGATCAGTGGGCATTATTATACTCGACCAGCGGACTTTGTTATACTCGTTCAGAGGACTTTGTTATTCTCGACCAGGGGACTTTGTTATACTCGATCAGGGGACTTTGTTATACTCGATCAGGGGACTTTTTTATACTCGATCAGGGGACTTTGTTATACTCGATCAGGGGATTTTGTTATACTCGATGAGGGGGCTTTGTTATGCTCGATGAGGGGCTTTTGTTATACTCGATGAAGGGACTTTGTTATCTTCAATCATGGGGCTTTGTTATGCTCGACCAGGGGACATTGTTATACTCGATGAGGGGGCTTTGTTATACTCGACCAGGGGCCTTTGTTATGCTCGATAGGAGCCTTTGTTTTGCTCGACCAGGGGCCTTTGTTATACTTGAAGAGGGGCCTTTATATACTCGACTAGGGGTCTTTGTTATACTCGATTAGGGGACTTTGCTTTACTGAATCGGGGCACTTTGTTATACTCGATTAGGGGAGTTTGTTTTACTCGATCAGGGAACTTTGTTATGCTCGACCAGGGGCCTTTGTTTTGCTCGATCGGGGCACTTTGTTATACTCGACCAGGGGCCGTTGTTATGCTCGACCAGGGGCCTTTGTTTTGCTCGACCAGGGGCCTTTGTTATACTTGATCAGGGGCCTTTATATACTCAACTAGGGGTCTTTGTTATACACGAATAAGGGCCTTTGTTATACTCGATTAGGGGACTTTGTTAAACTCGATCAGGGCACTTTGTTATACTCGATTAGGGGACTTTGTTATACTCGATCAGGGGACTTTGTTATTCTAGATCAGGGGACTTTGTTATTCTCGATCAGGGGACTTTGTTTTACTCGACAAGGGTATCTTTGTTATACTCGATTAGGGGACTTTGTTATACTCGATCAGGGGCTTTTGTTATAGTCGACTTGGGGGCTTTGATATACTCGATCAGGGGACTTTGTTATACTCGATAAGGGGACTTTGTTATACTCGATCAAGTGTCTTTGTTGTACTCGATCAGGGGGTTTTGTTATATTCGACCAGGGGACTTTGTTATACTCGTTTAGGGGACTTTGTTATACTCGATTAGGAGCTTTTGTTATATCGACCAGGGGACTTTAATATACTCGATCAGGGTACGTTGTTGTACTCGATAAGAGGACTTTCTTAAACTCGATCATGGGACTTTGTTATACTCGATCAGGGGACTTTGTTATATTTGAACAGGCGAGTTTGTTATACTCGATCAGGGGACTTTGTTATACTCGATCAGGGGACTTTGTTATACTTGAACAGGCGACTTTGTTATACTCGATCAGGGGACTTTGTTATACTCGATTAGGGGACTTTGTTATACTAGATGAGGGGGGTTTGTTATACACGATCAGGGGCCTTTGTTATATTCGCTCACTGAAGTTTGTAATATCTGTTGAGGGGCCTTTGTTATACCCGACCACTGGACTTTGTTATACTCGATCAGGGGATCTTTGGTATACTCGATCATGGGACTTTGTTATACTCGATTAGGGAACTTTGTTATTCTCGCTCAGGGGACTTTGTTATACTAGATGTGGGGGCTTTGTTATACTCGATGATGAGACTTTGTTATACTCGACCATGGGACTTTGTTATTCTCGATCAGGGGACTTTGTTATACTCCATCAGGGGACTTTTTTATACTCCATCAGGGGACTTTGTTATACTCGATGAGTTGGCTTTGTAATACTCGACCAGGGGCATTTGTTATGCTCAATCAGGGGCCTTTGTTTTGCTCGACCAGGGGCCTTTGTTATACTTGATGAGGGGCCTTTTTTTATTCGATTAGGGGTCTTTGTTATACTCGATTAGGGGATTTTGTTGTACTCGATCAAGTGTCTTTGTTATACTCGATGACGGGGCTTTATTATACTCGAAAAGAGGACTTTCATAAACTCGATCAGGGGACTTTGTTATACTCGACCAGGGAACTTTTTATATGCGACCAGAGGACTTTGTTATACTCGACCAGGCGACTTTGTTATACTTGATCTGGGGACTGTGTTATACTCGATCAGGGGACTTTGTTATACTCGACCACTGGACTTTGTTATACTCGATTAGGGGACTTGGTTATACTCGATCAGAAGACTTTGTTATAATCGATCAAGGGACTTTGTTATACTCGATCAGGGGCCTTTGTTATACTCGACCTGAGGACTTTAATATACTCAATCAGAGTACTTTGTTATACTCGATAAGGGAACTTTGTTATACTCGACCAGGGGTCCTTGTTATACTCGATCAGGGGCCTTTGTAATGCTCGATCAGAGGACTTTGTTATACTCGATCAGGGGACTTTATTATACTCGATGAGGGGGCTTTGTTATATTCGATAAGGGGACTTTGTTATACACGACCAGGGGACTTTGTTATTCTCGATCAGGGGACTTTGTTATACTCGATCAGGGGACTTTGTTATACTCGATCAGGAGACTTTGTTATACTCGATCCGGGGACTCTGTTATACTCGATCAGGGGACTTTGTTCTACTCAATGAGGGGGCTTTGTTATACTCGATGAGGGGACTTTGTTATATTCGATCAAGGGTCTTTGTTATTCTCGATTAGGAGACTTTGTTTTACTCGATCGGGGCACGTTATTATACTCAATCAGGGCACTTTGGTATACTCGACCAGGGGACTTTGATATGCTCGACCAGGGGCCTTTGTTTTGCTCGACGAGGGGCCTTTGTTATACTTGATGAGGGGCCTTTATATACTCGACTAGGGGTCTTTGTTATATTGGACTAGGGGTCTTTGTTCTACTCGATTAGGGGACTTTGTTATACTCGATCAGGCAGCATTGTTATACTCGATCAGGGGACTTTGTTATACTCGACCAGGGGACTTTATTATACTCGATCAGGGTAGTTTGTTATACTCGATAAGGGAACTTTGTTATACTCGACCAGGAAAATTTGTTACACTCGACCATGGGAAATTGTTATGCTCGACTAGGGGACTTTGTTATACTTGACTAGGGGTCTTTGTTATACTCGAGTAGGGGCCGTTGTTATACTCGATTAGGGGACTTTGTTACACTCGATCAGGGGACTTTGCTATACTCGATGAGGGGGCTTTGTTATACTCGACAAGGAGCCTTTGTTATGCTCCACCAGGGCCCTTTGTTTTGCTCGACCAGGGGCCTTTGTTATACTTGATGAGGGGCTTTTATATACTCGACTAGGGGCCTTTGTTATACTCGACTAGGGGTCTTTGTTATACTCGAGTAGGGGCCGTTGTTATACTCGATTAGGGGACTTTGTTATACTCGATCAGGGAACTTTGTAATACTCAATAAGGGGACTTTGTTATACTCGATCAGGGCACTTTGTTATACTCGACCAAAAGCCTTTGTTATGCTCGACCAGGGGCCTTTGTTTTGCTCGACCAGGAGCCTTTGTTATACTTGATGAGGGGCCTTTATATACTCGACTAGGGGTCTTTGTTATACTCGACTAAGGGCCTATGTTATACTCGATTAGGGGATTTTGTTAAACTCGATCAGGGCACTTTGTTATACTCGATCAGGGGACTTTGTTATACTCGATCAGGAAACTTTGTTATACTCGATCAGGGGCCTTTATTATACTCGATCAAGGGCCTTTGTTAGACTCGATCAGGGGATTTTGTTATAATTGATCAGGGGACTTTCTTATACTCGATGAGGAGCCTTTGTTATACTCGATTTGGGGCATTTGATATACTCGATCAAGGGCCTTTGTTATATTCGCTCACTGAAGTTTGTTATACTCGTTTAGGGGCCTTTGTTATACTCTATCAGGGGACTTTGTTATACTCGATAAGGGGACTTTATTATACTCGATCAGGGACTTTGTTATACTCGATGAGGGGACTTTGCTATACTCGATGCGGGGGCTTTGTTATACTCGACCAGGGGGCTTTGTTATACTCGATCAGGGGACTTTGTTATTCTCGAACAAGTGGACTTTGTTATTCTCGATCAGGGGACTTTGTTATACTCGCCAAGGGTATCCTTGTTATACTCGATTAGGGAACTTTGTTATACTCGATCAGGGGGCTTTGTTATACTCGACCAGGGGGCTTTGATATACTCGATCAGGGGACTTTGTTATACTTGATCAGGGGACTTTGTTATACTCGATCAAGTGTCTTTGTTGTACTCGATCAGGGGGCTTTGTTATACTCGACCAGGGGACTTTGTTATACTCGACCAGGGGACTTTGTTATACTCGTTCAGGGGAATTTGTTTTACTCGATTAGGGGCTTTTGTTATATCGACCATGGGACTTTGTTATACTCGATCAGGGTACTTTATTATACTCGATAAGGGGACTTTCTTAAACTCGATCAGGGCACTTTGTTATACTCGACCAGGGGGCTTTTTTATACTCGATCAGGGGGCTTTGTTATAACCGATCACGGGGCTTTGTTAGACTCAATCAGGGGATTTTGTTATAATTGATCAGGGGACTTTCTTATACTCGATGAGGAGCCTTTGTTATACTCGATTTGGGGCATTTGATATACTCGATCAAGGGCCTTTGTTATATTCGCTCACTGAAGTTTGTTATACTCGTTGAGGGGCCTTTGTTATACTCGACCACTGGACTTTGTTATACTCGATAAGGGTTATTTGTTATACCCGATCAGGGGACTTTGTTATACTCGATCAGTGAACTTTATTTTACTCGATCATGGGACTTTGTTATACTAGATGAGGTGGCTTTGTTATACTCGATGAAGGGACTTTGTTTTTCTCGACCAGGGGACTTTGTTATTCTCGATCAGAGGACTTTGTTATACTCGATCAGGGGACTTTGTTATACTCGATGAGGGGACTTTTTTATACTCGATTAGGGGACTTTGGTATACTCAATCTTAGGGCTTTGATATGCTCGACCAGGGGACTTTGTTATACTCGATGAGGGGGCTTTGTTATACTCGACCAGGGGCCTTTGTTATGCTCGACCAGTGGCCTTTGTTTTGCTCGACCAGGGGCCTTTGTTATACTTGATGAGGGGTCTTTATATACTCGACTTGCAGTCTTTGTTATACTCGATTAGGGGACTTTGTTTTACTCGATCGGGGCACTTTGTTATACTCGATCAGGGCACTTTGTTATACTCGACCTGGGGACTTTGTTATACTCGATGAGGGGCCTTTGTTATACTCGATGAAGGGCCTTTGTTATACAAGATTTGGGGACTTAGTTATACTCGATCAGGGCACTTTGTTATACTCGACCAGGGGACTTTGTTATACTCGACCAGGGGACTTTGTTATGCTCGACCAGGGGCCTTTGTTTTGCTCGACCAGGGGCGTTTTTTATACTCGACCAGGGGCCTTTCTTATGCTCGACCACGGGCCTTTGATTTGCTCGACCAGGGGCCTTTGTTATACTTGATCAGGGGCCTTTATATACTCGAATTGGGGTCTTTGTTTTACTCGATTTGGGGACTTTGTTTTACTCGGTCGGGTGCATTTTGTTATCTTCGATCAGGGCACTTTGTTATACTCGACCAGGGATTTTGATATACTCGACCAGAGGACTTTGTTATACTCGATCAGGGGACTTTGTAAAACTCGATCAGGGCAGTTTGTTATACTCTAGCAAGGGCCTTTGTTATGCTCGAGCAGGGGCCTTTATTTTGCTCGACCAGAAGCCTTTGTTATACTTGATTAGGGGCCCTTATATACTCGACTAGGGGTCTTTGTTATACTCGACTAGGGTCATTTGTTATACTCGATTAGGGGACTTTGTTATACTCGATCAGGGCACTTTGTTATATTCGATCAGGGGACTTTGTTATACTCGATCAGGGCAATTTGTTATACTCGAACAGGGGACTTTGTCATACTCGATGAGGGGCCTTTGTTATACTCGATGAAGGGCCTTTGTTATACAAGATTAGGGGACTTTGTTATACTCGATCAGGGCACTTTGTTATACTCGACCAGGGGCCTTTGTTATGCTCGACCAGGGGCCTTTGTTTTGCTCGACCAGGGGCGTTTGTTATACTTGATCAGGGGCCTTTATATACTCGACTAGGGGCCTTTGTTATACTCGATCAGGGGACTTTGTTATACTCGATCAGGGCACTATGTTATACTCTCCCAAGGGCCTTTGTTATGTTCGACCTGGGGCCTTTGTTTTGACTCGACCAGGGGCCTTTGTTATACTTGATCAGTGGCCTGTATATACTCGACTAGGGGGTCTTTGTTATACTCGACTAGGGCCTTTGTTATACTCGATTAGGGGACTTTGTTATACTCGATCCGGGCACTTTGTTATACTCGATCAGGGGACTTTGTTATACTCGATCAGGGGCCTTTATTATACTCGATCAAGGGCCTTTGTTAGACTCGATCAGGGGATTTTGTTATAATTGATCAGGGGACTTTCTTATACTCGATGAGGATTCTTTGTTATACTCGATTTGGGGCATTTGATATACACGATCAAGGGCCTTTGTTATATTCGCTCACTGAAGTTTGTTATACTCGTTTAGGGGCCTTTGTTATACTCTAACAGGGGACTTTGTTATACGCGAAAAGGGGACTTTATTATACTCGATCAGGGACTTTGTTATACTCGATGAGGGGACTTTGCTATAGTCGATGAGGGGGCTTTGTTATACTCGACCAGGGGACTGTGTTATACTCGATCAGGGGACTTTGTTATTCTCGAACAGGGGACTTTGTTATTCTCGATCAGGGGACTTTGTTATACTCGCCAAGAGTATCTTTGTTATACTCGATTAGGGGACTTTGTTATACTCGATCAGGAGACTTTGTTATACTCGATGAGGAGCTTTTTTTATAGTCGACTTGGGGCTTTGATATACTCGATCAGGGGACTTTGTTATGCTTGATCAGGGGATTTGTTATACTCGATCAAGTGTCTTTGTTGTACTCGATCAGGGGGCTTTGTTATACTCGACCAAGGGACTTTGTTATACTCGTTCAGGGGACTTTGTTTTACTCGATTAGGGGCTTTTGTTATATCGATCATGGGACTTTGTTATTCTCGATCAGGGTACTTTATTATACTCGATAAGAGGACTTTCTTAAACTCGATCAGGGGACTTTGTTATACTCGACCAGGGGACTTTTTTATACTCGATCAGGGGGCTTTGTTATACTCGATTAGGGGGCTTTGTTATACTCGATCAGGGGCCTTTGTTATATTCGCTCACTGAAGTTTGTTATACTCGTTGAGGGGCCTTTGTTATACTCGACCACTGGACTTTGTTATACTCGATCAGGGGAATTTGTTATACCCGATCAGGTGACTTTGTTATACTCGATCAGAGAACTTTATTTTACTCGATCAGGGGACTTTGTTATTCTCGATCAGAGGATTTTGTTATACTCGATCAGGGGACTTTGTTATTCTCGATCAGGGGACTTTTTTATACTCGATTAGGGGACTTTGTTATACTCAATCATGGGGCTTTGTTATGCTCGACCAGGGAACTTTGTTATACTCGATGAGGGGGCTTTGTTATACTCGAACAGGGGCCTTTGTTATGCTCGACCAGTGGCCTTTGTTTTGCTCGACTAGGGGCCTTTGTTATACTTGATGAGGGGTCTTTATATACTCGACTAGGGGTCTTTGTTATACTCGATTAGGGGACTTTGTTTTACTCGATCGGGGCACATTTTAATACTCGATCAGGGCACTTTGTTATACTCGACCTGGGGACTTTGTTATACTCGATGAGGGGCCTTTGTTATACTCGATGAAGGGCCTTTATTATACAAGATCAGGGGACTTTGTTATACTCGATCAGGGCACTTTGTTATACTCGACAAGGCCCTTTGTTACGCTCGACCAGGGGCCTTTGTTTTGCTCGACCAGGGGCGTTTGTTATACTCGACCAGGGGCCTTTGTTATGCTCGACCACGGGCCTTTGATTTGCTCGACCAGTGGCCTTTGTTATAGTTGATCAGGGGCCTTTATATACTGAATTGGGGTCTTTGTTATACTCGATTTGGGGACTTTGTTTTACTCGATCGGGTGCACTCTGTTATCCTCGATCAGGGCACTTTGTTATACTCGACCAGGGATTTTGATATACTCGACCAGAGGACTTTGTTATACTCGATCAGGGAACTTTGTTAAACTCGTTTAGGGCAATTTGTTATACTCGACAAAGGGCCTTTGTTATGCTCGAGAAGGGGCCTTTATTTTGCTCGACCAGGGGCCTTTGTTATACTTGATCAGGGGCCCTTAAATTCTCGACTAGGGGTCTTTGTTATACTCGATCACGGCACTTTGTTATACTCGACCTGGGGACTTTGTTATGCTCCGCCAGCGGCCTTTGTTTTGCTTGATCGGGACACTTTGTTATACTCGACCAGGGGCCTTTTTTATGCTCGACCAGGGGCCTTTGTTTTGCTCGACCAGGGGCCTTTGTTATACTTGATCATGGGCCCTTATATACTCGACTAGGGGTCTTTGTTATACTCTACTAGGGGCCGTTGTTATACTTGATCAGGGGCCTTTATATACTCGACTTGGGGTCTTTGTTATACTCGATTTGGGGACTTTGTTTTACTCGAGCGGGAGCACTCTGTTATCCTCGATCAGGGCACTTTCTTATACTCGACCAGGGATTTTGATATACTCGACCAGAGGACTTTGTTATACTCGATCAGGGAACATTGTTAAACTCGATCAGGGCACTTTGTTATACTCGACCAAGGGCCTTTGTTATGCTCGAGCAGGGGCCTTTATTTTGCTCGACCATGAGCCTTTGTTATACGTGATCAGGGGTCTTTATATACTCGACTAGGGGTCTTTGTTATACTCGACTAGGGGCCTTTGTTATACTCGAAAAGGGGACTTTTTATACTCGATCAGGGCACTTTGTTATACTCGATCAGGGGCCTTTATTATACTCGATGAAAGGCCTTTGTTATACAAGATTAGGGACTTTGTTATACTAGATCAGGGGACTTTGTTATACTCGATCAAGTGTCTCTGTTGAACTCGATCAGGAGGCTTTATTATACTCGACCAGGGGACTTTGTTATACTCGTTCAGGGGACTTTGTTACTCGATCAGGTGACTCTTTTATACTCGATCAGGTGACTTTTTTATACTCGATCAGGTGACTTTGTTATACTCGATCAGGGGACTTTGTTATACTCGATCAGGGAACTTTGTTATACTCAATGAGGGGGCTTTGTTATACTCGATCAGGGGACTTTGTTATACTCGATCGGGACACTTTGTTATACTCGATCAGGGCATTTTGGTATACTCGACCAGGGGACTTTGTTATGCTCGACCAGGGGCCTTTGTTTTGCTCGATCGGGGCACTTTGTTATACTCGACCAGGGGCCTTTGTTATGCTCGACCAGGGACCTTTGTTATACTTGATGAGGGGCCTTTATATACTCGACTAGGGGTCTTTGTTATACTCGACTAGGGGCCTTTGTTATACTCGATTAGGGGACTTTATTATACTCGATCAGGGCACATTGATATACTCGATCAGGGGACTTTGTTATACTCGATCAGGGCACTTTGTTATACTCGATCAGGGGACATTGTTATACTCGATCAGGAGCCTTTGTTATACTCGATCAGGGGACTTTGTTATACGCGACGTGGGGGCTTTCTTATACTCGACGAGGGGACTGTGTTATACTCGACCAGGGAACTTTGTTATTCTCGAAAAGAGGACTTTGTTATACTAGACCAGGATACTTTTTTATACTCGATTAGGGGTCTTTGTTATACTCGATCAAGGGTCTTTGTTATACTCGATTAGTGGGCATTGTTATACTCGACCAGGGGACTTTGTTATACTCGTTTAGAGGACTTTGTTATACTCGATCAGGGGCCTTTGTTATACTCGACCAGGGGACTTTATTATACTCGATCAGGGTACTTTGTTATACTCGATAAGGGAACTTTGTTATACTCGACCAGAAGACTTTGTTATACTTGACCAGGGGAAGTTGTTATGCTCGACTAGGGGAGTTTGTTATACTCTATCAGGGAACTTTGCTATACTTGATCAGGGGACTTTGTTAAACTCGATCAGGGGACTTTGTTATACTCGATCAGGGGATTTTGTTATACTCAATGAGGGGGCTTTGTTATACTCAATAAGGGGCCTTTGTTATACTCGACCACTGGACCTTGTTATACTCGATTAGGGGACTTTGGTATACTCGACCACTGGACTTTGTTATTCTCGAACAGGAGACTTTGTTATACTCGATGAGGGGGCTTTGTTATACTCCATGAGGAGCCTTCGTTAGAATCGAAAAGGGGCCTTTGTTATACTCGATCTAAGGACTTTGTTATACTCGATCAGGTGGCTTTTTTATACTCGATCAGGGGACTTTGTTATACTCGATCAGGTGGATTTTTTATACTCGCTCAGGGACTTTGTTATACTCGACAAAGGGCCTTTGTTATGCTCGATTAGGGAAATTTGTAATACTCAACCAGGGGACTTTGTTGTACTCGATTAGGGGACTTTGTTATACTCGATTAGGGGACTTTGTTATTCTCGATCAGGGAACTTTTTTATACTCGATTAGGGACTTTGTTATACTCAATCATGGGGCTTTGTTATGCTCGACCAGGGGACTTTGTTATTCTCGATCAGGTGACTTTTTTATACTCGATCAGGTGACTTTTTTATACTCGATCAGGTGACTTTGTTATACTCGATTAGGGGACTTTATTATACTCGATCAGGGCACATTGATATACTCGATCAGGGGACTTTGTTATACTCGATCAGGGCACTTTGTTATACTCGATCAGGGGACATTGTTATACTCGATCTGGAGCCTTTGTTATACTCGATCAGGGGACTTTGTTATACGCGACGTGGGGGCTTTCTTATACTCGACGAGGGGACTGTGTTATACTCGACCAGGGAACTTTGTTATTCTCGAAAAGAGGACTTTGTTATACTAGACCAGGAAACTTTGTTATACTCGATTAGGGGTCTTTGTTATACTCGATCAAGGGTCTTTGTTATACTCGATTAGTGGGCATTGTTATACTCGACCAGGGGACTTTGTTATACTCGTTTGGAGGACTTTGTTATACTCGATCAGGGGCCTTTGTTATGCTCGACCACGGGCCTTTGATTTGCTCGACCAGGGGCCTTTGTTATACTTGATCAGGAGCCTTTATATACTGAATTGGGGTCTTTGTTATACTCGATTTGGGGACTTTGTTTTACTCGATCGGGTGCATTTTGTTGTCCTCGATCAGGGCACTTTGTTATACTCGACCAGGGATTTTGATATACTCGACCAGAGGACTTTGTTATACTCGATCAGGGGACTTTGTTAAACTCGATCAGGGCAATTTGTTATACTCGACCAAGGGCCTTTGTTATGCTCGAGAAGGGGCCTTTATTTTGCTCGACCAGGGGCCTTTGTTATACTTGATCAGGGGCCCTTAAATACTCGACTAGGAGTCTTTGTTATACTCGATCAGGGCACTTTGTTATACTCGACCTGGGGACTTTTTTATGCTCGGCCAGCGGCCTTTGTTTTGCTTGATCGGGGCACTTTGTTATACTCGACCAGGGGCCATTTTTATGCTCGACCAGGGGCCTTTGTTTTGCTCGACCAGAGGCCTTTGTTATACTTGATCATGGGCTTTTATATACTCGACTAGGGGTCTTTGTAATACTCGACTAGGGGCCGTTGTTATACTTGATCAGGGGCCTTTATATACTCGACTTGGGGTCTTTGTTATACTCGATTTGGGGACTTTGTTTTACTCGATCGGGTGCACTCTGTTATCCTCGATCAGGGCACTTTGTTATACTCGACCAGGGATTTTGATATACTCGACCAGAGGACTTTGTTATACTCGATCAGGGGACAGTGTTAAACTCGATCAGGGCACTTTGTTATACTCGACCAAGGGCCTTTGTTATGCTCGAGCAGGGGCCTTTATTTTGCTCGACCAGGAGCCTTTGTTATACGTGATCAGGGGTCTTTATATACTCGACTAGGGGTCTTTGTTATACTCGACTAGGGGCCTTTGTTATACTCGAAAAGGGGACTTTGTTATACTCGATCAGGGCACTTTGTTATACTCGATCAGAGGCCTTTATTATACTCGATGAAAGGCCTTTGTTATACAAGATTAGGGGACTTTGTTATACTAGATCAGGGGACTTTGTTATACTCGATCAGGGGCTTTTGTTATAGTCAACTTGGGGGCTTTGAAATACGCGATCAGGGGACTTTGCTATACTCGATCAAGTGTCTCTGTTGAACTCGATCAGGAGGCTTTATTATACTCGACCAGGGGACTTTGTTATACTCGTTCAGGGGACTTTGTTACTCGATCAGGTGACTTTTTTATACTCGATCAGGTGACTTTTTTATACTCGATCAGGTGACTTTGTTATACTCGATCAGGGGACTTTGTTATACTCGATCAGGGGACTTTGTTATACTCAATGAGGGGGCTTTGTTATACTCGATCAGGGAACTTTCGTATACTCGACCAGGGGACTTTGTTATGCTCGACAAGGGGCCTCTGTTTTGCTCGATCGGGGCACTTTGTTATACTCGACCAGGGGCCTTTGTTTTGCTCGACCAGGGGCCTTTGTTATACTTGATCAGGGGCCTCTATATACTCGACTAGGGGTCTTTGTTATGCTCGACTAGGGGCCTTTGTTATACTCGATTAGGGGACTTTGTTATACTCGATCATGGCACATTGTTATACTCTATCAGGGGACTTTGTTATACTCGATCAGGGCACTTTGTTATACTCGATCAGGGGACATTGTTATATTCGATCAGGAGCCTTTGTTATACTCGATCAGGGGACTTTGTTATACGCGATGAGGGGGCTTTGTTATACTCGACGAGGGGACTGTGTTATACTCGACCAGGGAACTTTGTTATTCTCGAAAAGAGGACTTTGTTATACTAGACCAGGATACTTTGTTATACTCGATTAGGGGTCTTTGTTATACTCGATCAAGGGTCTTTGTTATACTCGATTAGTGGGCATTGTTATACTCGACCAGGGGACTTTGTTATACTCGTTTAGAGGACTTTGTTATACTCGATCAGGGGCCTTTGTTATACTCGACCAGGGGACTTTATTATACTCGATCAGGTTACATTGTTATACTCGATAAGGGATCTTTGTTATACTCGACCAGAAGACTTTGTTATACTCGACCAGGGGAAGTTGTTATGCTCGACTAGGGGACTTTGTTATACTCTATCAGGGAACTTTGCTATACCCGATCAGGGGACTTTGTTATACTCGATCAGGGGACTTTGTTATACTCGATCATGGGATTTTGTTATACTCAATGAGGGGGCTTTGTTATACTCAATAAGGGGCCTTTGTTATACTCGACCACTGGACTTTGTTATACTCGATTCGGGGACTTTGGTATACTCGACCACTGGACTTTGTTATTCTCGAACAGGAGACTTTGTTATACTCAATGAGGGGGCTTTGTTATACTCCATGAGGAGCCTTCGTTAGAATCGAAAAGGGGCTTTTGTTATACTCGATCTAAGGACTTTGTTATACTCGATCAGGTGGCTTTTTTATAATCGATCAGGGGACTTTGTTATACTCGATCAGGTGGATTTTTTATACTCGCTCAGGGGACTTTGTTATACTCGACAAAGGGCCTTTGTTATGCTCGATTAGGGGAATTTGTAATACTCAACCAGGGGACTTTGTTATACTCGATTAGGGGACTTTGTTATACTCGATCAGGGGACTCTGTTATACTCGATCAAGGGATTTTGTTATAATTGATCAGGGGACTTTCTTATACTCGATGAGGGGCCTTTGTTATACTCAATCAGGGGACATTGTTATACTCGATGAGGGGACTTTGTTATATTCGAGCAAGGGTCTTTATTATACTCGATCAGGGGGCTTTATCATACTCAACCAGGGGACTTTGTTATACTCGATCAGGGGCCTTTGTTATACTCGAGCAGGTGGCTTTGTTATTCTCAATCAGGGGCCTTTGTTAGACTCGATCAGGTCACTTTGTTATACTCGAACAGGGGACTTTGTTATACTCGATGAGGGGCCTTTGTTATACTCGATGAAGGGCCTTTGTTATACAAGATTAGGGGACTTTGTAATACTCGATCAGGGCACTTTGTTATACTCGACCAGGGGCCTTTGTTATGCTCGACCAGGGGCCTTTGTTTTGCTCGACCAGGGGCGTTTGTTATACTTGATCAGGGGCCTTTATATACTCGACTAGGGGCCTTTGTTATACTCGATCAGGGGACTTTGTTATACTCGATCAGGGCACTATGTTATACTCTCCCAAGGGCCTTTGTTATGTTCGATCAGGGGCCTTTGTTTTGATTCGACCAGGGGCCTTTGTTAAACTTAATCAGTGGCCTGTATATACTCGACTAGGGGGTCTTTGTTATACTCGACTAGGGCCTTTGTTATACTCGATTAGGGGACTTTGTTATACTCGATCCGGGCACTTTGTTATACTCGATCAGGGTACTTTGTTATACTCGATGAGGGGCCTTTTTTATACTCGATCAATGGCCTTTGTTAGACTCGATCAGGGGATTTTGTTATAATTGATCAGGGGACTTTCTTATACTCGATGAGGAGCCTTTCTTATACTCGATTTGGGGCATTTGATATACACGATCAAGGGCCTTTGTTATATTCTCTCACTGAAGTTTGTTATACTCGTTTAGGGGCCTTTGTTATAATCTATCAGGGGACTTTGTTATACTCGAAAAGGGGACTTTATTATACTCGATCAGGGACTTTGTTATACTCGATGAGGGGACTTTGCTATACTAGATGAGGGGGCTTTGTTATACTCGACCAGAGGACTTTGTTATACTCGATCAGGGGACTTTGTTATTCTCGAACAGGGGACTTTGTTATTCTCGATCAGGGGACTTTGTTATACTCGCCAAGAGTATCTTTGTTATACTCGTTCAGGGGACTTTGTTTTACTCGATTAGGGGCTTTTGTTATATCGACCATGGGACTTTGTTATTCTCGATCAGGGTACTTTAATATACTCGATAGGAGGACTTTCTTAATCTCGATCAGGGGACTTTGTTTTACTCGACCAGGGGACTTTGTTATACTCGTTCAGGGGACTTTGTTTTACTCGATTAGGGGCTTTTGTTATATCGACCATAGGACTTTGTTATACTCGATCAGGGTACTTTATTATTCTCGATCAGAGAACTTTGTTATACTCGATTAGGGGACTTTGTTATTCTCGATCAGGGGATTTTTTATACTCGATTAGGGGGCTTTGTTATACTCAATCATGGGGCTTTGTTATGCTCGACCAGGGGACTTTGTTATTCTCGATGAAAGGGCTTTGTTATACTCGAACAGGGGCCTTTGTTATGCTCGACCAGTGGCCTTTGTTTTGCTCGACCAGGGGCCTTTGTTATACTTGATGAGGGGTCTTTATATACTTGACTAGGGGTCTTTGTTATATTCGATTGGGGGACTTTGTTTTACTCGATCGGGGCACTTTTTAATACTCGATGAGGGCACTTTGTTATACTCGACCTGGGGATTTTGTTATACTCGATGAGGGGCCTTTGTTATACTCGATGAAGGGCCTTTATTATACAAGATTAGGGGACTTTGTTATACTCGATCAGGGCACTTTGTTATACTCGACAAGGGCCTTTGTTATGCTCGACCAGGGGCCTTTGTTTTGCTCGACCAGGGGCGTTTGTTATACTCGACCAGGAGCCTTTGTTATGCTCGACCACGGGCCTTTGATTTGCTCGACCAGGGGCCTTTGTTATACTTGATCAGGAGCCTTTATATACTGAATTGGGGTCTTTGTTATACTCGATTTGGGGACTTTGTTTTACTCGATCGGGTGCATTTTGTTGTCCTCGATCAGGGCACTTTGTTATACTCGACCAGGGATTTTGATATACTCGACCAGAGGATTTTGTTATACTCGATCAGGGGACTTTGTTAAACTCGATCAGGGCAATTTGTTATACTCGACCAAGGGCCTTTGTTATGCTCGAGAAGGGGCCTTTATTTTGCTCGACCAGGGGCCTTTGTTATACTTGATCAGGGGCCCTTAAATACTCGACTAGGAGTCTTTGTTATACTCGATCAGGGCACTTTGTTATACTCGACCTGGGGACTTTTTTATGCTCGGCCAGCGGCCTTTGTTTTGCTTGATCGGGGCACTTTGTTATACTCGACCAGGGGCCATTTTTATGCTCGACCAGGGGCCTTTGTTTTGCTCGACCAGAGGCCTTTGTTATACTTGATCATGGGCTTTTATATACTCGACTAGGGGTCTTTGTAATACTCGACTAGGGGCCGTTGTTATACTTGATCAGGGGCCTTTATATACTCGACTTGGGGTCTTTGTTATACTCGATTTGGGGACTTTGTTTTACTCGATCGGGTGCACTCTGTTATCCTCGATCAGGGCACTTTGTTATACTCGACCAGGGATTTTGATATACTCGACCAGAGGACTTTGTTATACTCGATCAGGGGACATTGTTAAACTCGATCAGGGCACTTTGTTATACTCGACCAAGGGCCTTTGTTATGCTCGAGCAGGGGCCTTTATTTTGCTCGACCAGGAACCTTTGTTATACGTGATCAGGGGTCTTTATATACTCGACTAGGGGTCTTTGTTATACTCGACTAGGGGCCTTTGTTATACTCGAAAAGGGGACTTTGTTATACTCGATCAGGGCACTTTGTTATACTCGATCAGAGGCCTTTATTATACTCGATGAAAGGCCTTTGTTATACAAGATTAGGGGACTTTGTTATACTAGATCAGGGGACTTTGTTATACTCGATCAGGGGCGTTTGTTATAGTCAACTTGGGGGCTTTGAAATACGCGATCAGGGGACTTTGCTATACTCGATCAAGTGTCTCTGTTGAACTCGATCAGGAGGCTTTATTATACTCGACCAGGGGACTTTGTTATACTCGTTCAGGGGACTTTGTTACTCGATCAGGTGACTTTTTTATACTCGATCAGGTGACTTTTTTATACCCGATCAGGTGACTTTGTTATACTCGATCAGGGGACTTTGTTATACTCGATCAGGGGACTTTGTTATACTCAATGAGGGGGCTTTGTTATACTCGATCAGGGAACTTTCTTATCCTCGATCGAGGCACTTTGTCATACTCGATCAGGGCACTTTGGTATACTCGACCAGGGGACTTTGTTATGCTCGACAAGGGGCCTCTTTTTTGCTCGATCGGGGCACTTTGTTATACTCGACCAGGGGCCTTTGTTATGCTCGACCAGGGGCCTTTGTTATACTTGATCAGGGGCCTCTATATACTCGACTAGGGGTCTTTGTTATGCTCGACTAGGGGCCTTTGTTATACTCGATTAGGGGACTTTGTTATACTCGATCATGGCACATTGTTATACTCTATCAGGGGACTTTGTTATACTCGATATGGGCACTTTGTTATACTCGATCAGGGGACATTGTTATATTCGATCAGGAGCCTTTGTTATACTCGATCAGGGGACTTTGTTATACGCGATGAGGGGGCTTTGTTATACTCGACGAGGGGACTGTGTTATACTCGACCAGGTAACTTTGTTATTCTCGAAAAGAGGACTTTGTTACTCTAGACCAGGATACTTTGTTATACTCGATTAGGGGTCTTTGTTATACTCGATCAAGGGTCTTTGTTATACTCGATCAGTGGGCATTGTTATACTCGACCAGGGGACTTTGTTATACTCGTTTGGAGGACTTTGTTATACTCGATCAGGGGCCTTTGTTATACTCGACCAAAGGACTTTATTGTACTCGATCAGGGTACTTTGTTATACTCGATCAGGGGAATTTGTTATACCCGATCAGGTGACTTTGTTATACTCGATCAGAGAACTTTATTTTACTCGATCAGGGGACTTTGTTATTCTCGATCAGAGGATTTTGTTATACTCGATCAGGGGACTTTGTTATTCTCGATCAGGGGACTTTTTTATACTCGATTAGGGGACTTTGTTATACTCAATCATGGGGCTTTGTTATACTCGATGAGGAGATTTTTTATAGTCGACTTGGGGGCTTTGAAATACTCGACCATGGGAATTTGTTATACTTGATCAGGGGATTTGTTATACTCGATCAAGTGTCTTTGTTGTACTCGATCAGGTGGCTTTGTTATACTCGACCAGGGGACTTTGTTATACTCGTTCAGGGGACTTTGTTTTACTCGATTAGGGGCTTTTGTTATATCGACCATGGGACTTTGTTATACTCGATCAGGGTACTTTACTATTCTCGATCAGAGAACTTTGTTATACTCGATTAGGGGACTTTGTTATTCTCGATCAGGGGACTTTTTTATACTCGATTAGGGGACTTTGTTATACTCAATCATGGGGCTTTGTTATGCTCGACTATCGGGGACTATGGACTCTTTGTTATACCCGATCAGGGTACTTTTGGTCATTCTTCGATCAGGAGAACTTTGTTATACCGACAGTAATTTACATTCATCAGGTGACTTTATACCTCGGATCAGGTGACTTCTTGAGTACTCTTTCGATCAGGTGACTTGTTATACTCGGGATCAGGGGACTTGTTATACCTGGGATCAGGGGATTCCGGTTATACCTTTCGATCAGGGGACTTTGTTATACCCAATGAGGGGGCTTTGTTATACTCGATCAGGGGACTTTGTTATACCTGATCGGGAAAACTTTGGTTGCTACCGATCAGGCATTTTGGTATACTCGACCAGGACTTTTGCTTATGCTCTCACCAGGGGCCTCGGTTTCGCTCTCGATCGGGCACTTTTGTTATACTCGACCAGGGCCTCGGTTATGTGCCTTCCTTTTGTTCAGGACTTTTGTTATACTTGGATCAGGGCCTGTATATACTGACTAGGGTCTTGTTATACCTCGACTAGGGCCTTTGTTATATTCTGATTAGGGACCTTTATTATACCCGATCAGGGTACATTGATACTACTCGATCAGGGGATTCTTTGTTATACTCGACCAGGGGCCTTTGTTATGCTCGACCAGGGGGCTTTGTTATACTCGATCAGGGCACTTTGTTATACTCGAACAGGGGACTTTGTTATACTCGATGAGGGGCCTTTGTTATAATCGATGAAGGGCCTTTGTTATACAAGATTAGGGGCCTCTGTTTTGCTCGACCAGGGGCCTTTGTTATACTTGATCAGGGGCCTTTATATACTCGACTAGGGGCCTTTGTTATACTCGATCAGGGGACTTTGTTATACTCGATCAGGGCACTATGTTATTCTCTCCCAAGGGCCTTTGTTATGTTCGACCAGGGGTCTTTGTTTTGACTCGACCAGGGGCCTTTGTTATACTTGATCAGTGGCCTTTATATACTCGACTAGGGGGTCTTTGTTATACTCGACTAGGGCCTTTGTTATACTCGATTAGGGGACTTTGTTATACTCGATCAGGGCACTTTGTTATACTCGATCAGGGGACTTTGTTATACTCGATCAGGGCACTTTGTTATACTCGATGAGCGGCCTTTGTTATACTCGATGAAGGGCCTTTGTTATACAAGATTAGGGGACTTTGTTATACTCGATCAGGGGCCTTTGTTAGACTCGATCAGGGGATTTTGTTATAATTGATCAGGGGACTTTCCTATACTCGATGAGGGGCCTTTGTTATACTCGTTTAAGGGCCTTTGATATACTCGATTAGGGGGCCTTTGTTATACTCGTTTAGGGGCCTTTGATATACTCGACTAGGGGTCTTTGTTATACTCGATTAGGGGACTTTGTTTTACTCGATCGGGGCACTTTGTTATACTCGATCAGGGCACTTTGTTATACTCGACCTGGGGACTTTGTTATGCTCGGCCAGCGGCCTTTGTTTTGCTTGATCGGGGCACTTTGTTATACTCGATAAGGGGCCTTTGTTATGCTCGACCAGGGGCCTTTGTCTTGCTCGACCAGGGGCCTTTCTCTTGCTCGACCAGGGGCCTTTATATACTCGACTAGGGGTCATTGTTATACTTGACTAGGGGCCGTTGTTATACTTAATCAGGGGCCTTTATATACTCGACTTGGGGTCTTTGTTATACTCGATTTGGGGACTTTGTTTTACTCGATCGGGTGCACTCTGTTATCCTCGATCAGGGCACTTTGTTATACCCGAACAGGGATTTTGATATACTCGACCAGAGGACTTTGCTATACTCGATCAGGGGACATTGTTAAACTCGATCAGGGCACTTTGTTATACTCGACCAAGGGCCTTGGTTATGCTCGAGCAGGGGCCTTTATTTTCCTCGACCAGGAGCCTTTGTTATACGTGATCAGGGGCCTTTATATACTCGACTAGGGGTCTTTATTATACTCGACTAGGGGCCTTTGTTATACTCGAAAAGGGGACTTTGTTATACTCGATCAGGGCACTTTGTTATACTCGATCAGGGGCCTTTATTATACTCGATCATGGGATTTTGTTATAATTGATCAGGGGACTTTCTTATACTCGATGAGGAGCCTTTGTTATACTCGATTAGGGGCCTTTGATATACTCGATCATGGGCATTTGTTATCCTCGATCAGGGGACTTTGTTATACTCAATCAGGGGACTTTGTTATACTCGATGAGGGGACTTTGCTATACTCGATGAGGGGGCTTTGTTATACTCGACCTGGGGACTTTGTTATACTCGATGAGGGGACTTTGTTATTCTCGATCAGGGCACTTTGTTATGCTCGATTAGGGGACTTTGTTATACTCGATGAGGGGACTTTGTTATACTCGATGAGGCGCTTTTGTTATAGTCGACTTGGGGGCTTTGAAATACTCGATCAGGGGACTTTGTTATACTCGATCAAGTGTCTCTGTTGAACTCGATCAGGAGGCCTTATTATACTCGACCAGGGGACTTTGTTATACTCGTTCAGGGGACTTTGTTATACTCGATTTGGGGCTATTGTTATATCGACAAGGGAACCTTGTTATACTCGATCAGGGGCCTTTGTAATGCTCGATCAGAGGACTTTATTATACTCGGTGAGGGGCCTTTGTTTTACTCGATGAGGGGTCTTTGATATACTCGATCAGGGGACTTTGTAATACTCGATCAAGGGACTTTGTTATACTCGATGAGGGGACTTTGTTATACTCGATGAGGGGGCTTTAAAATACTCGATGAGGGGACTTTGTTATACACGACCCGGGGAATTTGTTATTCTCAATCAGGGGACTATGTTATACTCGATCAGGGGACTTTTTTATACTCGATAAGGTGACTTTGTTATACTCGATCAGGGGACTTTGTTATACTCGATCAGGAGACTTTGTTATACTCGATCAGGGTACTTTGTTATACTCAATGAGGGGGCTTTGTTATACTCGATCAGGGGACTTTGTTATACTCGATCGGGGCACTTTGTTATACTCGATGAGGGCACTTTGGTATACTCGACCAGGGGACTTTGTTATGCTCGACCAGGGGCCTTTGTTATACTTGATCAGGGGCCTTTATATACTCGACTAGGGGTCTTTGTTATGCTCGACTAGGGGCCTTTGTTATACTCGATTAGGGGACTTTGTTATACTCGATCAGGCCACATTGTTATACTCGATCAGGGAATTTTGTTATACTCGATCAGGGCACTTTGTTATACTCGATCAGGGGACATTGTTATACTCGATCAGGAGCCTTTGTTATACTCGATCAGGGGACTTTGTTATATGCGATGAGGGGGCATTGTTATACTCGACGAGGGGACTGTGTTATATTCGACCAGGGAACTTTGTTATTCTCGAAAAGAGGACTTTGTTATACTAGACCAGGATACTTTGTTATAATCGATTAGGGGTCTTTGTTATACTCGATCAAGGGTCTTTGTTATACTCGATCAGTGGGTATTGTTATACTCGACCAGGGGACTTTGTTATACTCGTTTAGAGGACTTTGTTATACTCGATCAGGGGCCTTTGTTATACTCGACCAGGGTACTTTATTATACTCGATCAGGGTGCTTTGTTATACTCGATAAGGGAACTTTGTTATACTCGACCAGAGGACTTTGTTATTCTCGACCAGGGGAAGTTGTTATGCTCGACTAGGGGACTTTGTTATACTCTATCAGGGGACTTTGCTATAATCGATCAGGGGACTTTGTTATACTCGATCAGGGGATTTTGTTATACTCAATGAGGGGGCTTTGTTATACTCAATAAGGGGCCTTTGTTATACTCGACCACTGGACTTTGTTATACTCGATTAGGAGACTTTGTTATACTCGACCACTGGACTTTGTTATACTCGAACAGGAGACTTTGTTATACTCGATGAGGGGGCTTTGTTATACTCCATGAGGAGCCTTCGTTAGAATCGAAAAGGGGCCTTTGTTATATTCGATCTAAGGACTTTGTTATACTCGATCAGGTGGCTTTTTTATACTCGATCAGGGGACTTTGTTATACTCGATCAGGTGGATTTTTTATACTCGCTCAGGGGACTTTGTTATACTCGACAAAGGGCCTTTGTTATACTCGATTAGGGGAATTTGTAATACTCAACCAGGGGTCTTTGTTATACTCGATTAGGGGACTTTGTTATACTCGATCAGGGGACTCTGTTATACTCGATCAAGGGATTTTGTTATAATTGATTAGGGGACTTTCTTATACTCGATGAGGGGCCTTTGTTATACTCGATCAGGGGACTTTTTTATACTCGATGAGGGGACTTTGTTATACTCGATCAGGTGGCTTTGTTATACTCAATCAGGGGCCTTTGTTAGATTCGATCAGGGGCCTTTGTTAGACTTGATCAGGGGACTTTGTTATACTCGACCAGGGGTCTTTGTTATACTCGACCAGGCGACTTTTTTGTACTCGATTAGGAGGCTTTGTTATACTCGATTAGGGGACTTTGTTATACTCGATGAGGGCACTTTGTTATACTCGATCAGTTGACTTTGTTATACTCGATCAGGGCACTTTGTTATACTCGACCAGGGATTTTGATATACTCGACCAGAGGACTTTGCTATACTGGATCAGGGGACATTGTTAAACTCGATCAGGGCACTTTGTTATACTCGACCAAGGGCCTTTGTTATGCTCGAGCAGGGGCCTTTATTTTGCTCGACCAGGAGCCTTTGTTATACGTGATCAGGTGTGTTTATATACTTGACTAGGGGTCTTTGTTATACTCGACTAGGGGCCTTTGTTATACTCGAAAAGGGGACTTTGTCATACTCGATCAGGGCACTTTGTTATACTCGATCAGGGGCCTTTATTATACTCGATGAATGGCCTTTGTTATACAAGATTAGGGGACTTTGTTATACTAGATTAGGGGACTTTGTTATACACGATCAGGGGATTTTGTTATAGTCGACTTGGGGGCTTTGAAATACTCGATCAGGGGACTTTGTTATACTCGATCAAGTGTCTCTGTTAAACTCGATCAGGAGGCTTTATTATACTCGACCAGGGGACTTTGTTATACTCGTTCAGGGGACTTTGTTATACTCGATTAGGGGCTATTGTTATATCGACAAGGGAACCTTGTTATACTCGACCAGGGGCCATTGTAATGCTCGATCAGAGGACTTTGTTATATTCGGTGAGGGGCCTTTGTTTTACTCGATCAGGTGGCTTTTTTATACTCGATCAGGGGACTCTGTTATACTCGACCAAGGGATTTTGTTATAATTGATCAGGGGACTTTCTTACACTCGATGAGGGGCCTTTGTTATAATCGATCAGGGGACTTTGTTATACTCGATGAGGCAACTTTGCTATATTCGAGCAAGGGTCTTTATTATACTCGACCAGGCGACTTTTTTGTACTCGATTAGGAGGCTTTGTTATACTCGATCAGGGGACTTTGTTTTACTCGATCAGGGGGCTTTGTTATACTCAATGAGGGGCCTTTGTTAGACTCGATCAGGGGCCTTTGTTAGACTTGATCAGGGGACTTTGTTATGCTCGACCAGGGGGCTTTGTTATACTCGACCAGGGAATTTTTTATACTCGATTTGGGGGCTTTGTTATGCTCGATCAGTTGACTTTGTTATACTCGATCAGGGCACTTTGTTATACTCGACGAAGGGCTTTTGTTATAGTCGACTTGGGGGCTTTGTTATACTCGATCAAGTGACTTTGTTGTACTCGATCAGGGGGCTTTGTTATACTCGACCAGGGGACTTCTTTATACTCGTTCATGGGACTTTGTTATACTCGATTAGGGGCTTTTGTTATATCGACCAGGTGACTTTGTTATACGCGATCAGGGTACTTTGTTATACTCGATAAGGGGCCTTTGTTATATTCGACCACTGGACTTTGTTATGCTCGTTGAGGGGCCTTTGTTTTACTCGACCACTGGACTTTGTTATACTCGATCAGGGACTTTGTTATACTCGATCATGGGACTTTGTTATACTCGATCAGGGGACTTTGATATAATAGATGAGGGGGCTTTGTTATACTAGATGAAGGGACTTTGTTATACTCGACCAGGGGACTTTGTTATTCTGGATCATGGGACTTTGTTATTCTCGATCAGGGGACTTTGTTAGACTCGATCAGGGGACTTTGTTATACTCAATCATGGGGCTTTGTTATGCTCGACCAGGGGACTTTGTTATACTTGATGAGGGGGCTTTGTTATACTCGACCAGGGGCCTTTGTTATGCTCGACCAGTTGCCTTTGTTTTGCTCGACCAGGGGCCTTTGTTATACTTGATCAGGGGGCTTTATATACTCGACTAGGGGCCTTTGTTATACTCGATTAGGGGACATTGTTTTACTCGATCGGGGCACTTTGTTATACTCGATCAGGGCAACTTGTTATACTCGACCATCGAACTTTGGTATGCTCGACCAGGGGCCTTAGTTTTGCTCGATCGGGGCACTTTGTTATATTCGATCAGGGGACTTTGTTATACTCGATCAGGGCACTTTGTTATACTCGAACAGGGGACTTTGTTATACTCGATGAGGAGCCTTTGTTATACTCGATGAAGGGCCTTTGTTATACTCGATTAGGGGACTTTGTTATACTCGATCAGGGCACTTTGTTATATTCGATCAGGGGACTTTGTTATACTCGATCAGGGCACTTTGTTATACTCGAACAGGGGACTTTGTTATACTCGATGAGGGGCCTTTGTTATACTCGATGAAGGGCCTTTGTTATACAAGATTTGGGGACTTTGTTATACTCGATCAGGGCACTTTGTTATACTCGACCAGGGGCCTTTGTTATACTCGATCAGGGGACTTTGTTATACTCGATCAGGGCACTATGTTATACTCTCCCAAGGGCCTTTTTATGTTCGACCAGGGGCCTTTGTTATACTTGATCAGTGGCCTGTATATACTCGACTAGGGGGTCTTTGTTATACTCGACTAGGGCCTTTGTTATACTCGATTAGGGGACTTTGTTATACTCGATCAAGGCACTTTGTTATACTCGATCAGGGGACTTTGTTATACTCGATCAGGGCACTTTGTTATACTCGATCAGGGGCCTTTGTTATACTCGATGAAGGGCCTTTGTTATACAAGATTAGGGGACTTTGTTATACTCGATCAGGGGCCTTTGTTAGACTCGATCAGGGGATTTTGTTATAATTGATCAGGGGACTTTCCTATACTCGATGAGGGGCCTTTGTTATACTCGTTTAGGGGCCTTTGATATACTCGATTAGGGGGCCTTTGTTATACTCGTTTAGGGTCCTTTGATATACTCGACTAGGGGTCTTTGTTATACTCGATTAGAGGACTTTGTTTTACTGGATCGGGGCACTTTGTTATACTCGATCAGGGCACTTTGTTATACTCGACCTGGGGACTTTGTTATGTTCGGCCAGCGGCCTTTGTTTTGCTTGATCGGGGCACTTTGTTATATTCGACCAAGGCCTTTTGTTATGCTCGACCAGGGGCCTTTGTTTTGCTCGACCAGGGGCCTTTGTTATACTTGATCATAGGCCTTTATATACTCGACCAGGGGTCTTTGTTATACTCGACTAGGGGCCGTTGTTATACTTGATCAGGGGCCTTTATATACTCGACTTGGGGTCTTTGTTATACTCGATTTGGGGACTTTGTCTTACTCGATCGGGTGCACTCTGTTATCCTCGATCAGGGCACTTTGTTATACTCGACCAGGGATTTTGATATACTCGACCAGAGGACTTTGTTATACTCGATCAGGGGACATTGTTAAACTAGATCAGGGCACTTTGTTATTTTCGACCAGGGGCCTTTGTTATGCTCGAGCAGGGGCCTTTATTTTGCTCGACCAGGAGCCTCTGTTATACGTGATCAGGGGCCTTTATATACTCGACTAGGGGTCTTTATTATACTCGACTAGGGGCCTTTGTTATACTCGAAAAGGGGACTTTGTTATACTCGATCAGGGCACTTTGTTATACTCGATCAGGGGCCTTTATTATACTCGATGAAGGGCCTTTGTTATACAAGATTAGGGGACTTTGTTACACTAGATCAGGGGCCTTTGTTAGACTCGATCATGGGATTTTGTTATAATTGATCAGGGGACTTTCTTATACTCGATGAGGAGCCTTTGTTATACTCGATTAGGGGCCTTTGATATACTCGATCAAGGGCATTTGTTATCCTCGATCTGGGGACTTTGTTATACTCATTCAGGGGACTTTGTTATACTCTATGAGGGGGCTTTGCTATACTCGATGAGGGGGCTTTGTTATACTCGACCTGGGGACTTTCTTATACTCGATGAGGGGACTTTGTTATTCTCGATCAGGGGACTTTGTTATTTTCGATTAGGGGACTTCGTTATACTCGATCAGGGCACTTTGTTATATTCGATTAGGGGACTTTGTTATACTCGATGAAGGGACTTTGTTATACTCGATGAGGGGCTTTTGTTATAGTCGAATTGGGGGCTTTGAAATACTCGATCAGGGGACTTTGTTATACTCGATCAAGTGTCTCTGTTGAACTCGATCAGGAGGCTTTATTATACTCGACCAGGGGACTTTGTTATACTCGTTCAGGGGACTTTGTTATACTCGATTTGGGGCTATTGTTATATCGACAAGGGAACCTTGTTATACTCGATCAGGGGCCTTTGTAATGCTCGATCAGAATACTTTGTTATACTCGGTGAGGGGCCTTTGTTTTACTCGATGAGGGGCCTTTGATATACTCGATCAGGGGACTTTTTTATACTCGATCAAGGGACTTTGTTATACTCGATCAGGGGACTTTGTTATACTCGATGAGGGGGCTTTAAAATACTCGATGAGGGGACTTTGTTATACACGACCAGGGGAATTTGTTATTCTCGATCAGGGGACTTTTTTATACTCGATCAGGTGACTTTGTTATACTCGATCAGGGGACTTTGTTCTACTCGATCAGGGGACTTTGTTATACTCGATCAGGGTACTTAGTTATACTCAATGAGGGGGCTTTGTTATACTCGATCAGGGGACTTTGTTATACTCGATCGGGGCACTTTGTTATACTCGATCAGGGCACTTTGGTATACTCGTCCAGGGGACTTTGTTATGCTCGACCAGGGGCCTTTGTTTTGCTCGATCGGGGCACTTTGTTATACTCGACCAGGGGCCTTTGTTATGCTCGACCAGGGGCCTTTGTTATACTTGATCAGGGGCCTTTATATACTCGACTTGGGGTCTTTGTTATGCTCGACTAGGGGCCTTTGTTATACTCGATTAGGGGACTTTGTTATACTCGATCAGGGCACATTGTTATACTCGATCAGGGGACTTTGTTATACTCGATCAGGGCACTTTGTTATACTCGATCAAGGGACATTGTTATACTCGATCAGGAGCCTTTGTTATACTCGATCAGGGGACTTTGTTATATGCGATGAGGGGGCATTGTTATACTCGACGAGGGGACTGTGTTATATTCGACCAGGGAACTTTTTTATTCTCGAAAAGAGGACTTTGTTATACTAGACCAGGAAACTTTGTTATAATCGATTAGGGGTCTTTGTTATACTCGATCAAGGGTCTTTGTTATACTCGATCAGTGGGTATTGTTATACTCGACCAGGGGACTTTGTTATACTCGTTTAGAGGACTTTGTTATACTCGATCAGGGGCCTTTGTTATACTCGACCAGGGGACTTTATTATACCCGATCAGGGTACTTTGTTATACTCGATAAGGGAACTTTGTTATACTCGACCAGAGGACTTTATTATTCTCGACCAGGGGAAGTTGTTATGCTCGACTAGGGGACTTTGTTATACTCTATCAGGGGACTTTGCTATAATCGATCAGGGGACTTTGTTATACTCGATCACGGGACTTTGTTATAGTCGATCAGGGGATTTTGATATACTCAATGAGGGGGCTTTGTTATACTCAATAAGGGGCCTTTGTTATACTCGACCACTGGACTTTGTTATACTCGATTAGGGGACTTTGTTATACTCGATGAGGGGGCTTTGTTATACTCCATGAGGAGCCTTCGTTAGAATCTAAAAGGGGCCTTTGTTATACTCGATCTAAAGACTTTGTTATACTCGATCAGGTGGCTTTTTTATACTCGATCAGGGGACTTTGTTATACTCGATTAGGTGGATTTTTTATACTCGCTCAGGGGACTCTGTTATACTCGACAAAGGGCCTTTGTTATACTCGATTAGGGGAATTTGTAATACTCAACCAGGGGACTTAGTTATACTCGATTAGGGGACTTTGTTATACTCGATCAGGGGACTCTGTTATACTCGATCAAGGGATTTTGTTATAATTGATCAGGGGACTTTCTTATACTCGATGAGGGGTCTTTGTTATACTCGATCAGGGGACTTTGTTATACTCGATGAGGGGACTTTGTTATATTCGAGCAAGGGTCTTTAATATACTCGATCAGGGGGCTTTATCATACTCGACCAGGGGACTTTGTTATACTCGATGAGGGGCCTTTGTTATACTCGATCAGGTGGCTTTGTTATACTCAATCAGGGGCCTTTGTTAGACTCGATCAGGGGCTTTTGTTAGACTTGATCAGGGGACTTTATTATACTCGACCAGGGGTCTTTGTTATACTCGACCAGGCGAGTTTTTTGTACTCGATTAGGAGGCTTTGTTATACTCGATTAGGGGACTTTGTTATACTCGATTAGGGCACTTTGTTATACTCGATCAGTTGACTTTGTTATACTCGATCAGGACACTTTGTTATACTCGATCAGGGGACTCTGTTATACTCGATCAGGGGCCTTTGTTAGACTCGATTTGGGGCCTTTGTTATACTCGATCATGGCACTTTGTTATACTCGACCAGGGAATTTTTTATACTCGATTTGAGGGCTTTGCTATACTCGATCAGTTGACTTTGTTATACTCGATCCGGGCACTTTGTTGTACTCGACGAGGGGCTTTTGTTATAGTGGACTTGGGGGCTTTGTTATACTCGATCAAGTGACTTTGTTGTACTCGATCAGGGGGCTTTGTTATACTCGACCAGGGGACTTCTTTATTCTCGTTCATGGGACTTTGTTATACTCGATTAGGGGCTTTTGTTATATCGACCAGGGGACTTTGTTATACTCGATCAGGGTACTTTGTTATACTCGATAAGGGGCCTTTGTTATATGCGACCACTTGACTTTGTTATACTCGTTGAGGGGCCTTTGTTATACTCGACCACTGGACTTTGTTATACTCGATCAGGGTCTTTGTTATACTCGATCATGGGACTTTGTTATACTCGATCAGGGAACTTTGTTATACTCGATCAGGGCACTTTGTTATACTCGATTAGGGGACTTTGTTATTCTCGATCAGGGGACTTTGTTATACTCGATTAGGGGCTATTGTTATATCGACAAGGGAACCTTGTTATACTCGACCAGGGGCCTTTGTAATGCTCGATCAGAGGACTTTGTTATACTCGATGAGGGGGCTTTGAAATAATCGATGAGAGGACTTTGTTATACTCGATCAGGGGACTTTGTTATACTCGATCAGGGGACTTTGTTATACTCGATCAGGGGACTTTGTTATACTCGATCGGGACACTTTCTTATACTCGATCAGGGCACTTTGGTATACTCGACCAGGGCACTTTGTTATACTCGACCAGGGGCCTTTGTTATGCTCGACCAAGGGCCTTTGTTATACTTGATCAGGGGCCTTTATATACTCGACTAGGGGTCTTTGTTATACTCGACTAGGGGCCTTTGTTATACTCGATTAGGGGACTTTGTTATACTCGATAAGGGCACATTGATATACTCGATCAGGGGACTTTGTTATACTCGATCAGGGCACTTTGTTATACTCGATCAGGGGACATTGTTATACTCGATCAGGAGCCTTTGTTATACTCGAACAGGGAACTTTGATATACGCGATGAGGGGGCTTTGTTATACTCGACGAGGGGACTGTGTTATACTCGAACAGGGAACTTTCTTATTCTCGAAAAGAGGACTTTGTTATACTAGACCAGGATACTTTGTTATACTCGATTAGGGGTCTTTGTTATACTCGATCAAGGGTCTTTGTTATACTCGATCAGTGGGCATTGTTATAATCGACCAGGGGACTTTGTTATACTCGTTTAGAGGACTTTTTTATACTCGATCAGGGGCCTTTGTTATACTCGACCAGGGGACTTTATTATACTCGATCAGGGTACTTTGTTATACTCGATAAGGGAACTTTGTTATACTCGACCAGAGGACTTTGTTATACTCGACCAGGGGAAGTTGTTATGCTTGACTAGGGGGACTTTGTTATACTCTATCAGGGGACTTTGCTATACTCGATCAGGGGACTTTGTTATACTCGATCAGGGGACTTTGTTATACTCGATCAGGGGATTTTGTTATACTCAATGAGGGGGTTTGTTATACTCAATAAGGGGCCTTTGTTATACTCGACCACTGGACTTTGTTATACTCGATTAGGGGCCTTTGTTATACTCGACCACTGGACTTTGTTATACTCGAACAGGAGACTTTGTTATACTCGATGAGGGGGCTTTGTTATACTCGATGATGAGCCTTCCTTAGAATCGAAAAGGGGCCTTTGTATTACTCGATCTAAGGACTTTGTTATACTCGATCAGATGGCTTTATTATACTCGATCAGGGGACTTTGATATACTCGATCAGGTGGCTTTTTTATACTCGATCAGGGGACTTTGTTATACTCGACAAAGGGCCTTTGTTATACTCGATTAGGGGACTTTGTTATACTCCATCAGGGGACTCTGTTATACTCGATCAAGGGATTTTGTTATAATTGATCAGGGGACTTTCTTATACTCGATGAGGGGCCTTTGTTATACTCGATCAGGGGACTTTGTTATACTCGAAGAGGCAACTTTGCTATATTCGAGCAAGGGTCTTTATTATACTCGACCAGGCGACTTTTTTGTACTCGATTAGGAGGCTTTGTTATACTCGATCAGGGGGCTTTGTTATACTCGATCAGGGGGCTTTGTTATACTCAATTAGGGGCCTTTGTTAGTCTCGATTAGGGGCCTTTGTTAGACTTGATCAGGGGACTTTGTTATACTCGACCAGGGGACTTCTTTATACTCGTTCATGGGACTTTGTTATACTCGATTAGGGGCTTTTTTTATATCGACCAGGGGACTTTGTTATACTCGATCAGGGTACTTTGTTATACTCGATAAGGGGCCTTTGTTATATTCGACCACTGGACTTTGTTATACTCGTTGAGGGGCCTTTGTTAAACTCGACCACTGGACTTTGTTATACTCGATCAAGGAACTTTGTTATACTCGATCAGGGGACTTTGATATAATAGATGAGGGGGCTTTGTTATACTCGATGAAGGGACTTTGTTATACTCGACCAGGGGACTGTGTTATTCTGGATCAGGGGACTTTGTTATTCTCGATCAGGGGACTTTGTTAGACTCGATCAAGGGCCTTTGTTATACTCAATCATGGGGCTTTTTTATGCTCGACCAGGGGACTTTGTTATACTTGATTAGGGGGCTTTGTTATACTCGATCAGGGGCCTTTGTTATGCTCGACCAGGTGCCTTTGTTTTGCTCGACCAGGGGCCTTTGTTATACTTGATCAGGGGGCTTTATATACTCGACTAGGGGCCTTTGTTATACTCGATTAGGGGACATTGTTTTACTCGATTGGGGCACTTTGTTATACTCGATCAGGGCAACTTGTTATACTCGACCATCGAACTTCGGTATGCTCGACCAGGGGCCTTAGTTTTGCTCGATCGGGGCACTTTGTTATATTCGATCAGGGGACTTTGTTATACTCGATCAGGGCACTTTGTTATACTCGAACAGGGGACTTTGTTATACTCGATGAGGGGCCTTTGTTATACTCGATGAAGGGCCTTTGTTATACAAGATTAGGGGACTTTGTTATACTCGATCAGGGCACTTTGTTATACTCGACCAGGGGCCTTTGTTATACTCGATCAGGGGACTTTGTTATACTCGATCAGGGCACTATGTTATACTCTCCCAAGGGCCTTTGTTATGTTCGACCAGGGGTCTTTGTTTTGACTCGAACAGGGGCCTTTGTTATACTTGATCAGTCGCCTTTATATACTCGACTAGGGGGTCTTTGTTATACTCGACTAAAGCCTTTCTTTTACTCGATTAGGGGACTTTGTTATACTCGATCAGGGCACTTTGTTATACTCGATCAAGGGACTTTGTTATACTCGATCAGGGCACTTTGTTATACTTGATGAGGGGCCTTTGTTATACTCGATGAAGGGCCTTTGTTATACAAGATTAGGGGACTTTGTTATACTCGATCAGGGGCCTTTGTTAGACTCGATCAGGGGATTTTGTTATAATTGATCAGGGGACTTTCCTATACTCGATGAGGGGCCTTTGTTATACTCGTTTAGGGGCCTTTGATATACTCGATTAGGGGGCCTTTGTTATACTCGTTTAGGGGCCTTTGATATACTCGACTAGGGGTCTTTGTTATACTCGATTAGAGGACTTTGTTTTACTCGATCGGGGCACTTTGTTATACTCGATCAGGGTACTTTGTTATACTCGACCTGGGAACTTTGTTATGCTCGGCCAGCGGCCTTTGTTTTCCTTGATCGGGGCACTTTGTTATACTCGACCAGGGGCCTTTGTTATGCTCGACCAGGGGCCTTTGTTTTGCTCGACCAGGGGCCTTTGTTATACTTGATCATGGGCCTTTATATACTCGACTAGGGGTCTTTGTTATACTCGACTAGGGGCCGTTGTTATACTTGATCAGGGGCCTTTATATACTCGACTTGGTGTCTTTGTTATACTCGATTTTGGGACTTTGTTTTACTCGATCGGGTGCACTCTGTTATCCTCGATCAGGGCACTTTTTTATACTCGACCAGGGATTTTGATATACTCGACCAGAGGACTTTGTTATACTCGAGCAGGGGACATCGTTAAACTCGATCAGGGCACTTTGTTATTCTCGACCAAGGGCCTTTGTTATGCTCGAGCAGGGGCCTTTATTTTGCTCGACCAGGAGGCTTTGTTATACGTGATCAGGGGCCTTTATATACTCGACTAGGGGTCTTTATTATACTCGACTAGGGGCCTTTGTTATACTCGAAAAGGGGACTTTGTTATACTCGATCAGGGCACTTTGTTATACTCGATCAGGGGCCTTTATTATACTCGATGAAGGGCCTTTGTTATACAAGATTAGGGGACTTTGTTATACTAGATCTGGGGCCTTTGTTAGACTCGATCATGGGATTTTGTTATAATTGATCAGGGGATTTTCTTATACTCGATGAGGAGCCTTTGTTATACTCGATAAGGGGCCTTTGATATACTCGATCAAGGGCATTTGTTATCCTCGATCTGGGGACTTTGTTATACTCAATCAGGGGACTTTGTTATACTCGTTGAGGGGACTTTGCTATACTCGATGAGGGGGCTTTGTTATACTCGACCTGGGGACTTTGGTATACTCGATGAGGGGACTTTATTATTCTCGATCAGGGGACTTTGTTATTTTCGATTAGGGGTCTTTGTTATACTCGATCAGGGCACTTTGTTATACTCGATTAGGGGACTTTGTTATACTCGATGAGGGGACTTTGTTATACTCGGTGAGGGGCTTTTGTTATAGTCGACTTGGGGGCTTTGAAATACTCGATCAGGGGACTTTGTTATACTCGATCAAGTGTCTCTGTTGAACTCGATCAGGAGGCTTTATTATACTCGACCAGGGGACTTTGTTATACTCGTTCAGGGGACTTTATTATACTCGATTTGGGGCTATTGTTATATCGACAAGGGAACCATGTCATACTCGATCAGGGGCCTTTGTAATGCTCCATCAGAGGACTTTGTTATACTCGGTGAGGGGCCTTTGTTTTACTCGATGAGGGGCCTTTGATATACTCGATCAGGGGACTTTGTTATACTCGATCAAGGGACTTTGTTATTCTCGATCAAGGGACTTTGTTATACTCGATGAGGGGGCTTTGAAATACTCGATGAGGGGACTTTGTTATACACGACCATGGGAATTTTTTATTCTCAATCAGGGGACTTTGTTATACTCGGTCAGGGGACTTTTTTATACTCGATTAGGTGACTTTGTTATACTCGATCAGGGGACTTTGTTATACTCGATCAGGGGACTTTGTTATACTCGATCAGGGGACTTTGTCATACTCGATCAGGGGGCTTTGTTATACTCGATCAGGGGACTTTGTTATACTCGATCGTGGTACTTTGTTATACTCGATCAGGGCATTTTGGTATACTCGACCAGGGGACTTTGTTATGCTCGACCAGGGGCCTTTGTTTTGCTCGATCGGGGCACTTTGTTATACTCGACCAGGGTGCTTTGTTATGCTCGAACAGGGGCCTTTGGTATACTTGATCAGGGGCCTTTATGTACTCGACTAGGGGTCTTTGTTATACTCGACTAGGGGCATTTGTTATACTTGATTAGGGGACTTTGTTATACTCGATCAGGGCACATTGATATACTCGATCAGGGGACTTTGTTATACTCGATCAGGGCACTTTGTTATACTCGATCAGGGGACATTGTTATACTCGATCAGGAGCCATTGTTATACTCGATGAGGGTACTTTGTTATACGCGATGAGGGGCTTTGTTATACTCGACGAGGGGACTGTGTTATACTCGACCAGGGAACTTTGTTATTCTCGAAAAGAGGACTTTGTTATACTAGACCAGGATACTTTGTTATACTCGATTAGGGGTCTTTGTTATACTCGATCAAGGGTCTTTGTTAAACTCGATAAGTGGGCATTGTTATACTCGACCAGGGGACTTTGTTATACTCGTTTAGAGGACTTTGTTATACTCGATCAGGGGCCTTTGTTATACTCGACCAGGGGACTGTATTATACTCGATCAGGGTACTTTGTTATACTCGAAAAGGGAACTTTGTTATACTCGACCAGAGGACTTTGTTATACTCGACCAGGGGAAGTTGTTATGCTCGACTAGGGGACTTTGTTATACTCTATCAGGGGACTTTGCTATACTCGATCAGGGGACATTGTTACACTCGACAGGGGACTTTGTTATACTCGATCAGGGGATTTTGTTATACTCAATGAGGGGGCTTTGTTATACTCAATAAGGGGCCTTTGTTATACTCGACCACTGGACTTTGTTATACTCGATTAGGGGCCTTTGTTATACTCGTCCACTGGACTTTGTTATACTCGAACAGGAGACTTTGTTATACTCGATAAGGGGGCTTTGTTATACTCGATGAGGAGCCTTCGTTAGAATCGAAAAGGGGCCTTTGTTATACTCGATCTAAGGAGTTTGTTATACTCGATCAGGTGGCTTTTTTATACTCGATCAGGGGACTTTGTTATACTCGATCAGGTGGCTTTTTTATACTCGATCAGGGGACTTTGTTATACTCGACAAAGGGCCTTTGTTATACTCGATTAGGGGAATTTGTAATACTCAACCAGGGGACTTTGTTATACTCGATTAGGGGACTTTGTTATACTCGATCAGGGGACTCTGTTATACTCGATCAAGGGATTTTGTTATAATTGATCAGGGGACTTTCTTATACTCGATGAGGGGCATTTGTTATACTCGATCAGGGGACTTTGTTATACTCGATGAGGGAACTTTGTTATATTCGAGCAAGGGTCTTTATTATACTCGACCAGGCGACTTTTTTGTACTCGATTAGGAGGCTTTGTTATACTCAATCAGGGGCCTTTGTTAGACTCGATCAGGGGCCTTTGTTAGACTTGATCAGGGGACTCTGTTATACTCGACCAGGGCTCTTTGTTATACTCGACCAGGCGACTTTTTAGTACTCGATTAGGAGGCTTTGTTATACTTGATTAGGGGACTTTGTTATACTCGATCAGGGCACTTTGTTATACTCGATCAGTTGACTTTGTTATAATCGATCAGGGCACTTTGTTATACTCGATCAGGGGACTCTGTTATACTCGATCAGGGGCCTTTGTTAGACTCGATTAGGGGCCTTTGTTATACTCGATCATGGCACTTTGTTATACTCGATAAGGGGCTTTTGTTATATTGACCAGGGGACTTTGTTATACTCGATCAGGGTACTTTGTTATACTCGATAAGGAGCCTTTGTTATACTCGACCACTGGACTTTGTTATACTTGATCAGGGAATTTGTTATACTCGATCATGGGACTTTGTTATACTCGATAAGGGAACTTTGTTATACTCGATCAGGGGACTTTGTTATACTCGATCAGTGGACTTTGTTATACTCGATCAGGGAACTTTGTTATACTCGATCAGGGGACTTTGATATACTAGATGAGGGGGCTTTGTTATACTCGATGAAGGGACTTTGTTATACGCGACCAGGGGACTTTGTTATTTTCGATCAGGGGACTTTGTTATACTCGATCAGGGGACTTTGTTATACTCGACTAGGGGTCTTTGTTATACTCGACTAGGGGCCTTTGTTATACTCGATTAGGGGACTTTGTTATACTCGATCAGGGCACATTGTTATACTCGATCAGGGGACTTTGTTATACTCGATTAGGGCACTTTGTTATACTCGATCAGGGGACATTGTTATACTCGATCAGGAGCCTTTGTTATACTCGATCAAGGGACTTTGTTATATGCGATGAGGGGGCTTTGTTATACTAGACGAGGGGACTGTGTTATATTCGACCAGGGAACTTTGTTATTCTCGAAAAGAGGACTTTGTTATACTAGACCAGGATACTTTGTTATACTCGATTAGGGATCTTTGTTATACTCGATCAAGGGTCTTTATTATACTCGATCAGTGGGCATCGTTATACTCGATGAGGAGCCTTCCTTAGAATCGAAAAGGGGCCTTTGTTATACTCGATCTAAGGACTTTGTTATACTCGATCAGATGGCTTATTTATACTCGATCAGGGGACTTTGTTATACTCGATCAGGTGGCTTTTTTATACTCGATCAGAGGACTTTGTTATACTCGACTAAGGGCCTTTGTTATACTCGATTAGGGGACTTTGTTATACTCGATCAGGGGACTCTGTTATACTCGATCAAGGGATTTTGTTATAATTGATCAGGGGACTTTCTTATACTCGATGAGGAGCCTTTGTTATACTCGATCAGGGGACTTTGTTATACTCGATGAAGGGACTTTGCTATATTCGAGCAAGGGTCTTTATTATACTCGACCAGGCGACTTTTTTGTACTCGATGAGGAGGCTTTGTTATACTCGAATAGGGGACTTTGTTATACTCGATGAGGGGGTTTTGTTATACTCAATCAGGGGCCTTTGTTAGACTCGATGAGGGGCCTTTGTTTGGCTTGATCAAAGGACTTTGTTGTACTCGACCAGGGGTCTTTGTTATTCTCGAACAGGCGACTTTTTTGTACTCGATTAGGAGGCTTTGTTATACTCGATTAGGGGACTTTGTTATACTCGATCAGGGCACTTTGTTATACTTGATAAGGGGCCTTTGTTATATTCGACCACTGGACATTGTTATACTCGTTGAGGGGCCTTTGTTATACTCGACCACTGGACTTTGTTATACTCGATCAGGGACTTTGTTATACTCGATGAAGGGACTTTGTTATACTCGACCAGGGGACTTTGTTATTCTCGATCAGAGGACTTTGTTATTCTCGATCAGGGGACTTTGTTAGAATCGATCAGGGGACTTTGTTATACTCAATCATGGGGCTTTGTTATGCTCGACCAGGGGACTTTGTTATACTTGATGAGGGGGCTTTGTTATACTCGACCAGGGGCCTTTGTTATGCTCGACCAGGGGCCTTTGTTTTGCTCGACCAGGGGCCTTTGTTATACTTGATCAGGGGCCTTTATATACTCGACAAGGGGCCTTTGTTATACTCGATTAGGGGACATTGTTTTACTCGATCGGGGCACTTTGTTATACTCGATCAGGGCAACTTGTTATACTCGACCATCGAACTTTGTTATGCTCGACCAGGGGCCTTTGTTTTGCTCGATCGGGGCACTTTGTTATATTCGATCAGGGGACTTTGTTATACTCGATCAGGGCACTTTGTTATACTCGAACAGGGGACTTTGTTTTGCTCGATCGGGGCACTTTGTTATATTCGATCAGGGGACTTTGTTATACTCGATCAGGGCACTTCTTTATACTCGACCAGGGGTCTTTGTTATACTCGACCAGGCGACTTTTTTGTACTCGATTAGGAGGCTTTGTTATACTCGATTAGGGGACTTTGCTATACTCGATCAGGGCACTTTGTTATACTCGATCAGTTGACTTTGTTATACTCGATCAGGGCACTTTGTTATACTCAATCAGGGGACTCTGTTATACTCGATCAGGGGCCTTTGTTATACTCGATCATGTCACTTTGTTATACTCGACCAGGGAATTTTTTATACTCGATTTGGGGGCTTTTTTATACTCGATCAGTTGACTTTGTTATACTCGATCAGGGCACTTTGTTATACTCGACGAGGGGCTTTTGTTATAGTCGACTTAGGGGCTTTGTTATACTCGATCAAGTGACTTTGTCGTACTCGATCAGGGGACTTTGTTATACTCGATTAGGGGCTTTTGTTATATCGACCAGGGAACTTTGTTATACTCGATCAGGGTACTTTGTTATACTCGATAAGGGGCCTTTGTTATATTCGACCACTGGACTTTGTTATACTCGTTGAGGGGCCTTTGTTATACTCGACCACTGGACTTTGTTATACTCGATCAGGGACTTTGTTATAATCGATCATGGGACTTTGTTATACTCGATTAGGGAACTTTGTTATACTCGATCAGGGGACTTTGATATACTAGATGAGGGGGCTTTGTTATACTCGATGAAGGGACTTTGTTATACTCGACGAGGGGACTTTGTTATTCTCGATCAGGGGACTTTGTTATTCTCGATCAGGGGACTTTGTTAGACTCGATCAGAGGACTTTGTTATACTCAATCATGGTGCTTTGTTATGCTCGACCAGGGGACTTTGTTATACTTGATGAGGGGGCTTTGTTATACTCGACCAGGGGCCTTTGTTATGCTCGGCCAGGGGCCTTTGTTTTGCTCGACCAGGGGCCTTTGTTACACTTGATCAGGGGGCTTTATATACTCGACTAGGGGCCTTTGTTATACTCGATTAGGGGACATTGTTTTACTCGATCGGGGCTCTTTGTTATACTCGATCAGGGCAACATGTTATACTCGACCATCAAACTTTGTTATGCTCGACCAGGGGCCTTTGTTTTGCTCGATCGGGGCACTTTGTTATATTCGATCAGGGAACTTTGTTATACTCGATCAGGGCACTTTGTTATACTCGAACAGGGGACTTTGTTATACTCGATGAGGGGCCTTTGTTATACTCGATGAATGGCCTTTGTTATACTCGATCAGGGCACTTTGTTATATTCGATCAGGGGACTTTGTTATACTCGATCAGGGCACTTTGTTATACTCGAACAGGGGACTTTGTTATACTCGATGAGGGGCCTTTGTTATACAAGATTAGGGGACTTTGTTATACTCGATCAGGGGCCTTTGTTAGACTCGATCAGGGGATTTTGTTATAATTGATCAGGGGACTTTCCTATACTCGATGAGGGGCCTTTGTTATACTCGTTTAGGGGCCTTTGATATATTCGACTAGGGGTCTTTGTTATACTCGATTAGAGGACTTTGTTTTACTCGATCGGGGCACTTTGTTATACTCGATCAGGGTACTTTGTTATACTCGACCTGGGGACTTTGTTATGCTCGGCCAGCGGCCTTTGTTTTGCTTGATCGGGGCACTTTGTTATACTCGACCAGAGGCCTTTGTTATGCTCGACCAGGGGCCTTTGTTTTGCTCGACCAGAGGCCTTTGTTATACTTGATCATGGGCCTTTATATACTCGACTAGGGGTCTTTGTTATACTCGACTAGGGGCCGTTGTTATAATTGATCAGGGGCCTTTATATACTCGACTTGGGGTCTTTGTTATACTCGATTTGGGGACTTTGTTTTACTCGATCGGGTGCACTCTGTTATCCTCGATCAGGGCACTTTGTTATACTCGACCAGAGATTTTGATATACTCGACCAGAGGACTTTGTTATACTCGATCAGGGGACATTGTTAAACTCGATCAGGGCACTTTGTTATTCTCGATCAAGGGCCTTTGATATGCTCGAGCAGGGGCCTTTATTTTGCTCGACCAAGAGCCTTTGTTATATGTGATCAGGGGCCTTTATATACTCGACTAGGGGTCTTTATTATACTCGACTAGGGGCCTTTGTTATACTCGAAAAGGGGACTTTGTTATACTCGATCAGGGCACATTGTTATACTCGATCAGGGGCCTTTATTATACTCGATGAAGGGCCTTTGTTATACAAGATTAGGGGACTTTTTTATACTAGATCAGGGGCCTTTGTTAGACTCGATCATGGGATTTTGTTATAATTGATCAGGGGACTTTCTTATACTCGATGAGGAGCCTTTGTTATACTCAATTAGGGGCCTTTGATATACTCGATCAAAAGCATTTGTTATCCTCGATCTGGGGACTTTGTTATACTCAATCAGGGGACTTTGTTATACTCGTTGAGGGGACTTTGCTATACTCGATGAGGGGGCTTTGTTATACTCGACCTGGGGACTTTGTTATACTCGATGAGGGGACTTTATTATTCTCGATCAGGGGACTTTGTTATTTTCGATTAGGGGACTTTGTTATACTCGATCAGGGCACTTTGTTATACTCGATTAGGGGACTTTGTTATACTCGATGAGGGGACTTTGTTATACTCGATGAGGGGCTTTTGTTATAGTCGACTTGGGGGCTTTGAAATACTCGATGAGGGGACTTTGTTATACTCGATCAAGTGTCTCTGTTGAACTCGATCAGGAGGCTTTATTATACTCGACCAGGGGACTTTGTTATACTCGTTCAGGGGAATTTGTTATACTCGATTTGGGGCTATTGTTATATCGACAAGGGAACCATGTCATACCTGATCAGGGGCCTTTGTAATGCTCCATCAGAGGACTTTGTTATACTCGGTGAGGGGCCTTTGTTTTACTCGATGAGGGGCTTTTGATATACTCGATGAGGGGACTTTGTTATACTCGATCAGGGGACTTTGTTATACTCGATGAGGGGGGCTTTAAAATACTCGATGAGGGGACTTTGTTATACACGACTAGGGGCCTTTGTTATACTCGATTAGGGGACTTTGTTATACTCGATCAGGGCACATTGTAGTACTCGATCAGGGGACTTTGTTATACTCGATCAGGGCACTTTGTTATAATCGATCAGGGGACATTGTTATACTCGATCAGGAGCCTTTGTTATACTCGATCAGGGGACTTTGTTATATGCGATGAGGGGGCTTTGTTATACTCGACGAGGGGACTGTGTTATATTCGACCAGGGAACTTTGTTATTCTCGAAAAGAGGACTTTGTTATACTAGACCAGGATACTTTGTTATACTCGATTAGGGGTCTTTGTTATACTCGATCAAGGGTCTTTGTTATACTCGATCAGTGGGCATTGTTATACTCGACCAGGGACTTTGTTATACTCGTTTAGAGGACTTTGCTATACTCGATCAGGGGCCTTTGTTATACTCGATAAGGGAACTTTGTTATACTCGACCAGTGGACTTTCTTATACTCGACCAGGGGAAGTTGTTTTGCTCGACTAGGGGACTCTGTTATACTCTATCAGGGGACTTTGCTATACTCGATCAGGGGACTTTGTTATACTCGATCAGGGGACTTTGTTATACTCGATCAGGGGATTTTGTTATACTCAATGAGGGGGCTTTGTTATACTCAATAAGGGGCCTTTGTTATACTCGACCACTGGACTTTGTTATACTCGATTAGGGGCTTTTGTTATACTCGACCACTGGACTTTTATATACTCGAACAGCAGACTTTGTTATAGTCGATGAGGGGGCTTTGTTATACTCGATGAAGAGCCTTCGTTAGAATCGAAAAGGGGCCTTTGTTATACTCGATCTAAGGACTTTGTTATACTCGATCAGGTGGCTTTTTTATACTCGATCAGGGGACTTTGTTATACTCGAACAGGTGGATTTTTTATACTCGATCAGGAGACTTTGTTATACTCGACAAAGGGCCTTTGTTATACTCGATTAGGGGAATTTGTAATACTCAACCAGGGGACTTTGTTATACTCGATTAGGGGAATTTGTTATACTCGATAGGGGGACTCTGTTATACTCGATCAAGGGATTTTGTTATCATTGATCAGGGGACTTTCTTATACTCGATGAGGGGCCTTTGTTATACTCGATCAGGGGACTTTGTTATACTCGATGAGGGGACTTTGTTATATTCGAGCAAGGGTCTTTTTATACTCGATCAGGGGGCTTTATCATACTCGACCAGGGGACTTTGTTATACTCGATCAGGGGCCTTTGTTATACTCGATCAGGTGGCTTTGTTATACTCAATCAGGGTCCTTTGTTAGACTCGATCAGGGGCCTTTGTTAGACTTGATCAGGGGAATTTGTTATACTCGACCAGGGGTCTTTGTTATACTCGACCAGGCGACTTTTTTGTACTCGATTAGGAAGCTTTGTTATACTTGATTAGGGGACTTTATTATACTCGATCAGGGCACTTTGTTATACTCGATCAGTTGACTTTGTTATACTCGATCAGGGCACTTTGTTATACTCGATCAGGGTGTAATAGGCCCCTGTCTCATCAACAGAACGTATTATATAAATGGGTCAATATATCTGATATTATATTCAGATTCACCACCCTGTAACTTTCCACTGTCTATGAGTAAGACATGAGATTGACACGTGAGCGGGCAACTTACCCAAGAGGGCGAGACCCATAGCTCAGCATTTCTGTAAGCACGCACTGCGATGCCCCTAAGCTTCAGTAGCTCACCTCAACTCATATCGTAAGGACGTGACCTAACGTTTATCATACATAAACGCCGTCCCTTTCTCATTCACTCCTAGACAGTGAGACTTACGGTTGATATACACTCAGGAATTATATATACAACCTTTTATAATAAAACAAAGGAACTACCGTTTGGGTTTCGTTACTTAAAACCCAAATATAAATATGTGTGAACGGACTGGTTAATTGGACAAGCAGCCGATTCATATAGGTGGCAAGCGGTGTGTACGGATTCTTCAAACTGGTAGTCGTATCATCCGTCTGTGTCTTGTGAAAAACAAGAAACCACACAGCAGTGACGCGTTACATAATCCGAGTGTTTAAAACTATATCCCGTATTGAGACGATATGTAGTGAGCGCTCCTTATCTCTGTCACATACAAATACGTGCAGAATTCGTAATATACAAATATTACAGCCTGTTGGTACATATCCAGATTGAGCCGGTTGAGATAGACTCCACTCAGCATTCCCTAGACATTACAGTGTTGCAGTGTTGAACAACAGTTTCGTAACCTGGAATTCAATTGGTATTTCACTAGCAGCTGAGCAGTATTGTTGTGTCGTCAGCGCGAATTACGAATTCCGGTGTCATCATACAGATCTCCATATATACGTGGACTGTGAAGAATTGGCACACGGCAGTTTTCGCCAGCGAACCAGCAACCACCAGTGTGATAACCAATCATAGTTTTCTGATCGCCGGAGGAGGAACTCACCTAAATCAAGTGGACTCGTCTCTCACCAAAGCAGAAGCGTCATCTCGTTGCCAAGGAAACCAGCAGCAGCGCACGCATCCTAGGAAGAGGCCCCACCCACCACTCCACTCAGAACTTTTGAAGGATCCCATTTTCTATACAGACGTACTACTCTGTATAAATAGGTATTTAAATTACATAGTTCTACACACATGAACACGTTCGAGAGATATCTTCACACCGATAGGTTCGTCGGATAGGATTATTTCAATGATAAAGTGTCGAATGTAAGATTACTGTATTGAAACCCTATAATTTACAGTAGTTTGTAAGTGTCTGTCTTCTTATTGATAGTTTAATAATTAACTACAATTCATATTCATTTGTCTTGTAAATGAGAGGCAAGTGATCTACTTACTGTTAAGTATTCATTGACCCAAGGGGGCTAATAGATAATTTCTAAGTTTCCCATGTCTAATGTAGATGAAATCGAACGCCTAGCGCAACTGTTTGCTGATAACCAACTCATCAATGATCAAGCCCAGACTGACATAGATTTTGAGTATGGAACACAGTTAAATGAGTCGGTAGGAAGTAGTGAGAAAGTTATAGACGAATCATTTGACGACTTAAACCGTCGTACCCTACGGTCTGGTAATCACTATAGTACCTCACCTAAGTATACTAAAGCAGTTACCCCTGTTACAGGTGATAGTGTGTCTGTTGCTAAATCGGTAACAACTTTATTAACCCAGCCTTCTGTTAAGAGTAAGAATACTAATTTGCTTAATACTAACACTAAAATGGCTTCGTCTAACCCTCACACCAGTACTACTACCACACCTAAAGCTGATAATGTTATTAATATCATGCAGCGCGGCGATTATGTTCGAAATTTCACGGGACAAGACGATTATAGGGTCGCACATTTTATTCGTGCATGTGAAGATAGCATGCGCAATAGTCACATAACGACTGACGAGATTAAGAAAGCATATGTACGTTCCCATATAACGCAGGGTTCCTATGCAGGCAGTCGTTTAAATGCGTTTGGTTTACAAAGCCCTGACTATGAAAAGTTCAAGAGAACGCTAATTGGGGTTTTTGGGGGTAGGTCACAGCTGGGCCAACTGCAATGGATCTTCAGATGGTTGGATCGCTGTATTCCAGGTATATGAAACGAAACACCCGTTGACGCTGTTGACATCGCGGGCCAGGTTCTCCAGGACATGCAAGCGACCTTCCGGTCATCAGGCTGGTACAACTCACAGGGTGATATGCCACTGGACAATGTGGAAACATTGATAGAACTAATAAGTTTTCTTCTTTCCGTCCGTGTTCCCTTATATAGCCGGGCACAGGAAGTACAGTATGAACCACCCTTGGATATGGTGGAATACGCAAACAAGCTCTGTCCCCAGGCTATGGGCCCCTTACTGGCGCAACCCTCAGTGACGTCACCACAACCCCAGCCGTCTCAGATGCCACAGATGCCTCACTCTCAGACTCCTTATTCGACACACTTAGCTCCGATCGCTCCTCCCCGCCTAACATATAAACAGAAAACATCGTTACGTTGCGCACATTGTAATAAACGTGGCCACGTAATGGAAGATTGTTTTCAGCTCCGAGGTAATAGTGCTAATTTTAAGGCCACACCCGGTGCAAAGCCATTCTCAAGGTCAAACAGAGAGGTAGCCAAAGCAGCACCTCCTCCTCCTACCCAGAAAGTGCGCAAATGGTGCGCTCTTCACAAATCGACATCTCATAGTTCACATGAGTGCGATATATTAATAAAGGCTAGGGGAGTGGACCTAAGTGAAACGGAGGTGTCGTATAAGCACAAGCAGAAACGTCCCCAGAACAAGTCATCGGGGGAAGACCAGCGCACACTACACCAAGGAGAGGGATAGATAAGGTAATTCCCGCCCCTCCTCACAGCACTTCTATAGCGGCCTCATTAATAGCGGCGCTTAGAAAAGTGGAAGTGTTGTCAGTGCCGGTGAGAGTGGATAATACCAGATTGGCTCTTGATATAGACACAGGTGCTTGCGCTAATGTATTGGCCTTGACATCATATCACGAGTTACAACGTAAATTCCCTCACCGCAAATTCAAATGGAGACCTAGTAACGCTGAGCTCGAAGGAGTTTCAGGTACTCAGCTGAGCACCAAAGGAATGGTGACGTTACCACTCAGATTCTCAAGACGTGGTACGCCCTTCTACGCGGACTTTTTTATAGTTCAGCAGTTCAATTTGCCAGCTGACGGGTTACTTGGTCTACCAACTCTTCGAAAGAACATGATAGATGTTCATCCACGTAATAATAGTGTTACGTTTAAAGGTGTTTCCTACACAGCAATGAGTCATTCTGAACCTATGCTCACCGCTAGGACGAAAGTGTTGTCTACCAATCCTATTAAGAGGAAGGCGGATCATGCGTCAGAGATATCTCTCGACCTCAACCACACACCTTCACAGCGTGATTACAGCAGCAAGAGTTGGAAGATAGTACCTGCAATGTTGAAGAGTACTCTCCATTACGAGAATGAGGAATTCACCAACGCAAAAATCCTGTGAGCTGAAGTGAACATTAGTTTCTGCAAATGATTCATTCACTGCCGAGGGTGTGACAGGACGTGACTGCAGTTGTTGACACTACTCATCAATCAACATCCTGTCAACAAAATTCTTTCGTATGGCGTGAACAACCCCCAGTTACCAGCACCCAGCACCCACCCTAGTGATGATGACACATCCGGTCTGAGAGATGGTCTCAGCATTCTGAGGTATGGTGTTGTGGATGACGTTGTGTGACAATTAGCGGCGGTTTGCTGTACTCAGGATTTTTGTGAGCATTGACCCAATCACCGGACCTTGGAATCAGCTGTGTCTACTGTGGGACACACACACACAAGTCTACGGGATTGCGGGAGCAATTTCACATTATCAAGAAATTAAAGAAAGGATGTTATGTGTGTGATTTTCAAGATATCACAGCAATGTCGAAGTGCAACCAAATAAATTCCTAATTCGAGGTATTGTTGCGAATTGCCAACAGACTCGACTGGCCAGGATAGATCAAATAGCGCCACATGTTAAGGTGATCGATCATCCTCAGGGCAAGACACGCCTGTTAGAGCTGCTTGCCGACTACAGATATAGTAGCCTTGCCAGGGGAAACGCTAGGTCAGACAGATTTAACATCCCATCATATAGCGTTAAAGGAAGGAACCAACCCTATTTACATACCAGCTTATAGACTACCTCATAGCCAGCGCGCTGTAGTGCAAGATATGGTACAGGGTATGTTAGATGAGAATGTCATTAGACACTCAAAATCCCCCTTTAATAGCCCATTATTCCTCGTCCCGAAAAAGGATGGTGGATGGCGCCCTGTCATAGATTTCAGGCGCGTAAATAATCAAACAATCCCTGATAGGTACCCAATGCCTATCTTGAGTGACATATTGCAATCCTTAGGCAAGGATAATGCGGTATTTAGCAACTTAGATTTGCTTAGTGGGTATTGGCAAATACCACTCGATGAAAAATCACGAGAAATCACGGCATTTAGCACGCTTCTAGGCCACTTTGAGTTTCTACGAATGCCATTTGGTCTCAGAAATGCCCCACTAACATTTCAAAGAATGATCAACACCCTGTTTGCCGGTCTAATTGGTAACACAGTCTGCGCTTATTTGGATGATCTAATAGTAGTCAGTAAGGACGTCGATTCCCATCTGATTAAACTGCGTGAAGTTTTGGCCAAACTTTCCACAGCAGGACTCAAAATAAAACTCTCAAAGTGCGAGTTTTTAAAATCCAGAATCCATTTCCTTGGTCATGTAGTCGACGGTGAGGGCATACACACAGTTAATGATAAAGTCAAAGCTGTATCTCAGTTCCCGCGTCCTACCTCAAATGATCATGCGCGTAGCCTTCTCGGATTATCTGGTTAAAATCGTTCCTTTATCAAGGACTATGCAACATTAGCATCGCCCCGAACGAGGTTGCTCAAAAAAGATGCAGTGTTTATATAGGATGCTGAACACGAGGAAGGTTTTACGGCATTGAAGACAGCGCTAACCAATGCCCCGGTTCTAGCATTCCCAGACTACACTCAACCTTTCACTCTCTGTACTGACGCTCCCGGAATTGGAGTCGGAGCAGTGCTCATGCAAGAGGACACGCGTGGGAAGTTTAGAGTGATAGCATTTGCAAGTCGCAAACTAATCGATGCTGAAACACGTTATTCGGCGACGCATTTAGAAACGTTAGCCGTTGTGTGGGCACTTAAGAAGTTCAAAGACATTATCTTTGGCTACAAGATAACTGTTTTTACTGATCATGCGGCAGTCACCGAACTGTTCCATGGCAGAAACTTATCAGGCAGATTAGCACGCTGGTATCTGACAATTCAAGAGTTTGACCCCGAATTTAGGTATTTACCTGGGAGGGCGAATGTTGTCGCCGACGCTCTGTCAAGAAATATAGCACCAGTAATGCCTGTATCAGCATTCACTCTTTCGCAGCTGGAAGATGAGCAACGACGCGACCCATATTGGTCAACTGTTATTTTTGCTCTCGAATCGGGCGAGGATGTTAAACTCCCCAAGTTATTTCTTCCCTTAAGTCAGTTTGAATTACGACATAACATACTCCATAGGACGAGAAAATCTCCTGAGGGTAATGTGTCTCAAATAGTCGTACCTGACACGTTGCGCAAAGCAGTAATAACATTGTTCCACGATGTCCCACAAGCAGGTCACCAAGGTCGTGATAAATGCTTAGCGGATTTACGAAAGAAGTATTTCTGGAACACTATGAAGAAAGACATAGAATTACACATAGCTAATTGTTTGGCATGTGCTCAACATAAAGGATCAACAGGATCACCTGCCCCGATTCTACAATATCCTACACCAGACTGTCCGTTTGACACAGTCGCTGTTGATGTGTTACAACTCCCAATGAGTCATCAGGGATCAGGATACGTCTTAGTGTGTGTGGATCATTTTTCCAGGTTCGTGGTCTTGGTCCCACTAAAAAGCAAAACGGCCGAAGCAGTAGCCTATGCTATAGTGATGAATCTCATATGTCCATATACTACGCCTAAAGTTCTACTCTCTGATAATGGAACAGAGTTCAAGAATGAGCTAATAGAGCATATATGTTTACAATATGGAATTAAACAAACTTTTGTGACAGCTTATCATCCACAGGCTAATGGCCTTGTTGAAAGAACCAATCGTAAAATCCTAGAAATACTGCGTCCAATTGTTAGTGGTTTTCAATACGCATGGGAGGATTGGTTACCGCAGGTTGCAGCGTCGATTAATGGGTCAGTTAATAGCTCTACGGGCAAAACACCCTACTATATTGTCTATGGCACAGATAAACGTCTGCCTTACGACATCCTTACAGAGGCGCCATACCCGGTATATAATACGGATGATTTTGCGGCAAAACAAATTCATGTCTTTACAGAAATTCATAACCAAGTACGATCACAGCTAGCGGCGTCACGCGCCGAAATGATCATCAAACAACATAAACATGCGAAACCTATCGCACTGAACGTTGGGGACGCTGTTATGTTACGGGAACCTGAAAGGAACTCCAAACTTTCGGCGAAAATTTCTGGTCCATTCCGCATAATCTCAAAAGAAGCAGGCAACAAATTCAAAATATGGAAGCCTAATGCACAGATCGCAGATGTCGTGCACGCGGATCGTCTGAAGAAGACCCAGATATATGTCTTACCTCAAGTTGATGATAATGTGATTGATACATCCTTACAGACTGTTCAGAAGCAAAATGTCCCAAATGACTATTGTATGAAACTACGTTCTGCGAGTAGACGTTAACTCGTTTGTAATTCCTTACAGAATCGCTGGGATCGTCAGTGTCTTGCTTCTACTCTGTTGTGGCACCGTTGTGTTGACGAAAATGTCCACATTAGTCCTCAAACCAGGTGCACTGGTGCCACCTCTCGGACGCGTTCTCATAGCTGAGGACGTGGTGAACATCAAGTATGAACTACAGCCACTACTCCAACTTCCGCGTCAGATGGAAAACGTCGACGGCCAACTACAATCAGCATTGGACATCCTTCATAGTCTCAGCACAGCTTCGAAGAATTCGACAATAGTTTCACAAACTATAGACCTTCTACACTATCGTCTCCAGAACCTTCGCGAGTTTCTAGTTGATGTGGGGAAAAATCGACCTGCATCTCAAGCGGATCTTGCTCAAGAAGTGCATTCTCAGGCACGACGAAAAAGGGGTCTCTTTAATTTTGTGGGTCTTATCCAAAGCGCTTTGTTTGGCACGGCAACGGCCGATGATGTAGCTAAATTGGGGGACCGAATGAACGTTGTCGTTCAGGCTGTATCTCAACAGAATCGCGTTATTTCTCAAACCTTTCACGCGATTACTGCTCTAGAATCAAAGGTTAATGCAATCATAATGGAGTCTAACCAAGTTTCGAGGATTGTTACTAGGATACAGAAAGCAATTCCGACGTTAGAATGGCTCCTTTACTTCACAGATATTTGCATGCTGCTGAAATTTCAGTTCATAAAATTGTAACCTCTAAAACTGAACTAATAGACAGCATTGTAGATGCCGGGATAGGACGTGTGGACGCGAAGCTTGTGCCTGTGCAGACGCTTCTTGAAGCTTTAAAAATAGCCAAGTTGCTGTATCTTTTAACTCCTATTTTCAATGACAATGAGGTTCACTATTATTACCCGCTGTTGGAGTCAACCCTCACGCACAATGCAATTCTGATCCACATTCCTATGCGAGGGCAACATGAGTTTAATGCATGGCATTTAGAACCCTTCCCCTGGTTTGTGAACGACACACTGTATACCCTAGATAGGCCTAAAGAACTTTTCTTAGTAGATGAAGAATATTCACTGTTATCAATAGAGGATTCTGAGGTACTGTCACGGTGTAAGTCGTCTTATCTACACCTACACGTATGTCCAGCCTACATGTTTGCATTTATTCCTGCTGCAGAAGGAATATGTGAATTGGCAGTCATACAACCAAATGTACGCACAGCGTTAGCGCAATGCAGTTATAGGCCAGTTAGTCTAAAGACTGTGTTCCACGCTCACCTTCACAATGTGCAGTATTTGTTCTTTCCAAATCTCACTACTGTAATTTTAAAATGCCAAAATGGTGTTAAGCAGCTAGTTGTGAAAGGGCATTACAAGGCTCCTGATTACTGTGAAATCACTTGTAGTACATTACGGACCTTGCCTACTCATCAGCATTTTCCGTTAAATCGAAAACTCAAGTCTGCTTTAATTCCACTTCCTAAAATGAATTTCACTATCAAGGATATTCAAATAGTATCAGAGAAATTAAAAGTATTAGCTTTCTTGAACGAGACACATTTTGCTGATTTGAATAATAACTTGCCATTTTACCTGTCACGGGAATTTGCACTACCAAGTCTTACGATTCCCTCTATTCTGTTAATTCTGGCAATAATGTTCTTGTTCTGTTATTACCGGCAGTATCATCCAAATTCAACATTGTTCATAACATACTAACCCGTACGACACAAAAGTCTAGGTCCCCTGTAGTAGAGAATACCCCTACAGTAATTTCCCCAGCTTAGTGTCTACATATCTGATTATAACATGGTTAGGGTTGTCTAGGATGTACTGTACTCTGTGAGTTATTTAGGCCTCACGGAGCTCGGCTGGTAGGTGACCGAGCGATGTAATAGGCCCCTGTCTCATCAACAGAACGTATTATATAAATGGGTCAATACATCTGATATTATATTCAGATTCACCACCCTGTAACTTTCCACTGTCTATGAGTAAGACATGAGATTGACACGTGAGCGGGCAACTTACCCAAGAGGGCGAGACCCATAGCTCAGCATTTCTGTAAGCATGCACTGCGATGCCCCTAAGCTTCAGTAGCTCACCTCAACTCATATCGTAAGGACGTGACCTAACGTTTATCATACATAAACGCCGTCCCTTTCTCATTCACTCCTAGACAGTGAGACTTACGGTTGATATACACTCAGGAAATATATATACAACCTTTTATAATAAAACAAAGGAACTACCGTTTGGGTTTCGTTACTTAAAACCCAAATATAAATATGTGTGAACGGACAAGCAGCCGATTCAAGGGGACTCTGTTATACTCGATCAGGGGCCTTTGTTAGACTCGATTAGGGGCCTTTGTTATACTCGATCATGGCACTTTGTTATACTCGACCAGGGAATTGTTTATACTCGATTTGGGGGCTTTGTTATACTCGATCAGTTGACTTTGTTATACTCGATCAGAGCACTTTGTTATTCTCAACGAGGGGCTTTTGTTATAGTCGACCTGGGGGTTTTGTTATACTCGTCTCAAGTGACTTTGTTGTACTCGATCAGGGGGCTTTGTTATACTCGACCAGGGGACTTCTTTATACTCGTTCATGGGACTTTGTTATACTCGATTAGGGGCTTTTGTTATATCGACCAGGGGACTTTGTTATACTCGATCAGGGTACTTTGTTATACTCGATAAGGGGCCTTTGTTATATGCGACCACTGGACTTTGTTATACTCGTTGAGGGGCCTTTGTTATACTCGACCACTGGACTTTGTTATACTCGATCAGGGACTTTGTTATACTCGATCATGGGACTTTGTTATACTCGATCAGGGAACTTTGTTATACTCGATCAGGGCACTTTGTTATACTCGATTAGGGGACTTTGTTATACTCGATCAGGGGATTTTGTTATACTCGATGAGGGGCTTTTGTTATAGTTGACTTGGGGGCTTTGAAATACTCGATCAGGGGACTTTGTTATACTCGATCAAGTATCTCTGTTGAACTCGATCAGGAGGCTTTATTTTTCTCGACCAGGGGACTTTGTTATACTCGTTCAGGGGACTTTGTTATTCTCGATTACGGGCTATTGTTATATGGACAAGGGAACCTTGTTATACTCGACCAGGGGCTTTTGTAATGCTCGATCAGAGGACTTTGTTATACTCGGTGAGGGGCCTTTGTTTTACTCGATGAGGGGCCTTTGATATACTCGATCAGGGGACTTTGTTATACTCGATCAAGGGACTTTGTTATACTCGATCAAGGGACTTTGTTATACTCGATGAGGGGACTTGGTTATACACGACCATGGGAATTTGTTATTATCAATCAGGGGACTTTGTTATACTCGGTCAGGGGACTTTTTTATACTCGATTAGGTGACTTTGTTATACTCGATCAGGGGACTTTGTTATACTCGATCAGGGGACTTTGTTATACTCGATCAGGGGACTTTGTTATATTCAATGAGGGGTCTTTGTTATACTCCATCAGGGGACTTTGTTATACTCGATCATGGCACTTTGTTATACTCGATCAGGGCACTTTGGTATACTGGACCAGGGGACTTTGTTATGCCCGACCAGGGGCCTTTGTTTTGCTCGATCGGGGCACTTTGTTATACTCGACCAGGGGCCTTTGTTATGCTCGAACAGAGGCCTTTGTTATACTTGATCAGGGGCCTTTATGTACTTGACTAGGGGTCTTTGTTATACTCGACTAGGGGCATTTGTTATACTCGATTAGGGGACTTTGTTATACTCGATCAGGGCACATTGATATACTCGATCAGGGGACTTTGTTATACTCGATCAGGGCACTTTGTTATACTCGATCAGGGGACATTGTTATACTCGATCAGGAGCCATTGTTATACTCGATCAGGGGACTTTGTTATACGCGATGAGGGGGCTTTGTTATATTCGACGAAGGGACTGTGTTATACTCGACCAGGGAACTTTGTTATTCTCGAAAAGAGGACTTTGTTATACTAGACCAGGATACTTTGTTATACTCGATTAGGGGTCTTTGTTATACTCGATCAAGGGTCTTTGTTATACTCGATAAGTGGGCATTGTTATACTCGACCAGGGGACTTTGATATACTCGTTTAGAGGACTTTGTTATACTCGATCAGGGGCCTTTGTTATACTCGACCAGGGGACTTTATTATACTCGATCAGGGTACTTTGTTATACTCGATAAGGGAACTTTGTTATACTCGACCAGAGGAATTTGTTATACTCGACCAGGGGAAGTTGTTATGCTCGACTAGGGGACTTTGTTATTCTCTATCAGGGGACTTTGCTATACTCGATCAGGGGACATTGTTACACTCGATCAGGGGACTTTGTTATACTCGATCAGGGGATTTTGTTATACTCAATGAGGGGGCTTTGTTATACTCAATAAGGGGCCTTTGTTATACTCGACCACTGGACTTTGTTATACTCGATTACGGGCCTTTGTTATACTCGACCACTGGACTTTGTTATACTCGAACAGGAGACTTTGTTATACTCGATGAGGGGGCTTTGTTATACTCGATGAGGAGCCTTCGTTAGAATCGAAAAGGGGCCTTTGTTATACTCGATCTAAGGACTTTGTTATACTCGATCAGGTAGCTTTTTTATACTCGATCAGGGGACTTTGTTATACTCGACAAAGGGCCTTTGTTATACTCGATTAGGGGAATTTGTAATACTCAACCAGGGGACTTTGTTATACTCGATTAGGGGACTTTGTTATACTCGATCAGGGGACTCTGTTATACTCGATCAAGGGATTTTGTTATAATTGATCAGGGGACTTTCTTATACTCGATGAGGGGCCTTTGTTATACTCGTTCAGGGGACTTTGTTATACTCGATGAGGGAACTTTGTTATATTCGAGCAAGGGTCTTTATTATACTCGACCAGGCGACTTTTTTGTACTCGATTAGGAGGCTTTGTTATACTCAATCAGGGGCCTTTGTTAGACTCGATCAGGGGCCTTTGTTAGACTTGATCAGGGGACTTTGTTATACTCGACCAGGGCTCTTTGTTATACTCGACCAGGCGACTTTTTTGTACTCGATTAGGAGGCTTTGTTATACTCGATTAGGGGACTTTGTTATACTCGATTAGGGCACTTTGTTATACTCGATCAGTTGACTTTGTTATACTCGATCAGGGCACTTTGTTATACTCGATCAGGGACTCTGTTATACTCGATCAGGGATCTTTGTTAGACTCGATTAGGGGCCTTTGTTATACTCGATCATGGCACTTTGTTATACTCGATTAGGGGCTTTTGTTATATCGACCAGGGGAGTTTGTTATACTCGATCATGGTACTTTGTAATACTTGATAAGGGGCCTTTGTTATACTCGACCACTGGACTTTGTTATACTCGATCTGGGACTTTGTTATACTCGTTCATCGGACTTTGTTATACTCGATCAGGGAACTTTGTTATACTCGATCAGGGGACTTTGATATATTAGATGAGGGGGGCTTTGTTATACTCGATGAAGGTACTTTGTTATACTCGACCAGGGGACTTTGTTATTCTCGATCAGGGGACTTTGTTAGACTCGATCAGGGGACTTTGTTATACTCGATCAGGGGACTTTGATATACTCGATCAGGGGACTATGTTATACTCAACTAGGGCCCGTTGTTTATACTCGATTAGGGGACTTTGTTATACTCGATCAGGGCATTTTGAAATACTCGATCGGAGGACTTTGTTATACTCGATCAGGGTACTTTGTTATACTCAACAAAGACCCTTTGTTATACTTGATTAGGGGCCTTTATATACTTGACTAGGGGTCTTTGCTATACTGGACTAGGGGCCTTTGTTATACACGATTAGGGTCTTTGTTAAACTCGATCAGGGCACTTTGTTATACTCGATCAGCTGACTTTGTTATACTCGATGAGGGGCCTTTATTATACTCGATGAAGGGCCCTTGTTATACAAGATTATGGAACTTTGTTATACTCGATCAGTGGCCATTGTTAGACTCGATCAGGGGATTTTGTTATAATTGATCATGGGACTTTCTTATACTCGATGAGGAGCCTTTGTTATACTCGATCAAGGGTCTTTCTTATACTCCATCAGGGGACTTTGTTTTGCTCGATCAGGGGACTTTTTTATACTCGATGAGGGGACTTTGCTATACTCGATGAGAGGGCTTTGTTATACTCGACCAGGGGACTTTGTTATACTCGATCAGGGGACTTTGTTATACTCGATCATGGGACTTTGCAAAACTCGATCAGGGGGCTTTGTTAAACTCGATGAGGGGCCTTTGTTATATTCGACCACTGAAGTTTGTTATACTCGTTGAGGGGCCTTTGTTATACTTAACCACTGGACTTTGTTATACTCGATTAGGGGACTTTGTTATACTCGATCATGGGACTTTGTTATACTCGATCAGGGAACTTTGTTATACTCGATCAGGGGACTTTGTTATACTAGATGAGGGGGCTTTGTTATACTCGATGAAGGGACTTTGTTATACTCGACCAGGGGCCTTTGTTTTGCTCGACTAGGGGCCTTTGTTATACTTGATGAGGGGCCTTTATATACTCGACGAGGGGTCCTTGTTGTACTCGATTAGAGGACTTTGTTTTACTCGATCGGGGCACTTTGTTATACTCGACCTGGGGACTTTGTTATGCTCGACCAGGGGCCTTTGTTTTGCTCGATCGGAGCACTTTGTTATACTCGACCAAGGGCCTTTGTTATGCTTCGACCAGGGGCCTTTGTTTTGCTCGACCAGGGGCCTTTGTTATACTTGATTAGGGGCCTTTATATACTCGACTAGGGGTCTTTGTTATACTCGACTAGGGGCCTTTGTTATACACGATTAGGGACTTTGTTAAACTCGATCAGGGCACTTTGTTATACTCGATCAGGGCACTTTGTTATACTCGATCAGCGGACTTTGTTATACTCGATGAGGGTCATGTATTATACTCGATGAAGGGCCCTTGTTATACAAGATTAGGGAACTTTGTTATACTCGATCAGGGGCCTTTGTTAGACTCGATCAAGGGATTTTGTTATAATTGATCAGGGGACTTTCTTATACTCGATGAGGAGCCTTTGTTATACTCGATTAGGGGCCTTTGATATACACGATCAAGGGCCTTTGTTATACTCGATCAGGGGACTTTGTTATGCTCGATCAGGGGACTTTTTTATACTCGATGAGGGGACTTTGCTTTACTCGATGAGGGCTTTGTTATACTCGACCAGGGGACTTTGTTATACTCGATCAGGGGACTTTGTTATTCTCGATCAGGGTACTTTGTTATACTCGATAAGGGGACTTTCTTAAACTCGATCAGGGGAATTTGTTATACCCGACTAGGGTACTTTTTTATACTTGACCAAAGAACTTTTTATACTTGACCATGCGACTTTGTTATACTAGATCAGGGGACTTTGTTAAACTCGATCAGGGGGCTTTGTTATACTCGATAGGGGCCTTTGTTATATTCGACCACTGAAGTTTGTTATACTCGTTGAGGGGCCTTTGTTATACTTAACCACTGGACTTTGTTATACTCGATCAGGGGACTTTGTTATACTCGATCAGGGGACTTTGTTATACTCGACCAGGGGTCTTTGTTATACTCGACCAGGCGACTTTTTCATACTCGATTAGGAGGCTTTGTTATACTCGATTAGGGGACTTTGTTATACTCGATCAGGGCACTTTGTTATACTCGATCAGTTGACTTTGTTATACTCAATCAGGGCACTTTGTTATACTCGATCAGGGGACTTTGTTATACTCGATCAGGGGCCTTTGTTAGACTCGATTAGGGGCCTTTGTTATACTCGATCATGGCACTTTGTTATACTCGACCAGGGAATTTTTTATCCTCCATGAGGGGGCTTTGTTATACTCGATCAGTTGACTTTGTTATACTCGATCAGGGCACTTTGTTGTACTCGACGAGGGGCTTTTGTTATAGTCGACTTGGGGGCTTTGTTATACTCGATCAAGTGACTTTGTTGTACCCGATCACGGTACTTTGTTATACTCGATAAGAGGCCTATGTTATATGCGACCACTGGACTTTGTTATACTCTTTGAGGGGCCTCTGTTATACACGACCACTGGACTTTGGTATACTCGATCAGGGGACTTTGTTATACTCGATCAGGGGACTTTGTTATACTCGATCAGGGAACTTTGTTATACTCGATCAGGGGACTTTGATATACTAGATGAGGGGGTTTTGTTATACTCGATGAAGGGACTTTGTTATACTCGATCAGGGGACTTTGTTATTTTCGATCAGGGGACTTTGTTATACTCGATCAGGTGACTTTGTTATACTCGATCAGGGGACTTTGATATACTCGATCAGGGAACTATGTTATACTCAATCATGGGGCTTTGTTATGCTCGACCAGGGGACTTTGTGATACTCGATCATGGCACTTTGTTATATTCGATCAGGGGACATTGTTATACTCGATCAGGAGCCTTTGTTATACTCGATCAGGTGACTTTGTTATACGCGATGAGGGGGCTTTGTTATACTCGACGAGGGGACTGTCTTATACTCGACCAGGCGACTTTATTATTCTCGAAAAGAGGACTTTGTTATACTAGACCAGGATACATTGTTATACTCGATCAGGGGTCTTTGTTATACTCGATCAAGGATCTTTGTTATACTCGATCAGTGGGCATTGTTATACTCGGGCAGGGGACTTAATTATACTCGATCAGGGCACTTTGTTATACTCGATAAGGGAACTTTGTTATACTCGAACAGGGGACTTTGTTATACTAGATGAGGAGGCTTTGTTATACTCGATGAAGGGACTTTGTTATACTCGACCAGGGGCCTTTGTTATATTCGACCACTGAAGTTTGTTATACTCGTTGAGGGGCCTTTGTTATACTTAACCACTGGACTTTGTTATACTCAATCAGTGAACTTTGTTATACTCGATCAGGGGACTTTGTTATACTCGATCAGGGAACTTTGTTATACTCGATGAGGGGACTTTGTTATACTAGATGAGGGGGCTTTGTTATACTCGATGAAGGGACTTTGTTATACTCGACCAGGGTACTTTGTTATACTTAACCAAGAGCCAATGTTATACTTCATCAGGGGCCTTTATATACTCGAACAGGGGTCTTTGTTATACTCGACTAGGGGCCGTTGTTAAGCTCGATTAGGGGACTTTGTTATACTCGATCAGGGCACTTTGTAATACTCGATCGGGGGACTTTGTTATACTCGATCAGGGTACTTTGTTATACTTAACCAAGAGCCAATGTTATACTTCATCAGGGGCCTTTATATACTCGACTAGGGGTCTTTGTTATACTCGACTAGGGGCCTTTGTTATACACGATTAGGGACTTTGTTAAACTCGATCAGGGCACTTTGTTATACTCGATCAGGGGACTTTGTTATACTCGATCAGCGGACTTTGTTATACTCGATGAGGGGCCTTTATTATACTCGATGAAGGGCCCTTGTTATACAAGATTAGGGAACTTTGTTATACTCGATCAGTGGCCTTTGTTAGACTCGATCAGGGGATTTTGTTATAATTGATCAGGGGACTTTCTTATACTCGATGAGGAGCCTTTGTTATGCTCGACCAGGGGCCTTTGTTTCGCTCGACCAGGGGCCTTTGTTTTACATGATCAGGGGCCTTTATATACTCGGCTAGGGGTCTTTGTTATACTCGATCAGGGCACTTTGTTATACTCGATCAGGGGACGTTGTTATACTCGATCAGGGCACTTTGTTATACTCGATGAGGGGACTCTGTTATACTCGATGAGGGGGCCTTTGTTATACTCGATGAAGGGCCTTTGTTATACAAGATTAGGAGACTTTGTTATACTCGATCATGGGGCTTTGTTATACTCGATCAGTGAACTTTGTTATACTCGATCAGGGGACATTGTTATACTAGATGAGGGGGCTTTGTTATACTCGATTAAGGGACTTTGTTATACTCGACCAGGGGACTTTGTTATTCTCGATTAGGGAACTTTGTTATACTCGATCAGGAGACTTTGTTATACTCGACCAGGGGTCTTTGTTATACTCGACCAGGCGACTTTTTCATACTCGATTAGGAGGCTTTGTTATACTCGATTAAATGACTTTGTTATACTCGATCAGGGCACTTTGTTATACTCGATCAGTTGACTTTGTTATACTCGATCAGGGCACTTTGTTATACTCGATCAGGGGAATTTGTTATACTCGATCAGGGGCCTTTGTTATACTCGATCAGTTGACTTTGTTATACTCGATCAGGGCACTTTGTTATACTCGACGAGGGGCTTTTGTTATAGTCGACTTGGGGACTTTGTTATACTCGATCAGGGAACTTTGATATACTAGATGAGGGGGCTTTGTTATACTCGATGAAGGGACTTTGTTATACTCGATCAGGGGTCATTGTTATACTCGATCAAGGATTTTTGTTATACTCGATCAGTGGGCATTGTTATACTCGACCAAGGGACTTAATTATACTCGATCAGGGGACTTTGTTATACTCGATCAGGGAACTTTGTTATACTCGATCAGGGCACTTTGTTATACTCGACGAGGGGCTTTTGTTATAGTCGACTTGGGGACTTTGTTATACTCGATCAGGGAACTTTGTTATTTTCGATCAGGGGACTTTGTTATACTCGATCAGGGGTCTTTGTTATACTCGATCAGGGGTCATTGTTTTACTCGATCAAGGATTTTTGTTATACTCGATCAGTGGGCATTGTTATACTCGACCAGGGGACTTATGTATACTCGATCAGGGGACTTTGTTATACTCGATCAGGGAACTTTGTTATACTCGATCATGGGTCTTTGTTATACTAGATGAGGGGGCTTTGTTATACTCGACCAGAGGCCTTTGTTTTGCTCGACCAGACGCCTTTGTTATACTTGATGAGGGGCCTTTATATACTCGACTAGGGGTCCTTGTTGTACTCGATTAGGGTACTTTGTTTTACTCAATTGGGGCACTTTGTTATACTCGATCAGGGCACTTTGTTATACTCGACCTGGGGACTTTGTTATGCTCGACCAGGGGCCTTTGTTTTGCTCGATCGGGGCACTTTGTTATACTCGACCAAGGGCCTTTGTTATGCTCGACCAGGGGCCTTTGTTTTGCTCGACCAGGGGCCTTTGTTATACTTGATCAGGGGCCTTTATATACTCGACTAGGGGTCTTTGTTATTCTCGACTAGGGGCCTTTGTTATACACGATTAGGGACTTTGTTAAACTCGATCAGGGCACTTTGTTATACTCGATCAGCGGACTTTGTTATACTCGATGAGGGGCCTTTATTATACTCGATGAAGGGCCCTTGTTATACAAGATTAGGGAACTTTGTTATACTCGATCAGGGGCCTTTGTTAGACTCGATCAGGGGATTTTGTTTTAATTGATCAGGGGACTTTCTTATACTCGATGAGGAGCCTTTGTTATACTCGATTAGGGGCCTTTGATATACTCTATCAAGGGCCTTTCTTATACTCGATCAAAGGACTTTGTTATGCTCGATCAGGGGACTTTTTTTACTCGTTCAGGGGACTTTGCTATACTCGATGAGAGAGCTTTGTTATACTCGACCAGGGGACTTAGTTATACTCGATCAGGGGACTTTGTTATATTCGATCAAGGGACTTTGTTAAACTCGATTAGGGGGCTTTGTTATACTCGATCAGGGGCCTTTGTTATACTCGATCAGGGGACTTTGTTATACTAGATGAGGAGGCTTTGTTATACTCGATGAAGGGACTTTGTTATACTCGACCAAGGGCCTTTGTATACTCGACTAGGGGTCTTTGTTATACTCGACTAGGGGCCGTTGTTATACTCGATTAGGGGACTTTGTTACACTCGATCAGGGCACTTTGCTATACTCGATCAGGGGACCTTGTTATACTCGATCAGGGCACTTTGTTATACTCGACCAAGCACCTTTGCTATGTTCGACCAGGGGCCTTTGTTTTGCTCGACCAGGGGCCTTAGTATACTTGATTAGGGGCCTTTATATACTCGACTAGGGTCTTTGTTATACTCGACTAGGGGCCTTTGTTATACTCGATTAGGGGACTTTGTTATACTCGATGAGAGGCCTTTGTTATACTCGATGAAGGGCCTTTGTTATACAAGATTAGGGGATTTTGTTATACTCGATCATGGGGCTTTGTTATACTCGACCAGGGGACTTTGTTATACTCAATGAGGGGGTTTTGTTATACTCGACCAGGGGCCTTTGTTATGCTCGACCAGGGGCCTTTGTTTTGCTCGACCAAGGGTCTTTGTTATACTTGAACAGGGGCCTTTATATACTCGACTAGGGGTCTTTATTATACTCGATTTCGGGACTTTGTTTTATTCGACAGGGGCACTTTGTTACACTCGATCAGGGCACTTTGTTATACTCGACCAGGGAACTTTGATATACTCGACCAGAGGACTTTGTTATACTCGATCAGGGGACTTTGTTAAACTCGATTAGGGGACCTTGTTATACTCGATTAGGTGAATTTGTTATACTCGATCAGGGGACTGTTATACTCGACATGGGGACTTTGTTATACTTGATCAAGGGGCTTTGTTATACTCGATCAGGGGACTTTGTTATACTCCATCAGGGGCCTTTGTTTTACTCTTAAAAGGCCTTTGATATACTCGATCAGGGGACTTTGTTATACTCGATCAGGGGCCTTTGTTATACTCGATGAAGGGCATTTGTTATACAAGATTAGGGGACTTTGTTATACTTGATCAGGGGCCTTTGTTAGTCTCGATTAGGTCCCTTTGTTAGAGTCGATCAGGCTCCTTTTTTTTTACTAGATCAGGGGACTTTGTTATACTTGATGATGGGGCTTTGTTATACTTGATCAGGGGACTTTGCTATCCTCGATCAGGAGGCTTTGTTATACCTGACCAGGGGACTTTGTTATACTAGATAAGGGGACTTTGTTTTACTCGATCAGGGTACTTTGTTATACTCGATAAGGGAACTTTGTTATACTCGACCAGAGGACTTTGTTATACTCGACCAGGGGAGTTGTTATGCTCGACTAGGGGACTTTGTTATACTCTATCAGGGGACTTTGCTATACTCGATCAGGGGACTTTGTTATACTCGATCAGGGGACTTTGTTATACTCGATCAGGATATTTTGTTATACTCAATGAGGGGCCTTTGTTATACTCGACCACTGGACTTTGTTATACTCGATTAGGGGCCTTTGTTGTACTCGACCACTTGACTTTGTTATACTCGAACAGGAGACTTTGTTATACTCGATGAGGGGGCTTTGTTATACTCGATGAGGAGCCTTCGTTAGAATCGAAAAGGGGCCTTTGTTATCCTCGATCTAAGGACTTTGTTATACTCGATCAGGTGGCTTTTTTATACTCGATCAGGGGACTTTGTTATACTCGACAAAGGGCCTTTGTTAAACTCGATTAGGGGAATTTGTAATACTCAACCAGGGGACTTTGTTATATTCGATTAGGGGACTTTGTTATACTCGATCAGGGGACTCTGTTATACTCGATCATCAGATTTTGTTATAATTGATCAGGGGACTTTCTTATACTCGATGAGGGGCCTATGTTATACTCGATCAGGGGTCTTTGTTACACTCGATGAGGGAACTTTGTTATATTCGAGCAAGGGTCTTTATTATACTCGACCAGGCGACTTTTTTGTACTCGATAAGGAGGCTTTGTTATACTCGATTAGAAGACTTTGTTATACTCGATCAGGGGGCTTTGTTATACTCAATCAGGGGCCTTTGTTAGACTCGATCAGGGGCCTTTGTTAGACTTGATCAGGGGACTTTGTTATACTCGACCAGGGGTCTTTGTTATACTCGACCAGGCGACTTTTTTGTACTCGATTAGGAGGCTGTGTTATACTCGATTAGGGGACTTTGTTATACTCGATCAGGGCACTTTGTTATACTCGATCAGTTGACTTTGTTATACTCGATCAGGGCACTGTGTTATACTCGATCATGGGACACTGTTATACTCGATCAGGGGCCTTTGTTAGACTCGATTAGGGGCCTTTGTTATACTCGACCATCGAACTTTGTTATGCTCGACCAGGGGCCTTTGTTTTGCTCGACCAGGGGCCTTTGATATTCTGGATGAGGGGCCTATATATACTCGACTAGGGGTCTTTGTTATACTCGAATAGGGGCGTTTGTTATACTCGACCAGAGGTCTTTGTTATACTCGACTAGGGCCCGTTGTTTATACTCGATTAGGGGACTTTGTTATACTCGATCAGGGCACTTTGTAATACTCGATCAGGGGACTTTGTTATACTCGATCAGGGTGCTTTGTTATACTCAACCAAGAGCCAATGTTATACTTCATCAGGGGCCTTTATATACTCGACTAGGGGTCTTTGCTATACTCGACTAGGGGCCTTTGTTATACACGATTAGGGACTTTGTTAAACTCGATCAGGGCACTTTGTTATACTCGATCAGGGGACTTTGTTATACTCGATCAGCGGACTTTGTTATACTCGATGAGGGGCCTTTATTATACTCGATGAAGGGCCCTTGTTATACAAGATTAGGGAACTTTGTTATACTCGATCAGTGGCCTTTGTTATACTCGATCAGGGGACTTTGTTATGCTCGATGAGGGGACTTTTTTATACTCGATGAGGGGACTTTGCTATACTCGATGAGAGGGCTTTGTTATACTCGACCAGGGGACTTTGTTATACTCGATCAGGGGCCTTTGTTAAATTCGACCACTGAAGTTTGTTATACTCGTTGAGGGGCCTTTGTTATACTTAACCACTGGACTTTATTATACTCGAACAGGGAACTTTGTTATACTCGATCAGGGGACTTTGTTATACTCGATGAAGGTGCTTTGTTATACTTGACCAGGGGCCTTTGTTTTGGTCGACTAGGGGCCTTTGTTATACTTGATGAGGGGCCTTTATATACTCGACGAGGGGTCCGTGTTGTACTCGATTAGGGGACTTTGTTTTACTCGATGGGGGCACTTTGTTATACTCGACCTGGGGACTTTGTTATGCTCGACCAGGGGCCTTTGTTTTGCTCGATCGGGGCACTTTGTTATACTCGACCAAGGGCTTTTGTTATGCTCGACCAGGGGCCTTTGTTTTGCTCGCCCAGGGGCCTTTGTTATACTTGATCAGGGGCCTTTATATACTCGACTAGGGGCCTTTGTTATACTCGACTAGGGGCCGTTGTTATACTCGATTAGGGGACTTTGTTATACTCGATCAGGGCACTTTGTAATACTCGTTCGGGGAACTTTGTTATACTCCATCAGGGTACTTTGTTATGCTCAACCAAGAGCCTATGTTATACTTGATCAGGGGTCTTTATATACTCGACTAGGGGTCTTTGTTATACTCGACTAGGGGCCTTTGTTATACACGATTAGGTTTTTCTTAAACTCGATCAGGGCACTTTGTTATACTCGATCAGGGGACTTTGTTATACTCGATCAGCGGACTTTGTTATACTCGATGAGGGGCCTTTATTATACTCGATGAAGGGCCCTTGTTATACAAGATTAGGGAACTTTGTTATACTCGATCAGGGGCCTTTGTTAGACTCGATCAGGAGATTTTGTTTTAATTGATCAGGGGACTTTCTTAAACTCGATGAGGAGCCTTTGTTATACTCGATTAGGGGCCTTTGATATACTCGATCAAGGGCCTTTGTTATACTCGATCAGGGGAGTTTGTTATGCTCGATCAGGGGACTTTTTTATACTCGATGAGGGTCTTTGCTTTACACGATGAGAGGGCTTTGTTATACTCGACCAGGGGACTTTGTTATACTCGATCAGGGGACTTTGTTATTCTCGATCAGGGTACTTTGTTATACTCGATAAGGAGACTTTCTTAAACTCGATCAGGGGAATTTGTTATACCCGACCATGGGACTTTTTTATACTCGACCAAAGGACTTTGTTATACTTCACCAGGCGACTTTGTTATACTAGATCAGGGGACTTTGTTAAACTCGATCAGGGGGCTTTGTTATACTCGATAGGGGCCTTTGTTATATTCGACCACTGAAGTTTGTTATACTCGATCAGGGGACTTTGTTATACTCGATCAGGGGACTTTGTTATACTCGTTCAGGGAACTTTGTTATACTCGATTAGGGGACTTTGTTTTTTCTAGATGAGGAGGCTTTGTTATACTCGATGAATGGACTTTGTTATACTCGACCAGTGGCATTTGTTTTGCTCGACCAGGGGCCTTTATTATACTTGATGAGGGGCCTTTATATACTCGACTAGGGGTCTTTGTTGTACTCGATTAGGGAACTTTGTTTTACTCGGTGGGGGCACTTTGTTATACTCAATAAGTGCACTTTGTTATACTCGACCTGGGGACTTTGTTATGCTCGACCAGGGGCCTTTGTTTTGCTCGACCAGGGGCCTTTTTTATACTTGATTACGGGCCTTTATATACTAGACTAGGGGTCTTTGTTATACTCGACTAGCGGCCTTTGTTATAATCGATTAGGGGACTTTGTTATACTCGATCAGGGCACTTTTTTATACTCTATCAGGGGACTCTGTTATACTCGATGAGAGGCCTTTGTTATACTCGATGAAGGGCCTTTGTTATACAAGATTAGGGGACTTTGTTATACTCGATCATGGGGCTTTGTTATACTCGACCAGGGGACTTTGTTATACTCGATGAGGGGGCTTTGTTATACTCGACCAAGGGCCTTTGTTATGCTCGACCAGGGGCCTTTGTTTTGGTCGACCAAGGGTCTTTGTTATACTTGAACAGGGGCCTTTATATACTCGACTAGGGGTCTTTCTTATACTCGATCAGGGGACTTTGTTAAACTCGATCAGGGACCTTGTTATACTCGATTAGGTGAATTTGTTATACTCGATCAGGGGACCGTTATACTCGACATGGGGACCTTGTTATACTTGATCAAGGGGCTTTGTTATACTCGATCAGGGGACTTTGTTATACTCCATCAGAGGCCTTTGTTTTACTCTTAAAAGGCCTTTCATATACTCGATCAGGGGACTTTGTTATACTCGATCAGGGGCCTTTGTTTTACTCGATGAAGGGCCTTTGTTATACAAGATTAGGGGACTTTGTTATACATGATCAGGGGCCTTTGTTAGTCTCGATTAGGTCACTTTGTTAGAGTCGATCAGGCTCCTTTTTTATACTAGATCAGGGGACTTTGTTATACTTGATGATGGGGCTTTGTTATACTCGATCAGGGGACTTTGCTATCCTCGATCAGGAGGCTTTGTTATACCTGACCAGGGGACTTTGTTATACGAGATAAGGGGACTTTGTTTTACTCGATTAGGGTACTTTGTTATACTCGATAAGGGAACTTTGTTATACTCGACCAGAGGACTTTGTTATACTCGACCAGGGGAGTTGTTATGCTCGACTAGGGGACTTTGTTATACTCTATCAGGGGACTTTGCTATACTCGATCAGGGGACTTTGTTATACTCGATCAGGGGATTTTGTTATACTCAATGAGGGGGCTTTGTTATACTCAAAATGGGGCCTTTGTTATACTCGACCACTGGACTTTGTTATACTCGATTTGGGGCCTTTGTTATACTCAACCTCTGGACTTTGTTATACTCGATCAGGAGACTTTGTTATACTCGATCGGGGCACTTTGTTATACTCGATCAGGGCACTTTGGTATACTCGACCAAGGGAATTTGTTATGCTCGACTAGGAGCCTTTGTTTTGCTCGATCGGGGCACTTTGTTATACTCGACCAGGGGCCTTTGTTATGCTCGACCAGGGGCCGTTGTTATACTTGATCAGGGGCCTTTATATACTCGACTACGGGTCTTTGTTATACTCGACTAGGGGCCTTTGTTATACTCGATTAGGGGACTTTGTTATACTCGATCAGGGCACATTGTTATACTCGATCAGGGGACTTTGTTATACTCGATCAGGGCACTTTGTTATACTCGATCACGGGACATTGTTATACTCGATCAGGAACCTTTGTTATACTCGATCAGGGGACTTTGTTATACGCGATGAGGGGGTTTGTTATACTCGACGATGGGACTGTGTTATACGCGACCAGGGGACTTTGTTATTCTCGAAAAGAGGACTATGTTATACTAGACCAGGATACTTTGTTATACTCGAATAGGGGTCTTTGTTATACTCGATCAAGGGTCTTTGTTATACTCGATCAGTGGGCATTGTTATACTCGACCAAGGGAATTTGCTATACTCGTTTAGAGGACTTTGTTATACTCGATCAGGGGCCTTTGTTATACTCGACCAGGGGACTTTATTATACTCGATCAGGGTACTTTGTTATACTCGATAAGGGAACTTTGTTATACTCGACCAGAGGACTTTGTTATACTCGACCAGTGGAAGTTGTTATGCTCGACTTGGGGACTTTGTTATACTCTATAAGGGGACTTTGCTATACTCGATCAGGGGACTTTGTTATACTCGATCAGGGGACTTTGTTATACTCGATCAGGGCACTTTGTTATACTCGACCAAGCACCTTTGCTATGCTCGACCAGGGGCCTTTGTTTTGCTCGACCAGAGGCCTTAGTATACTTGATTAGGGGCCTTTATATACTCGACTAGGGTCTTTGTTATACTCGACTAGGGCCCTTTGTTATACTCGATTAGGGGACTTTGTTATACTCGATCAGGGCACTTTGTTATACTTGATCAGGGGACTCTGTTATACTCGATGAGAGGCCTTTGTTATACTCTATGAAGGGCCTTTGTTATACTCGACCAAGTGACTTTGTTGTATTCGATCAGGGGGCTTTGTTATACTCGACCAGGGGACTTCTTTATACTCGTTCATGGAACTTTGTTATACTCGATTTGGGGCTTTTGTTATATCGACCAGGGGACTTTGTTATACTCGATCAGGGTACTTTGTTATACTCGTTGAGGGGTCTTTGTTATACTCGACCACTGGACTTTGTTATACTCGATCAGGGACTTTGTTATACTCGATCATGGGACTTTGTTATACTCTATCAGGGAACTTTGTTCTTCTCGATCAGGGGACTTTGATATACTAGATGAGGGGGCTTTGTTATACTCGATGAAGGGAATTTGTTATACTCGACCAGGGGACTTTGTTATTCACGATCAGGGGACTTTGTTAGACTCGACCAGGGGACTTTGTTATACTCGATCAGGGGACTTTGATATACTCGATCAGGGGACTATGTTATACTCAATCATGGGGCTTTGTTATGCTCGACCAGGGGACTTTGTTATCCTTGATGAGGGGGCTTTGTTATACTCGACCAGGGGCCTTTGTTATGCTCGACCAGGGGCCTTTGTTATACTTGATCAGGGGTCTTAATATACTCGACTAGGGGCCTTTGTTATACTCGATTAGGGGACTTTGTTTTACTCGATCGGGGCACTTTGTTATACTCGATCAGGGCAACTTGTTATACTCGACCATCAAACTTTGTTATGCTCGACCAGGGGCCTTTGTTTTGCTCGACCAGGGGCCTTTGATATTCTGGATGAGGGGCCTATATATCCTCGACTAGGGGTCTTTGTTATACTCGACTAGGGGCGTTTGTTATACTCGACCAGGGGTCTTTGTTATACTCGACTAGGGCCCGTTGTTTATACTCGATTAGGGGACTTTGTTATACTCGATCAGGGCACTTTGTAATACTCGATCTGGGGACTTTGTTATACTCGATCAGGGTACTTTGTTATACTCAACCAAGAGCCTTTGTTATACTTGATCAGGGGCCTTTATATACTCGACTAGGGGTCTTTGCTATACTCGACTAGGGGCCTTTGTTATACACGATTAGGGACTTTGTTAAACTCGATCAGGGCACTTTGTTATACTCGATCTGGGGACTTTGTTATACTCGATCAGCGGACTTTGTTATACTCGATGAGGGGCCTTTATTATACTCGATGAAGGGCCCTTGTTATACAAGATTAGGGAACTTTGATATACTCGATCAGTGGCCTTTGTTAGACTCGATCAGGGGATTTTGTTATAATTGATCGGGGGACTTTCTTATACTTAATGAGGAGCCTTTGTTATACTCGATTAGGGGCCTTTGATACACTCGATCAAGGGCCTTTGATATACTCGATCAGGGGACTTTGTTTTGCTCGATCAGGGGACTTTTTTATACTCGATGAGGGGACTTTGCTATACTCGATGAGAGGGCTTTGTTATACTCGACCAGGGGACTTTGTTATACTCGATCAGGGGCCTTTGTTAAATTCGACCACTGAAGTTTGTTATACTCGTTGAGGGGCCTTTGTTATACTTAACCACTGGACTTTATTATACTCGATCAGGGAACTTTGTTATCCTCGATCAGGGGACTTTGTTATACTCGATGAAGGTGCTTTGTTATGCTCGACCAGGGGCCTTTGTTTTGGTCGACTAGGGGCCTTTGTTATACTTGATGAGGGGCCTTTATATACTCGACGAGGGGTCCTTGTTGTACTCGATGGGGGCACTTTGTAATACTCGATCAGGGCACTTTATTATACTCGACCTGGGGACTTTGTTATGCTCGACCAGGGGCCTTTGTTTTGCTCGATCGGGGCACTTTGTTATACTCGACCAAGGGCCTTTGTTATGCTCGACCAAGGGCCTTTGTTTTGCTCGACCAGGGGCCTTTGTTATACTTGATGAGGGGCCTTTATATACTCGACTAGGGGTCTTTGTTATACTCGACTAGGGGCCGTTGTTATACTCGATTAGGGGACTTTGTTATACTCGATCAGGGCACTTTGTAATACTCGATCGAGGAACTTTGTTATACTCGATCAGGGTACTTTGTTATACTCAACCAAGAGCCTATGTTATACTTGATCAGGGGCCTTTATATACTCGACTAGGGGTTTTTGTTATACTCGACTAGGGGCCTTTGTTATACACGATTAGGGACTTATTTAAACTCGATCAGGGCACTTTGTTATACTCGATCAGGGGACTTTGTTATACTCTATCAGCGGACTTTGTTATACTCGATGAGGGGCCTTTATTATACTCGATAAAGGGCCCTTGTTATACAAGATTAGGGAACTTTGTTATACTCGATCAGGGGCCTTAGGTAGACTCGATCAGGGGATTTTGTTATAATTGATCAGGGGACTTTCTTATACTCGATCAGGAGCCTTTGTTATACTCGATTAGGGGCCTTTGATATACTCGATCAAGGCCCTTTGTTATACTCGATCAGGGGACTTTGTTATGCTCGATCAGGGGACTTTTTTATACTCGATGAGGGTCTTTGCTATACACGATGAGAGGGCTTTGTTATACTCGACCAGGGGACTTTGTTATACTCGATCAGGGGACTTTGTTATTCTCGATCAGGGTACTTTGTTATACTCGATAAGGGGACTTTCTTAAACTCGATCAGGGGACTTTGTTATACCCGACCAGGGGACTTTTTTATACTCGAGCAGACGACTTTGTTATACTTGACCAGGCGACTTTGTTATTCTCGATCAGGGGACTTTGTTAAACTCGATCAGGGGGCTTTGTTATACTCGATCAGGGGCCTTTGTTATATTCGACCACTGAAGTTTGTTATACTCGTTGAGGGGTCTTTGTTATACTTAACCACTGGACTTTGTTATACTCGATCAGGGGACTTTGTTATACTCGATTAGGAGACTTTGTTATACTCGATCATGGAACTTTGTTATACTCGATCAGGGGACTTAGTTTTGCTCGACCAGGGGCCTTTGTTATACTTGATGAGGGGCCTTTATATACTCGACTAGGGGTCTTTGTTGTACTCGATTAGGGGACTTTGTTTTACTCGATGGGGGCACTTTGTTATACTCGATCAGGGCACTTTGTTATACTCGACCTGGGGACTTTGTTATGCTCGACCAGGTGCCTTTGTTTTTCTCGATCGGGGCACTTTGTTATACTCGACCAAGGGCCTTTGTTATGCTCGACCAGGGGCCTTTGTTTTGCTCGACCAGGGGCCTTTGTTACACATGATCAGGGGCCTGTATATACAGGACTAGGGGTTTTTGTTATACTCGATGGGGGCACTTTGTTATACTCGATCAGGGCACTTTGTTATACTTAATCATGGGGTTTTGTTATGCTCGACCAGGGGACTTTGTTATACTCGATGAGGGGACTTTGTTTTACTCGACAAGGGGTCTTTGTTATTCTCGACCAGGTGCCTTTGTTTTGCTCGACCAGGGGGCTTTGTTATACCTCTTTAGGGGCCTTTATATACTCGACTAGGGATCTTTGTTAAACTCGACTAGGGGCCTTTGTTATACTCGATTAGGGGACTTTGTTATACTCGATCAGGGCACTTTGTTATACTCGATCAGGGGACTTTGTTATACTCGATCAGGGCACTTTGTTATACTCGATCAGGGGACTCTGTTATACTCCATGAGGGGCCTTTGTTATACTCAATGAAGGGCCTTTGTTATACAAGATTAGGGGACTTTGTTATACTCGATCATGGGGCTTTCTTTTACTCGACCAGAGGACTTTGTTATACTCGATCAGGGGGCTTTGTTATACTCGACCATAGGCCTTTGTTTTGCTCGACCAAGGGTCTTTGTTATACTTGATCAGGGGCCCTTATATACTCGACTAGGCGTCTTTCTTATACTCGATTTGGGGACTTTGTTTTATTCTACCGGGGCACTTTGTTACACTCGATCAGGGCACTTTGTTATACTCGACCAGGGGGCTTTGATATACTCGACCAGAGGACTTTGTTATACTCGATCAGGGTACTTTGTTAAACTCGATCAGGGGACCTTTTTATACTCGATTAGGTGAATTTGTTATACTCAATCAGGGGACTGTTATACTCGACATGGGGACTTTGTTATACTTGATCAACGGGCTTTGTTATACTCGATCAGGGAACTTTGTTATACTCCATCAGGGGCCTTTGTTTTACTCTTAAAAGGCCTTTGATATACTCGATCAAGGGACTTTGTTATACTCGATCAGGGGCATTTGTTATACTCGATTAAGGGCTTTTGTTATAAAAGATTAGGGGACTTTTTTATACTTGATCAGGGACCTTTGTTAGTCTCGATTAGGTCCCTTTGTTAGAGTCGATCAGGGTCTTTTTTATACTCGATCAGGGGACTTTGTTATACTTGATGATGGGGCTTTGTTATACTCGATCAGGGGACTTTGCTATCCTCGATCAGGAGGCTTTGTTATACCTGACCAGGGGACTTTGTTATACTAGACCTGGGGACTTTGTTTTACTCGATGAAGGGACTTTGTTATACACGATAAGGTGACTAAGTTATACTCGACCAGGGGCCTTTGATATACTCAATCATGTGACTTTGTTATACTCGATCTGGGGAGTTTGTTATATTCGATCAAGCGTCTTTGTTATACTTGATCAGGGGGCTTTATTTTACTCGACCTGGCGACTTTGTTATACTCGATCAAGGGACTTTGTTATACTCGATCAGGGGACTTTGTTATTCTTGATCAGGGGACTTTGTTATACTCGATGAGGAAGCTTTGTTATACTCGTTCAGGGGACCTTGTTATACTCCATCAGGGGACTTTGTTATTCTCGATCAGGGGACTTTGTTATACTCGACCAGGGGACTTTGTTATACTTGTTCTGGGGACTTTGTTATACTCGACCAGGGGAATTTGTTATACTCGACGAGCGGGCTTTGATATACACTGTCAGTGGACTTTGTTATATTCGATCATGGATCTTTGTTATACTCGATCAGGGGACTTTGTTATTCTCGATCACGGGACTTTGTTATTCTCGATTAGGGGACTTTGTTATACTCGATTAGAGCACTTTGTTATACTCGATGAGTGGCTTTTGTTATAGTCGACTTGGGGGCTTTGATATACTCGATCAGGGGGCTTTGTTATACTCGATCAGGGGACTTTGTTATACTCGTTCAAGTGTCTTTGTTGAACTCGATCAGGGGGCTTTATTATACTCGACCAGGGGACTTTGTTATACTCATTCAAGGGACTTTTTTATACTCGATTAGGGGACTTTGTTATACTTAATCATGGGGTTTGGTTATGCTCCACCAGGGGACTTTGTTATACTCGACCAGGGGCCTTTGTTTTGCTCGACCAGGGGCCTTTGTTATACTTGATGAGGGGCCTTTATACACTCGACTAGGGGTCTTTGTTATACTCGATTAGGGGACTTTGTTTTACTCGATGGGGGCACTTTGTTATACTCGATCAGGGTACTTTGTTATACTCGATCAGGGGAATTTGTTATACTCGACGAGCGGGCTTTGATATACACTGTCAGTGGACTTTGTTATATTCGATCATGGATCCTTGTTTTACTCGATCAGGGGACTTTGTTATACTCGATCAGGGGGCTTTGTTATACTCGATTAAGAGGCATTGTTTTGCTCGACCAGGAGCCTTTGTTATGCTCGATCAGGGGACTTTGTTATACTCGAAGAGGGGGCTTTGTGATACTCGACGAGGGGACTTTGTTATACTCGATCAGGGGACTGTTATACTCGACATCGGGACTTTGTTATACTTGATCAACGGGCTTTGTTATACTCGATCAGGGGACTTTGTTATACTCCATTAGGGGCCTTTGGTTTACTCTTAAAAGGCCTTTGTTATACTCGACGAGGGGAATTTGTTATACTCGACCAGGGGCCTTTGTTTTGCTCCACCAGGGGACTCTGTTATACTCGATGAGGGGCCTTTGTTATACTCGATGAAGGGCCTTTGTTATACAAGATTAGGGGACTTTGTTATACTCGATCATGGGGCTTTGTTATACTCGACCAAGGGGACTTTGTTATACTCGATCAGGGGGCTTTGTTATACTCGACCAGGGGCCTTTGTTTTGCTCGACCAAGGGTCTTTGTTATACTTGATCAGGGGCCTTTATATACTCGACTAGGGGTCTTTCTTATATTCGATTTGGGGACTTTGTTTTTTTATACCGGGGCACTTTGTTACACTCGATCAGGGCACTTTGTTATACTCCACCAGAGGACTTTGATATACTCGACCAGAGGACTTTGTTATACCCGATCAGGGGACTTTGTTAAACTCGATCAGGGGACCTTGTTATACTCGATTAGGTGAATTTGTTATACGCGATCAGGGGACTGTTATACTCGACATGGGGACTTTGTTATACTTGATCAAGGGGCTTTGTTATACTCGATCAGGGGACTTTGTTATACTACATCAGGGGCCTTTGTTTTACTCTTAAAAGGCCTTTGATATACTCGATCAGGGGACTTTGTTATACTCGATCAGGGGCCTTTGTTGTACTCGATGAAGGGCCTTTGTTATACAAGATTAGGGGACTTTGTTATACATGATCAGGGGCCTTTGTTAGTCTCGATTAGATCCCTTTGTTAGAGTCGATCAGGCTCCTTTTTTATACTCGATCAGGGGACTTTCTTATACTTGATGATGGGGCTTTGTTATACTCGATCAGGGGACTTTGCTATCCTCGATCAGGAGGCTTTGTTATGCCTGACCAGGGGACTTTGTTTTACTAGACCAGGGGACTTTATTTTACTCGATGAAGGGACTTTGTTATACACGATAAGGTGACTTTGTTATACTCGACCAGGAGCCTTTGATATACTCAATCAGGTGACTTTGTTATATTCGATCAGGGGAGTTTGTTATATTCGATCAAGCGTCTTTGTTATACCCGATCAGGGGGCTTTATTTTACTCGACCTGGTGACTTTGTTATACTCGATCAAGGGACTTTGTTATACTCGATCAGGGAACTTTGCTATACTCGTCCAGGGGACTGTGTTGTACTCGATCAAGGAACTTTGATATTCTCGATCAGGGGACTTTGTTATACTCGATCAAGGGAATTTGTTATACTCGATGAGGGAGCTTTGTTATACTCGTTCAGGGGACCTTGTTATACTCCACCAGGGGACTTTGTTATACTTGTTCTGGGGACTTTGTTATACTCAATCAGGGTACTTTGTTATACTCGATCAGGGGAATTTGTTATACTCGATGAGCGCGCTTTGATATACACTGTCAGTGGACTTTGTTATATTCGATCAGGAATCTTTGTTATACTCGATCAGGGGACTTTGTTATTCTCGATCAGGGGACTTTGCTATCCTCGATTAGGGTACTTTGTTATACTCGATTAGAGCACTTTGTTATACTCGATGAGTGGCTTTTGTTAATAGTCGATTTGGGGGCTTTGATATACTCGATCAGGGGACTTTGTTATACTCGATCAGGGGACTTTGTTATACTCGATCAAGTGTCTTTGTTGAACTCGATGAGGGGGCTTTATTATACTCGACCAGGGGACTTTGTTATACTCATTCAAGGGACTTTTTTATACTCGATCAGGGGACTTGGTTATACTTAATCATGGGGCTTTGTTATGCTCGACCAGGGGACTGTGTTATACTCGATGAGGGGACTTTTTTATACTCGATCAGGGGAAATGTTATACTTAATCATGGAGTTTTGTTATGCTCGACCAGGGGACTTTGTTTTGCTCGACCAGGGGCCTTTGTTATACTTGATGAGGGGCCTTTATATACTCGACTAGGGGTCTTTGTTATACTCGATTAGGGGACTTTGTTTTACTCGATGGGGGCACTTTGTTATACTCGATCAGGGTACTTTGTTATACTCGATCAGGGGAATTTGTTATACTCGACGAGCGGGCTTTGATATACACTGTCAGTGGACTTTGTTATACTCGATGAGGGGACAGTGTTATACTAGATTAAGAGGCTTTGTTATGCTCGACCAGGAGCCTTTGTTATGCTCGATCAGGGGACTTTGTTATACTCGAAGAGGGGGCTTTGTGATACTCGACGAGGGGACTTTGTTATACTCGATCAGGGGACTGTTATACTCGACATCGGGACTTTGTTATACTTGATCAACGGGCTTTGTTATACTCGATCAGGGGACCTTGTTATACTCGTTCAGAGGTCTTTGTTATACTCGATTAGGGGCCTTTGTTATACTCGATCATGGGGCTTTGTTATACTCGACCAGGGGACCTTGTTATACTCGTTCAGAGGACTTTGTTATACTCGATTAGGGGCCTTTGTTATACTCGACCAGGGGACTTTATTATACTCGATCAGGGTACTTTGATATACTCGATCATGGACTTTGATATACTCGATCAGGGGGGTCTTTGTTATACTCGATCAGGGGCCTTTGTTATACATGACCACTGGACTTTGTTATACTGGTTGAGGGGCATTTGTTATACTCAACCACTGGACTTTGTTATACTCGATCAGGGGACTTTGTTTTACTCGATCAAGGGACTTTGTTATACTCGATCAGGGGACTTTGTTATACTCGATGAGGGGGCTTTGTTATACTCGATGAGGGGTCTTTGTTATACACGACCAGGGGACTTTGTTATTATCGATCAGAGGACTTTTTTATACTCGATCAGGGGTCTTTGTTATACTCGATCAGGGGACTTTGTTATACTCAATAACGGGGTTTTGTTATTCACGACCAGGGGACTTTGTTATTCTCGATCAGGAGACTTTTTTATACTCGATCAGGGGACTTTGTTATACTCGATCAGGGGACTTTGTTATACTCAATCAGGGGAATTTGTTATACTCGATCAGGGGACTTTGTTATACTCAATGAGGGGGCTTTATTATACTCGACCAGGGGACTTTGTTATTCTCGATCAGGGGACTTTGTTTTACTCGATGAGGGGACTTTGTTATATTCGATCAAGGGTCTTTGTTATACTCGATCAGTGTGCATTGTTATTCTCGACCAGGGACTTTGACATACTCGTTCAGAGGACTTTGTTATACTCGATCAGGGGCCTTTTTTATACTCGACCAGATGACATTATTATACACGATCAGGGTACTTTGTTATACTCGATAAGGGAACTTTGTTATACTCGACCAGGGGACTTTGTTATACTCGACCAGGGGCCTTTGTAATGCTCGAACAGAGGACTTTGTTGTACTCGATGAGGCGCTTTTGTTTTACTCGATCAGGGGCCTTTGATATACTCGATCAGGGGACTTTGTTATACTCGATCAGGGGACTTTGTTATATTCGAGCATGGGTCTTTATTATACTCGATCAGGGGACTTTGTTATGTTAGATCAAGGGTCTTTGTTTTACTCGATTAGGGGGCTTTATTATACTCGACCAGGGGACTTTGTTATACGCCATCAGGGGACTTTGTTATACTCGATCAGGGAACTTTGTTATACTCGACCAAGGGAATTTGTTATACTCGATCAGGGGACTTTGTTGTTCTCGATCAGGGGACTTTGTTATACTCGATCATGGGGCTTTGTTATAATCGACCAGGGTCTTTGTATTGCTCGATCAGGGGTCTTTGTTATACTCGATGAGGGAGCTTTGTTATATTCGATCAGGGGACTTTGTTTTACTCGATCAAAGGCCTTTGTTATACTCGATGAGTGAGCTTTGTTATACTCGATCAGGGGACTTTGTTATATTCCACCAGAGAACTTTATTATTTTCGATCAGGGGACTTTTTATACTCGACCAGGGGACTTTGTTATACTTGTTCAGAGGACTTTGTTATACTCGATTAGGGGCCTTTTATTATACTCGACCAGGGGACTTTGTTAAACACGACCAGGGGACTTTGTTATACTCGATCAGGGGCCTTTGTTATACTCGACCAAAGGACTTTATTATACTCGATCAGGGTACTTTGATATACTCGATAAGGGAACTTTGTTATACTCGACCATGGTCTTTGTTATACTCGACCAGGGACCTTTGTAATGCTCGATCAGAGGACTTTGTTATACTCGATGAGGGTACTTTGTTATACTCGATGAGGGGACTTTGTTATACTCAATCATGGGCCTTTGTTATACTCGATCAGGGGACTTTGTTATACTCGACCAGGGGACTGTGTTATTCTCGATGAGGGAACTTTGTTATTCTCGATTAGGGGACTTTGTTATACTAGACCAGGGGACTTTGTTATACTCGATGAGGGGACTTTGTTATTTTCGATCAGGGGACTTTGTTATACTCAATATGGTGAATATGTTATACTCGATCAGGGGACTTTTTTATACTCGAAATGGGGACTTTGTTATACTCGATCAAGGGGCTTTGTTATACTCGATCAGGGGACTTTGTTATACTCGATAAGGGGACATTCTTAAACTCGATCAGGGGACTTTGTTATACCCGACCAGGGGACTTTTTTATACTCGACCAGAGCAACTTGTTATACTTGACCTGGCGACTTTGTTATACTCGATCAGGGGGCTTTGTTATACTCGATCAGGGGCCTTTGTTATATTCGACCACTGAAGTTTGTTATACTCGTTGAGCGGCCTTTCTTATACTTAACCACTGGACTTTGTTATAGTCGATCAGGGGACTTTGTTATACTCGATCAGGGGACATTTGTTATACTCGATCAGGGAAATTTGTTATACTCGATCAGGGGACTTTGTTATACTAGATGAGGGTGCTTTGTTATACTCGATGAAGGGACTTTGTTATACTCGATCAGGGGCCTTTGTTATGCTCGACCAGTGGCCTTTGTTTTGCTCGACCAGGGGCCTTTGTTATACTTGATGAGGGGCCTATATATACTTGACTAGGGGTCTTTGTTGTACTCGATTAGGGGACTTTGTTTTACTCGATGGGGGCACTTTGTTATACTCGATCAGGGCACTTTGTTATACTCGACCTGGGGACTTTGTTATGCTCGACCAGGGGCCTTTGTTTTGCTCGATCGGAGCACTTTGTTATACTCGACCAAGGGCCTTTGATATGCTCGACCAGGGGCCTTTGTTTTGCTCGACCAGGGGCCTTTGTTATACTTGATTAGGGGCCTTTATATACTCGACTAGGGGTCTTTGTTATACTCGACTAGGGGCCGTTGTTATACTCGATTAGGGGACTTTGTTATACTCGATCAGGGCACTTTGCTATACTCGATCAGGGGACCTTGTTATACGTGATCAGGTCACTTTGTTATACTCGACCAAGCGCCTTTGTTATGCTCGACCAGGGGCCTTTGTTTTACATGATCAGGGGCCTTTATATACTCGACTAGGGATCGTTGTTATACTCGAATAGGGGCCTTTGTTATACTTGATCAGGGGCCTTTATATACTCGACTCGGCGTCTTTGTTATACTCGACTAGGGGTCCGTTGTTATACTCGATTAGGGGACTTTGTTATACTCGATCAGGGCACTTTGCTATACTCGATCAGGGGACCTTGTTATACTCGATCATGGCACTTTGTTATACTCGACCAAGCGCCATTGTTATGCTCGACCAGGGGCCTTTGTTTTACATGATCAGGGGCCTTTATATACTCGACTAAGGATCTTTGTTATACTCGACTAGGGGCCTTTGTTATACTCGATTAGGGGACTTTGTTATACTCGATCAGGGCACTTTGTTATACTCGATTAGGGGACTTTGTTATACTCGATCAGGGCACTTTGTTATGCTCGATGAGGGGACTCTGTTATACTCGATGAGGGGCCTTTGTTATACTCAATGAAGGGCCTTTGTTATACAAGATTAGGGGACTTTGTTATACTCGATCATGGGGCTTTGTTATACTCGATCAGGGAACTTTGTTATACTAGATCAGGGGACTTTGTTATACTCGATCAGGTGACTTTGTTATACTCCATCAGGGGACTTTGTTATACTCCATCAGGGGACTATGTTACTCAATCATGGGGCTTTGTTATGCTCGACCAGGGGACTTTGTTATACTCGATGAGGGGGCTTTGTTATACTCGATAAGGGGACTTTGTTATACCCGATCATGGTACTTTGTTATACTCGACTCGGGGCCTTTGTTACACTCGATTAGGGGAGTTTGTTATACTCGATCAGGGCACTTTGTTATACTCGACCAGGGGACTTTGTTATACTCGATCAGAGAACTTTGTTATACTCGATAAGTTGAATTTGTTATACTCGATCAGAGGACTGTTCTACTGGACATGGGGACTTTGTTATGCTCAATCAAGGGGCTTTGTTATACTCGATGAGGGGACTTTGTTATTATCCATCAGGGGACTTTGTTATACTCGATTATTAGCCTTTGTTATACCCGATCAGTGGACTTTGCTATGCTCGATCAGGGCCCTTTGATATACTCGTTGAAGGGCCTTTGTTATACAAATTAGGGGACTTTGTTATACTCGATGAGGGGCCTTTGTTAGTCTCGATTAGGTGCCTTTGTTAGACTCGATCAGGCACCTTTGTTATACCCAAGTAGGTGACTTTGTTCTTCTCGATCAGGGGACTTTGTTATACTCGATCAGGAGACTTTGTTATATTCGATGAGGAAACTTTGTTATACTCGACCAGGGGACTTTGTTATACTCGATTAGGGGACTTTGTTATTCTCGATCAGGGGACTTTGTTATACTCGATCATGGGGCATTGTTATACTCGACAAAGGGGACTTTGTATTGCTCGATTGGGGGACTTTGTTATACTCGATGAGGGAGCTTTGTTATACTCGATCAAGGGACTTTGTTATACTCGATCAAGGGACTTTGTTATACTCAATCAGGGGCCTTTTTTATACACGATGAAGGACCTTTAATATACAAGATGAGGGGACTTTGTTATACTTGACCAGGGGCCTTTGTTAGTCTCGATTAGGTGCCTTTGTTAGATTCGATCAGGCTCCTTTCTTATACTCGATTAGGGGACTTTGTTATCTCGATGAAGGAGCTTTGTTATACTCGATCAGGGGACTTTGCTATACTCGTCCATGGGACTTTGTTATAATAGATCAGGCGACTTTGCTATACCTGACCAGGGTACTTTGTTATACTCGACCAGGGGACTTTGTTTTACTCGATCAGGGGACTTTGTTACACACAATAAGGTGACTTTGTTATACTCGACCAGGGGACTTTGTTATTCTCGATCAGGGGGCTTTGTTTTAATCAACCAATGGACTTTGTTATACTCGATCAGGAGACTTTGTTATACTCGATTATTGGCCTTTGTTATACTCGATGAGGGGACTTTGTAATATTCGATGAGGGAGCTTTGTTATACTCGATCCGGGGGCTTTCTTATACTCGATCAGGGAACTTTGTTACACTCGATGAGGACGCTTTATTATACTCGACCAGGGGCCTTTGTTATGCTCAATCAGGTGACTTGGTTATACTAAACCAGGGGATTTTGTTATACTCGAACAGGGGACTTTGTTATTCTCGATCAGGGGACTTTGTTATTCTCGATCAGGGGACTTTGTTATACTCGTCCAGGGGGCTTTGTTATACTCGATCAGGGGACATTGCTATACTCGACCAGGGGACTTTGTTAAACTCGATCAGTGGGCTTTGTTATACTCAACCAGGGGCCTTTGCTATGCTCGACAAAGGGTCTTTGTTTTGCTCGACCAGGGGCCTTTGTTATTCTCGATCAGGGGACTTTGTTATACTCGACCTGGGGGCTTTGTTATACTCGATCAGGGGACATTGCTATACTCGATCAGGGGACTTTGCTATAATAGATCAGGAGACTTTGTTATACATGACCAGGGGACTTTGTTTTACTCGATCAGGGGTCTTTGTTACCCACAATAAGGTGACTTTGTTATACTCGACCACGGGACTTTGTTATACGGAATCAGGGGAATTTGTTATAATATATCAGGAGACTTTGTTATACTCGATCAGAGGCCTTTGTTATACTCGACCAGGGGCCTTTGATATACTCGATTAGGTGACTTTGTTATACTCAATCAGGGGGCTTTATTATACTCGACCAGGGGACTTTGTTATACTCGATCAGGGGACTTTGTTATACTCGACCAGGGGACTTTGTCATACTCGATTAGGAGGCTTTGTTATACTCAACCAGGGGCCTTTTTTATACTCGATGAGTGAGCTTTGTTATACTCGACCAGGGGACTTTGTTGTACTCGACCAGTGGACTTTGTTATACACGATCAGGGGACTTTGTTTTACTCGATATGGTGAATTTGTTATACTCGATCAGGGGACTTTTTTATACTCGACATGGGGACATTGTTATACTCGATCAAGGGGCTTGGTTATACTCGATCAGGAGACTTTGTTATAATCCATCAGTGGCCTTTGTTATACTCGATGAGGGGCCTTTGTTATACTCGATGAGGAGACTTTATTTTACTCGATGAGGGGACTTCGTTATACTCGATCAGGGGGCTTTCTTTTAATCAACAAATGGTCTTTGTTATACTCGATCTGGAGACTTTGTTATACTCGATTATTAGCCTTTGTTATACTCGATAATGGGACTTTGTAATATTCGATGAGGGAACTTTGTTATATTCGATCAGGGGGCTTTGTTATACTCGATCAGGGGACTTTGTTATAATAGATCAGGAGACTTTGTTATAATAGATCAGGAGACTTTGTTATACTCACTCAGGGGGCTTTGTTATACTCGATCAGGGAACGTTGTTACACTCGATGAAGGGGCTTTGTTATACTCGATCAGGGTACTTTGCTATACACGATCAGGGGACTTTGTTATAATAGATCAGGAGATTTTGTTATACCTAACAAGGGGACTTTGTTATACTCGACCAGGGGACTTTGTTATACTCGACCAGGGGACATTGTTATACTTGATCGGGGGACTTTGTTATTCTCGATTAGGGGACTTTATTATACTAGACCAGGGGACTTTGATATACTCGATCAGGGGACTTTGTTATAGTCCATCAGGGGCCTTTGTTATACTCGATAAGGTGAATTTGTTATACTCGATGAGGGGATTGAATACTCGACATAGGGAGTTTGTTATACTCCATCAGGGCCTTTGTTTTACTCGATCAAAGGCCTTTGTTATACTCGATCAAGGGACTTTGTTATACTCAATCAGGGGCCTTTGTTATACACGATGAAAGGCCTTTGTTATACAAGATGAGGGGTCTTTGTTATACTTGATCAGGGGCCTTTGTTAGTCTCGATTAGGTGCCTTTGTTAGATTCGATCAGGCTTCTTTTGTTATACTCGATCAGGGGCCTTTGTTATACTTGATCAGGGGCCTCTATATACTCGACTCAGCGTCTTTGTTATACTCGACTAGGGGCCGTTGTTATACTCGATTAGGGGACTTTGTTATACTCGATCAGGGCACTTTGCTATACTCGATCAGGGGACCTTGTTATACTCGATCATGGCACTTTGTTATACTCGACCAAGCGCCTTTGTTATGCTCGACCAGGGGCCTTTGTTTTACATGATCAGGGGCCTTTATATACTCGACTAGGGATCTTTGTTATACTCGACTAGGGGCCTTTGTTATACTCGATTAGGGGACTTTGTTATACTCGATCAGGGCACTTTGTTATACTCGATTAGGGGACTTTGTTATACTCGATCAGGGCACTTTGTTATACTCGATCAGGGGACTCTGTTATACTCGATGAGGGGCCTTTGTTATACTCAATGAAGGGCCTTTGTTATACAAGATTAGGGGACTTTGTTATACTCGATCATGGGGCTTTGTTATACTCGATCAGGGAACTTTGTTATACTAGATCAGGGGACTTTGTTATACTCGATCAGGGGACTTTGTTATACTCGATCAGGGGACTTTGTTATACTCGATCAGGGGACTATGTTACTCAATCATGGGGCTTTGTTATGCTCGACCAGGGGACTTTGTTATACTCGACGAGGGGGCTTTGTTATACTCGATAAGGGGACTTTGTTATACCCGATCATGGTACTTTGTTATACTAGACTCGGGGCCTTTGTTACACTCGATTAGGGGAGTTTGTTATAATCGATCAGGGCACTTTGATATACTCGATCAGGGCACTTTGTTATACTCGACCAGGGGACTTTGTTATACTCGATCAGAGAACTTTGTTATACTCGATAAGGTGAATTTGTTATACTCGATCAGAGGACTGTTCTACTCGACATGGGGACTTTGTTATGCTCAATCAAGGGGCTTTGTTATACTCGATGAGGGGACTTTGTTATTATCCATCAGGGGACTTTGTTATACTCGATTATTAGCCTTTGTTATACCCGACCAGGGGACTTTGTTTTACTCGATCAGGGGTCTTTGTTACACACAATAAGGTGACTTTGTTATACTCGACCACGGGACTTTGTTATACTGAATCAGGGGAATTTGTTATAATATATATCAGGAGACTTTGTTATACTCGATCAGAAGCCTTTGTTATACTCGACCAGGGGCCTTTGATATACTCGATCAGGTGACTTTGTTATACTCAATCAGGGGGCTTTATTATACTCGACCAGGGGACTTTGTTATACTCGATCAGGGGACTTTGTTATACTCGACCAGGGGACTTTGTCATACTCGATTAAGAGGCTTTGTTATACTCGACCAGTTGCCTTTTTTATACTCGATGAGTGAACTTTGTTATACTCGATCAGGGGACTTTGTTATACTCGATCAGGGCACTTTGGTATACTCGATCAGGGGACTTTGTTATACTCCATCAGGGGACTTTGTTATACTCGATCAGGAAACTTTGTTATACTAAACCAGGGGACTTTGTTATACTCGAACAGGGGACTTTGTTATTCTCGATCATGGGACTTTGTTATTCTCGATCAGGGGACTTTGTTATACTCGTCCAGGGGGCTTTGTTATACTCGATCAGGGGACATTGCTATACTCGACCAGGGGACTTTGTTAAACTCGATCAGTGGGCATTGTTATACTCAACCAGGGGCCTTTGCTATGCTCGACAAAGGGTCTTTGTTTTGCTCGACCAGGGGCCTTTGTTATTCTCGATCAGGGGACTTTGTTATACTCGACCAGGGGACTTTGTTATACTCGATCAGGGGACATTGTTATACTCGATCAGGGGACTTTGTTATAATAGATCAGGAGACTTTGTTATACTGACCAGGGACTTTGTTATACTCGACCAGGGGTCTTTGTTACCACAATAAGGTGACTTTGTTATACTCGACCACGGGACTTTGTTATACTGAATCAGGGGAATTTGTTATAATATATCAGGAGACTTTGTTATACTCGATCAGAGGCCTTTGTTATACTCGACCAGGGGCCTTTGATATACTCGATCAGGTGACTTTGTTATACTCAATCAGGGGGCTTTATTATACTCGACCAGGGGACTTTGTTATACTCGATCAGGGGACTTTGTTATACTCGACCAGGGGACTTTGTCATACTCGATTAAGAGGCTTTGTTATACTCGACCAGGGGCCTTTTTTATACTCGATGAGTGAGCTTTGTTATACTCGACCAGGGGACTTTGTTGTACTCGACCAGTGGACTTTGTTATACACGATCAGGGGACTTTGTTTTACTCGATATGGTGAATTTGTTATACTCGATCAGGGGACTTTGTTATACTCGATGAGGAGACTTTATTTTACTCGATGAGGGGACTTCGTTATACTCGATCAGGGGGCATTCTTTTAATCAACCAATGGTCTTTGTTATACTCGATCAGGAGACTTTGTTATACTCGATCAGGAGACTTTGTTAGTCTCGATTATTAGCCTTTGTTATACTCGATAATGGGACTTTGTAATATTCGATGAGGGAACTTTGTTATACTCGATCAGGGGGCTTTGTTATACTCGATCAGGGGACTTTGTTATAATAGATCAGGGGACTTTGTTATAATAGATCAGGAGACTTTGTTATACTCACTCAGGGGGCTTTGTTATACTCGATCAGGGAACGTTGTTACACTCGATGAAGGGGCTTTGTTATACTCGATCAGGGTACTTTGCTATACACGATCAGGGGACTTTGTTATAATAGATCAGGAGATTTTGTTATACCTGACAAGGGGACTTTGTTATACTCGACCAGGGGACTTTGTTATACTCGACCAGGGGACATTGTTATACTTGATCGGGGGACTTTGTTATTCTCGATTAGGGGACTTTATTATACTAGACCAGGGGACTTTGATATACTCGATCAGGGGACTTTGTTATAGTCCATCAAGGGCCTTTGTTATACTCGACAAGGTGAATTTGTTATACTCGATGAGGGGATTGAATACTCTACATAGGGAGTTTGTTATACTCAATCAGGGCCTTTGTTTTACTCGATCAAAGGCCTTTATTATACTCGATCAAGGGACTTTGTTATACTCAATCAGGGGCCTTTGTTATACACGATGAAGGGCCTTTGTTATACAAGATGAGGGGACTTTCTTATACTTGATCAGGGGCCTTTGTTAGTCTCAATCAGGTGCCTTTGTTAGACTCGATCAGGCTCCTTTGTTATACTCGATCAGGGGCCTTTGTTATACTTGATCAGGGGCTTTTATTTACTCGACTCGGCTTCTTTGTTATACTCGACTAGGGGCCGTTGTTATACTCGATTAGGGGACTTTGCTATACTCGATCAGGGGACCTTGTTATACTCGATCATGGCACTTTGTTATACTCGACCAAGCGCCTATGTTATGCTCGACCAGGGGCCTTTGTTTTACATGATCAGGGGCTTTTATATACTCGACTAGGAATCTTTGTTATACTCGACTAGGGGCCTTTGTTATACTCGATTAGGGGACTTTGTTATACTCGATCAGGGCACTTTGTTATACTCGATTAGGGGACTTTGTTATACTCGATCAGGGCACTTTGTTTTACTCAAGGAGGGGACTCTCTTATACACGATGAAAGGCCTTTGTTATACCCAATGAAGGGCCTTTGTTATACAAGATTAGGGGACTTTGTTATACTCGATCATGGGGCTTTGTTATACTCGATCAGGGAACTTTGTTATACTAGATCAGGGGACTTTGTTATACTCGATCAGGGGACTTTGTTATACTCGATCAGGGGACTTTGTTATACTCGATGAGGGGGCTTTGTTATACTCGATAAGGGGACTTTGTTATACCCGATCATGGTACTTTGTTATACTCGACTCGGGGCCTTTGTTACACTCGATTTGGGGAGTTTGTTATACTCGATCAGGGCACTTTGATATACTCGATCAGGGCACTTTGTTATATTCGACCAGGGGACTTTGTTATACTCGATCAGAGAACTTTGTTATACTCGATGAGGGGCCTTTGTTAGTCTCGATTAGGTGCCTTTGTTAGACTCGATCAGGCATCTTTGTTATACCCAATCAGGTGACTTTGTTCTTCTCGATCAGGGGACTTTGTTATGTTAGATCAAGGGTCTTTGATATACTCGATCAGGGGACTTTGTTATACTCGATCAGGAGACTTTGTTATACTCGATCAGGAAACTTTGTTATGCTCGACCAGGGGACTTTGTTATACTCGATTTGGGGACTTTGTTATTCTCGATCAGGGGACTTTGTTATACTCGATCATGGGGCATTGTTATACTCGACAAAGGGGACTTTGTATTGTTCGATTGGGGGATTTTGTTATACTCGATGAGGGAGCTTTGTTATACTCGATCAAGGGACTTTGTTATACTCGATCAAGGGACTTTGTTATACTCAATCAGGGGCCTTTTTATACACTATGAAGGACCTTTGTTATACAAGATGAGGGGACTTTGTTATACTTGACCAGGGGCCTTTGTTAGTCTCGATTAGGTGCCTTTGTTAGATTCGATCAGGCTCCTTTGTTATACTCGATTAGGGGATTTTGTTATACTCGATGAAGGAGCTTTGTTATACTCGATCAGGGGACTTTGCTATACTCGATCATGGGACTTTGTTATAATAGATCAGGCGACTTTGCTATACCTGACCAGGATACTTTGTTATACTCGACCAGGGGACTTTGTTTTACTCGATCAGGGGACTTTGTTACACACAATAAGGTGACTTTGTTATACTCGATCAGGGGGCTTTGTTTTAATCAACCAATGGAGTTTGTTATACTCGATCAGGAGACTTTGTTATACTCGATTATTGGCCTTTGTTATACTCGATGAGGGGACTTTGTAATATTCGATGAGGGAGCTTTGTTATACTCGATCCGGGGGCTTTGTTATACTCGATCAGGGAACTTTGTTACACTCGATGAGGACGCTTTATTATACTCGACCAGGGGCCTTTGTTATGCTCAATCAGGTGACTTTGTTATACTAAACCAGGGGACTTTGTTATACGCGAACAGGGGACTTTGTTATTCTCGATCAGGGGACTTTGTTATTCTCGATCAGGGGACTTTGTTATACTCGTTCAGGGGGCTTTGTTATACTCGATCAGGGGACATTGCTATACTCAACCAGGGGACTTTGTTAAACTCGATCAGTGGGCTTTGTTATACTCAACCAGGGGCCTTTGCTATGCTCGACAAAGGGTCTTTGTTTTGCTCGACCAGGGGCCTTTGTTATTCTCGATCAGGGGACTTTGTTATACTCGACCAGGGGCCTTTGTTATACTCGATCAGGGGACATTGTTATACTCGATCAGGTGACTTTGTTATAATAGATCAGGAGACTTTGTTATACATGACCATGGGACTTTGTTATACTCGACCAGGGGACTTTGTTATACTTGATCAGGGGCCTCTATATACTCGACTCGGCGTCTTTGTTATACTCGACTAGGGGACTTTGTTATACTCGATTAGGGGACTTTGTTATACTAGACCAGGGGACTTTGTTGTACTCGATCAGGGGACTTTGTTATACTCGATCAGGGGACTTTGTTATACTCGATCAGGACACTTTGTTATACTCGATCAGGGGACTTTGTTATACTCGATCAGGGAGCTTTGTTATATTCGTCCAATGGACTTTGTTGTACTCGATCAGGAGACTTTGTTATAATCGATTAGGGGACTTTGTTATACTCGATCAGGGGACTTTGTTATACTCGATCAGGGGGCTTTGTTATACTCGACCAATGGACTTTGTTATACTCGATCAGAAGACTTTGTTATAATCGATTAGGGGGCTTTGTTATTCTCGATCAGTGGACTTTGTAATATTCGATGAGGGGGGCTTTGTTATACTAGATCAGGGGGCTTTGTTATACTCGATCAGGGAACGTTGTTACACTCGATTAGGAGGCTTTATTATACTCGACCAGGGGCCTTTGTTATGCTCGACTAGGTGCCTATGTTATAGTCGGTTAGGGGACTTTGTTATACGCGATCAAAGCACTTTGTTATACTCGATCAGGGCTGTTACGAACCCCTCCACCCCGCACTACGAACCACGCCATCTATTGTCCTGATCTACCTACCCACCACCACGAGCAACGCCATCTAGGGACGAGACACGAGTATGACTCGTCTTAGTTACCACTCCGAGGTTTCCCTTCTCCCTATCCTGGTTGTTGCGTCACCTCCTCAGTCTTCTTTGTCAGCTCCAATTCGAGGAGAGAGCACTTGGCTCTGGGAAGTGACCACAGGATCATCTATCCTCTAAACCTACGTGCAGTGACTACCTACCGTCTTCTACAATACTCAGCCTTACTCGTCAGCCATCTCAGCTCCTCACTTAAGTACATGTATCTTGTATTACCTCCCCCACGTCCACTTGCTTCAAAATTGTTTATGTTGTATTAATATGTATATACTGTTAATGTTTAGGTTAAGTTTGGTTAAGGGTAATTTATAAGCTGAATATTTTGTTAAGGGATTTATGGTACTCTATTATATACAACGAAAACTCGCATCCTTTGTCTACCCTTTTATAGTCCGATTGTCTTTGTTTTTTTTTATTGTTGTTACCTGTTGGGATCTGGGTAGACGTATAACTATATTCTAAATCCCCAACTCGTAACAGGGCACTTTGTTGTACTCGACCAGGGACTTTTTTATACTCGACCAGAGGACTTTGTTATACTCGATCAGGGTGACTTTGTTATACTCGATAAGGTGAATTTGTTATACTCGATCAGGGGACTGTTCTACTCGACATGGGGACTTTGTTATACTCGATCACGGGGTTTTGTTATTCTCGATGAGGGAACTTTGTTTTACTCCATCAGGGGCCTTTGTTTTACTCGATCAAAGGCCTTTGTTATTCGCGATCAGGGGACTTTGTTATACTTGATCAGGCTCCTTTGTTATACTCGATAAGGGGACTTTGCTATACTCGATCAGGAGGCTTTGTTATACCTGTCCAGAGGACTTTGTTATACTCGACCAGGGGACTTTGTTAAACTCGATCATGGTCTTTGTTATACACAATAAGGTGACTTTGTCATACTCGACCAGGGGACTTTGTTATACTCAATCAGGGGCCTTTAATATACTCACTCAGGTGATTTTATTATACTCGATCAGGGGACTTTGTCATATTAGATCCAAGGTCTTTCTTTTACTCGATTAGGGGGCTTTATTATACTCGACCAGGGGACTATGTTATACTCCATCAGAAGACTTTGTTAAAATCGATTAGGGGACTTTGTTATATTCGATCAGGGGACTTTGTTATACTCGATCAGGGGACTTTGTAATATTCGATGAGGGGGCTTTGTTATACTCGATCAGGGGGCTTTGAAATACTTGATAAGGGAACGTTGTTACACTCGATCAGGAGGCTTTATTATACTCGACCAGGGGCCTTCCTTATGCTCGATCAGGTGACTTTGTTATACTCGACCAGGGGACTTTGCTATACTCGATCAGAGGACTTTGTTATTCTCGATCAGGGGACTTTGTTATACACGATCATCGGGCTTTGTTATACTCGACCAGGGGACTTTGTTATACTCGATGATGGGGCTTTGTTATACTCGACCAAGGGCCTTTGTTATGCTCGACCAGGGGCCTTTGTTTTGCACGACCAAGGGCCTTTGTTATACTTGATGAGGGGCCTTTGTTATACTCGACCAGGGGACTTTGCTATACTCGACAAGAGGACTTCGTTATACTCGATCAGGGGACTTTGTTATACTCGATCAGGTGACTTTGTTATACTCGATAAGGTGAATTTGTTATACTCAATCAGGGGACTATTCTACTCGACATGGGGTCTTTGTTATATTCGATCAAGGGGCTTTGTTATACTCGATGAGGGGACTTTGTAATACTCCATTAGGGGCCTTTGTTTTACTCGATCAAAGGCCTTTGTTATACTCAATCAGGGGACTTTGTTATACTCGTCAGGGGCCTTTGTTATACTCGATGAAGGGCCTTTGTAATACTCGATGAAGGGCCTTTATTATACAAGATTAGGGGACTTGGTTATACTCGATCAGGGGCCTTTGTTAGACTCGATCAGGGGACTTTGTTATACTCGATAATGGGGCTTTGTTATACTCGACAAGGGGTCTTTGTATTGCTCGATCAGGGGACTTTGTTATACTCCACCAGGGGACTTTGTTTTACACGATCAAAGGCCTTTCTTATACTCGATGAGTGAGCATTCTTATACTCGATCAGGGGACTTTGTTATACTCTACCAGGGGACTTTGTTTTTCTCGATCAGGGCACATTTTATACTCGACCAGGGGACTCTGTTATACTTGTTCAGGGGACTTTGTTATACTCGATCAGGGGCCTTTGTTATACTCGACCAGGGGACTTTGTTATACTTGATCAGGGCTCTTTGTTATACTCGATCAGGGGACTTTGATATTCTCGATTAGGGGCCTTTGTTATTCTCGATTAGGGGACTTTGTTATACACGATCAGGGGCCTTTGTTAGACTCGATCAGGGGCCTTTGTTAGACTCGATCAGGGGACTTTGTTATACTCGATCAAGGGGCTTTGTTATACTCGATGAGGGGACTTTGTTATACTCCATGAGGGGCATTTGTTTTACTCGATCAAAGGCCTTTGTTATACTCAAGCAGGGGACTTTGTTATACTCGTCAGGGGCCTTTGTTATACTCGATGAAGGGCCTTTTGTATACTCGATGAAGGGCCTTTGTTATACAAGATTAGGGGACTTTGTTATACTCGATCAGGGGCCTTTGTTAGACTCGATCAGGGGACTTTGTTATACTTGATCAGGGGCTTTTGTTAGTCTCGATTAGCTGCCTTAGTTAGACTCGATCAGGCTCCTTTGTTATAGTCGATAAGGGACTTTGTTATACTCGATGAGGGGCTTTGTTATACTCGATCAGGGGACTTTGATATACTCAATCAGGGTACTTTGTTATACTCGACCAGGGGAATTTGTTTTACTCGATCAGGGGAATTTGTTATTTTCGGTTAGGGGACTTTGTTATACTCGATGAGGGAGCTTTGTTATACTCGACCAGGGGTCATTGTTATTCTCGATCAGGGGACTTTGTTGTACTTCACCAGGGGACTTTGTTATACTCGATAATGGGGCTTTGTTATACTCGACCAGGGGACTTTGTTATAATCGATCAGGGGCACTTTGTTATACTCGATCAGCGGGTTTGTTATTCTCGATTAGGGGACTTTGTTATTCTAGACCAGGGGACTTTGTTATACTCGATCAGGGGACTTTGTTAGTATCGATCAGGAGACTTTGTTATACTCGATATGGTGAATCTGTTATACTCGATCAGGCTCCTTTGTTATACTCGATAAGGGGACTTTGTTATACTCGATGAGGGGGCTCTGTTATACTCGATAATGGGGCTTTGTTATACTCGACCAGGGGTCTTTGTTATAATCGATCAGGGGCACTTTGTTATACTCGATGAAGGGCCGTTGTTATACAAGATTAGGGGACTTTGTTATACTCGATGAGGGGCCTTTGTTAGACTCGATCAGGGGACTTTGTTTTACTTGATTAGGGGCCTTTGTTAGTCTCGATTAGGTGCCTTTGTTATACTCGATCAGGCTCCTTTGTTATACTCGATAAGGGGACTTTGTTATACTCGATGAGGGCTATTTGTTATACTCGATCAGGGGACTTTGATATTCTCGATTAGGGGCCTTTGTTATTCTCGATTAGGGGACTTTGTTATACACGATCAGGGGCCTTTGTTAGACTCGATCAGGGGCCTTTGTTAGACTCGATCAGGGGACTTTGTTATACTCGATCAAGGGGCTTTGTTATACTCGATGAGGGGACTTTGTTATACTCCATGAGGGGCATTTGTTTTACTCGATCAAAGGCCTTTGTTATACTCAAGCAGGGGACTTTGTTATACTCGTCAGGGGCTTTTGTTATACTCGATGAAGGGCCTTTTGTATACTCGATGAAGGGCCTTTGTTATACAAGATTAGGGGACTTTGTTATACTCGATCAGGGGCCTTTGTTAGACTCGATCAGGGGACTTTGTTATACTTGATCAGGGGCCTTTGTTAGTCTCGATTAGCTGCCTTAGTTAGACTCGATCAGGCTCCTTCGTTATAGTCGATAAGGGACTTTGTTATACTCGATGAGGGGGCTTTGTTATACTCGATCAGGGGACTTTGATATACTCAATCAGGGTACTTTGTTATACTAGACCACGGGAATTTGTTTTACTCGATCAGGGGAATTTGTTATTTTCGGTTAGGGGACTTTGTTATACTCGATGAGGGAGCTTTGTTATACTCGACCAGGGGTCATTGTTATTCTTGATCAGGGGACTTTGTTGTACTCCATCAGGGGACTTTGTTATACTCGATAATGGGGCTTTGTTATACTCGACCAGGGGACTTTGTTATAATCGATCAGGGGCACTTTGTTATACTCGATCAGCGGGTTTGTTATTCTCGATTAGGGGACTTTGTTATTCTAGACCAGGGGACTTTGTTATACTCGATCAGGGGACTTTGTTAGTATCGATCAGGAGACTTTGTTATACTCGATATGGTGAATCTGTTATACTCGATCAGGCTCCTTTGTTATACTCGATAAGGGGACTTTGTTATACTCGATGAGGGGGCTCTGTTATACTCGATAATGGGGCTTTGTTATACTCGACCAGGGGTCTTTGTTATAATCGATCAGGTGCACTTTGTTATACTCGATGAAGGGCCTTTGTTATACAAGATTAGGGGACTTTGTTATACTCGATGAGGGGCCTTTGTTAGACTCGATCAGGGGACTTTGTTTTACTTGATTAGGGGCCTTTGTTAGTCTCGATTAGGTGCCTTTGTTATACTCGATCAGGCTCCTTTGTTATACTCGATAAGGGGACTTTGTTATACTCGATGAGGGGGCTTTGTTATACTCGATCAGGGAACTTTGCTATACTCGATGAGAAGGCTTTGTTATACCTGACTAGGGGACTTTGTTATACTCGACCAGGGGACTTTTTTATACTCGATCAGGGTCTTTGTTATACACGATGAGATGACTTTGTTATACTCGACCAGGTGATTTTGTTATACTCAATCAGAGGACCTTGTTATAATAGATCAGGAGACTTTGTCATTCTCGATTAGGGGACTTTGTTATACTAGACCAGGGGCCTTTGATATACTCAATCAGGAAACTTTGTTATACTCGACAAATGGAATTTGTTATTCTCGATTAGGGGACTTTGTTATACTAGACCAAGGGACTTTGTTATACTCCATCAGGGGACTTTGTTCTACTCGACCAGGGATCTTTGTATTGCTCGATCAGGGGACTATTTATACTCGACCAGGGAACTTTGTTATACTCGATCATGGGGCTTTGTTATAGTCGACCAGGGGTCTTTGTTATTCTCGATCAGGGGACTTTGTTGTACTCCACCAGGGAACTTTGTTATACTCGATCATGGGGCTTTGTTATACTCGACCAGGGGTCTTTGTTATAATCGATCAGGGGACTTTGTTATACTAGACCAGGGGACTTTGTTATAATCGATCAGGGGACTTTGTTATTCTCGATTAGGGGACTTTGTTATACTCGATCAGGGAACTTTGTTATACTCGACCAGGCGAATTTGTTATACTCGACCAGGGGACTTTGTTATTCTCGATCAGAGGACTTTGTTATTCTCGATCATGGGGCTTTGTTATACTCGACCAGAAGTCTTTGTATTGCTCGATAAGAAGACTTTGTTATACTCCACCAGGGGACTTTGTTTTACTCGATCAAAGGCCTTTGTTATTCTCGATGAGTGAGCTTTGTTATACTCGATAAGGGGACTTTGTTATACCCCACCAGGGGACTTTGTTTTTCTCAATCATGGGACATTTTATACTCGACCAGGGGACTTTGTTATACTTGTTCAGGGGACTTTGTTATACTCGATCAGGGGCCTTTGTTAACTCGACCCGGGGACTTTGCTATACTCGACGAGGGGACTTTGTTATACTCGATCAGGGGACTTTGTTATTCCCGATTAGGGGACTTTGTTATACTAGACCAGGGGACTTTGTTATACTCGATCAGGGGACTTTGGTATACTCGATTAGGGAACGTTTTTCTACTCTACCAGGAGAATTTGTTATACTCGATCAGGGGACTGTGTTATTCTCGATCAGGGGACTTTGTTATACACGATCATGGGGCTTTGTTATACTCAACCTGGGGTCTTTGTATTGCTCGATCAGGGGACTTTGTTATTCTCGATCAAGGGCCTTTGTTATACTCGACCAGGGGACTTTGTTATACTCGATAAGGGGACTTTGTTATACTCGATGAGGGTGCTTTGTTATTCTCGATCAAGGAACTTTGCTATACTCGATGACGAGGCTTTGTTATACCTGACCAGGGGACTTTGTTATTCTCGACCAAGGGACTTTGTTATACTCTATCAGGGGACTTTGTTATACTCGATCAGGGGACTTTGTTATACACGATCATGGGGCCTTACTATATTCGAACAGGGGACTTTTTTATACTCGACTATAACAAAGAAGCTTGATCGAGTCTAACTAAGGCACCTAATCGAGACTAACAAAGGCCCCTGATCAAGCATAACAAAGTCCCCTGATCGAGTATAACAAAGTCCCCTAATCTTGTATAACAAAGGCTCTTCATCAAGTACAACAAAGGTCCTTCATCGAGTATAACAAAGGCCACTGATCGAGTATAACAAAGTCCCCTGATCGAGTATAACAAAAGCCTCTAATCGAGTAAAACAAAGGCCCCTGATGGAGTATAACAGAGTCCACCTCATCGAGTATAACAAAGTCACCTGATCGAGTATAACAAAGTCCCCTGATCGAGTATAACTAAGTCCTCTTGTCGAGTATAACAAAGTCCCCTGGTCGAATATATCAAAGGCCCCTCATCAAGTATAACAAAGGCCCTTGGTCTTGTCGAACAAAACAAAGGCCCCTGGTCGAGCATAACAAAGGCCCCTGGTCGAGTATAACAAAGCCCCCTCATCGAATATAACAAAGTCCTCTGTTCGAGTATAACAAAGCTCCCTGATCGAGTATAACAAAGAACCCTGAACGAGTATAACAAAGTCCCCTGGTCTAGTATAACAAAGTCTCCTAATCGAGAATAACAAAGTCCCCTGATAGAGTATAACAAATTCCCCCGGTCGAGAATAACAAAGTTCCCTGATTGAGTATATGAAAGTCCCCTGGTCGAGTATAACAAAGTCCCCTGGTGGAGTACAAGAAAGTCCCCTGATCGAGAATAACAAAGACCCCCGGTCGAGTATAACAAAGCCCCATGATCGAGTATAATAAAGTCCCCTGATCGAGAATAACAAAGTCCCCTGATCGAGTATAACAAATTCCCCTGGTCGAGTATAACAAAGTTTCCTGATTGAGTATATCAAAGGCCCCTGGTCGAGTATGACAAACGCTTCTCATCGAGAATGACAAAGTCTCCTGATCTATTATAACAAGGTCCCCTAATTGAGTATAACAAAGTCACCTGGTCGATTAAAACAAAGTCATCTCATCGTGTATAACAAAGACCCTGATTGAGTATAACAAAGTCACCAGATAGAGTATAACAAAGTCCCCTGGTCTAGTATACCAAAGTCCCCTAATAGAGAATAAAAAAGTCCCCTGAACGAGTATAACAAAGACCCCTGATCGAGTATAACAAAGTCCCCTGGTCGAGTAACAAAAAATCTTATCGTGTATAACAAAGACCCTGATCGAGTATAACAAAGTCCCCTGGTCGAGTATAACAAAGTCCCCTGGTCAGGTATAAAAAAGCCTCGTCATCGAGTATAGCAATGTTCCTTGATCGAGTATAACAAAGCCCGCTCATCGAGTATAACAAAGTCCCCTTATCGAGTATAACAAAGTCCCCTGGTCCAGCTATAACAAGAGCGCAATCGGGAAATAACTAAAGTCCTGATCGTGGCAATTCCCCTGGTCAGTATAACAAAGTTCTGATCGAATATGCAAAGTCCTGATCAATACTCTTCAAAATTCCCCTGGTCTAGTATAACAAAGTTCCCTACTCGAGAATAACAAAGTCCCCTGATCGAGTATAACAAAGTCCCCTCGTCGAGTATAGCAAAGTCCCCTGGTCGAGTTAACAAATGCTCCTGATCGAGTATAACAAATTCCCCTGGTCGAGTATAACAAAGTCCCCTGGTCGAGTATAACAAAGTCCCCTAATCGAGAATAACAAAGTTTCTTGATCGAGTATAACAAAGTCCCCTGATCGAGTATAACAAAGTCCCCTGATCGAGTATAACAAAGTCCCCTGATCGAGTATATCAAAGTCCCCTGGTCGAGTATAACAAAGGCCCCTGATCGAGAATAACAAAGTCACCTGATCGAGTATAACAAAATCCCCTGGTCGAGTATAACAAATTCCCCTGGTCGAGTATAAAATGTCCCCTGATCGAGAATAACAAAGTCCCCTGGTGGAGTATAACAAAGTCCCATGATCTAGTATAACAAAGCTCACTCATCGAGTATAACAAAGGCCTTTGATCGAGTAAAACAAAGTCCCCTGGTGGATTATAATAATGTACCCTGATCGAGTATAACAAGGCTCCCTCATCGAGTTTAACAAAGTCCCCTGATCGAGCAATACAAAGACCCCTGGTCGAGTATAACAAAGCCCCATGATCGAGTATAACAAAGTACCCAAATCGAGAATAACAAAGTCCCCTGATCGAATATAACAAATTCCCCTGGTCGAGTATAACAAAGTTCACTGATCGAGTATAACAAAGTCCCCTGATGAAGTATAACGAAGTCCCCTGGTCGAGTATAATAAAGCCCCCTAGTCGACTATAACTAAGCCCAATGATCGAGTATAACAAAGTCCCCTGGTTGAGTATAAAAAGTCCCCTGATCGAGTATAACAGAGCTCCCTCATCGAGTATAACATAGTCCCCTGATCGAGCAATACAAAGACCCCTGGTCGAGTATAACAAAGTTTACTGATGGAGTATAACAAAGTCCCCTGATGGAGTATAACAAAGTCCCCTTGTCGAGTATAATAAAGCCCCCTAAACGAGTAAAATAAAGACCCTTGATCTAATATAACAAAGTCTCCTGATCGAGAATAACAAAGTCCTTTGATCGAGTACAACAAAATTCCCATGTCGAGTATAAAAAAGTCCCCTGATCGAGTATAACGAATTCACCATATCGATTATAACAAAGACCCCTGCTCAAGTATAACAAAGCCCCATGGTCGTGTATAACAAAGTCCCCTGGTGAAGTACAAAAAAGTCTCCTGATCGAGAATAACAAAGTCCCATGATCGAGTATAACAGAGCTCCCTGATTGAGTATATCAAAGACCACTGGTCGAGTATAACAAAGTTCTCTGATCGAGTATAACAAAGTCTCCAGATCTATTATAACAAGGTCCCCTAATTGAGTATAACAAAGTCTTCTGGTCGAGTATAACAAAGTCATCTTATCGTGTATAACAAAGACCCTGAACGAGTATATCAATGTCCCTG